>NC_088378.1:11910092-12211574 GCF_037993035.2 Macaca fascicularis
TATGGGGGTCTTAAACTTCTAGATGCCAGTTTCCTTCTCTGTAAAATGTGGATAGTAATAGTACCATAGCATAGTGGTGACAGGGAGATTAGAAAAGGTTATTAGGCTGGGTGTGGTGGTTCACACCTGTAATCCCAGCACTTTGGAAGGTCAAAGCAGGAGGATTGCTTGAGCCCAGGAGTTTAAAACCAGCCTGGTAAACACAGCAAAACCCTGTATCTAAAAAAGAAAAAAAACAAAAAACAAAAAAAAGCCAGGCATGGTGGCTCATGCCTCTACTCCCAGTTACTCAGGAAGCTGAGGTAGGAGGATTGCTTGAGCCCAGGAGTTCGATGCTGCAGTGAGCCATGATTGCACTACTGCACTCCAGCCTGGGAGACAGAGTGAGATCTCGTCTCAAAAAACAAAACAAAAATAGTTGTTGAAAAATGTTTATCACAGGACCAGGCACAGTGAAAGTGCCCCAGAATGCCAACTTTTTTTTAAAAGCGCCTGGATCCACTGATCTCTAGTTTTATTATTCTGTTGTTCCTGAATCTCTCACAAATCAAAATCCAGTTTCATAAGTGCTTTCTCTCTTCAATGAAAAGGAGCCAGATGTCTGTTTCCTCGCTACAAGGGCACTGGGAGAGATTTCACTTGATCCAGGATGGCAGATGGCAACCACAGTGTGGTGGGCTTGGAATCTGAAGACCTGGAAAACCCATGGTTTACCACGGAAACCATGACAGGACCTCATGTTAACACCCAGCCTTCCCTTTCCTCCCCGGGCCTCCCAAGCCCCCTCACAGAGAAAGGACAGAGGCCACCGAGCTGGCAGCTGGAAGCCCACTCTGTGGTTTGACCTTTAAACGGTCCGCCCACATACTGCAGAGTGGGCTGCGCTGCTATTACTCAAGGGCTGCCTCGCTCGCAGCACTGAGGGCTGGGGAAATCACAGGCGCTGGCAGCTTCTGACTGGTCCCAGAAGAGCCTCGATTAGCATCAACTGCAGACCAAAGCATTTCCCATCCACACCTTCGCTTCTCTTCTGAACACAGGGATCTCTCCTGCAATTGCTTTTGAGCAGAAAAGGACTTCATGGCAGCCTCTCTTTTCTCCCCAACAACCGCACCGTTTAAGAAACTATTGTCGTGATCCTACTTTGAAGACATTCAAAAAGTTTTCTAATAGCTGCAGACGTGGCAAAGGTTTCTTTTTAGCAAAGGCTTTAATACTGCATGTCTGCTGCACAGTGACACCTGACCAGTTTACAGCATCGGAATCTTACTCATTTACCTTCATCACCTCTTCTGGAAATAAGCTTCTCACACAGCTATTTGCCTCCCAGGCACTGCCCCAGAAGGGAGGACTTGTAGAAGTTGGTAGTAGAGGCCAGACGTGGGCTCATGCCTGTAATCCCAACACTTTGGGAGGCCGAGGTGGGCAGATCACTTGAGGTCAGGAGTTCGAGACCAGCTGGTAACATGGTGAAGCCATGTCTCTACTAAAAATACGAAAAAAAAAAATAGCCAGGTGTGGTGGCACACACCGGTAGTCCCACTTAGGAGGCTGAGGTGGAAAGATCTCTTGAACCCAGGAGGTGGAGATTGCAGGGAGCCAAGATCATACCACTGTGCTCCAGCCTGGGTGACAGAGCAAGATTCTGTCTCAAAAAAGAATAAAAAAGGCCGGGCGCGGTGGCTCAAGCCTGTAATCCTAGCACTTTGGGAGGCTGAGACGGGTGGATCACGAGGTCAGGAGATCAAGACCATCCTGGCTAACACTGTGAAACCCCATCTCTACTAAAAAATACAAAAAAAACTAGCCGGGCGAGGTGGCGGGCGCCTGTAGTCCCAACTACTTGGGAGGCTGAGGCAGGAGAATGGCGTAAACCCGGGAGGCGGAGCTTGCAGTGAGCTGAGATCCAGCCACTGCACTCCAGCCTGGGCGACAGAGCGAGACTCCATCTCAAAATAAATAAATAAATAAAAAAAATAAAAAGAAGTCAGTGGTACTTCCATGTGCCAGACAGGGCCTCTTACAACATGAGCAAGATGCACTCACTGGTTAACTTGGTTCACAAAACAAGAAACAAGTATTACAAAAAAATCTTTCAGCATGGGGTGGGCATGGAGGTGGCAGGAAAACATTAAATTTTTTTATCAACAAATTTGTTGAATTGAACCCGGTGTTGGATATTGTGCTACTCTACTGAGGGGCTTTCAATCTCATTGGAAGATGACTCATGCACAGAACACACACAGCCATTTATCCCATTAATTTCTCTGGAACAGCAGTTCAAGTCCAAATAGATGATTTCATTAAGAAAGTCTTGGGCAGTAACACTGGGAAAAGCGATATATCTCATTCCCATGTTAAAGATTCACACAGCACAGCAGCCTTCCGCAGGGTCTGGGAAATCCTAACAGAAATTGTTTCATTTTGTGCAGCAGTCAGGATAGGTCATGCTGTAACAAACCACTCAAAAACCTCCATGGCTTAGGACAACAAAAGTTTATTTCTTGCTTGCGCTAACACATCATGGATCAGCTGCAACTCTGCTCCACGTTACTTTCATTCCAGTGCGTCCAGAATTGGTGGGTTTTTGGTCTCACTGACTTCAAGAATGAAGCCGCAGACCCTCACGGTGAGTGTTACATTTCTTACAGATGGTGTGTCCAGAGTTTTTGTTCCTTCTTCCCGGTGGGTTCGTGGTCTCGCTGGCTTCAGGAGTGAAGCTGCAGACCGTTGTGGTGAGTGTTACAACTCTTAAAGGCAGCCCGTCTGGAGTTGTTAGCTCTTCCCAGTAGATTCGTGGTCTTGCTGGCTTCAGGAATGCAAAGCGGCATATCTTCACAGTGAGTATTACAGCTCTTAAAGATAGCGTGAACCCAGAGAGTCAGCAGCAGCAAGATTTACTGCAACTAGCGAAAGAACAAAGCCTCCACAGCTGGAAACGGTCCCCAGCGAGTCGCCGCTGACCAGCTCGGGCAGCCTGCTTTTATTCCCTTAGCTGCCCCCCCTACCCCACCCCCCCACCCCCCCCAACCCCCGGCACTACTGGGGGACCTGGCGCGACCTCCGCAGCTGCTGGCCTGGGTGCTAAGCCCTTCGCTGCCCTGGGCCGGCGGTGCCGGCCGACCGCTCCGTGTGCGGGGCCAGCCGAGCCCTCGTCCGCCGGAACTCGCACTGGCCGGCTAGCGCCAGGCGCAGCCCCGGTTCCCACCCGCGCCTCTCCTTCCACACCTCCCCGCAAACAGAGGGAGGCGGCTCCGGCCTCAGCCAGCCCAGAGAGGGGCTCCCAAGGTGCCTTGGGGGGCTGAAGGGCTCCGCCACCAGAGTGGACGCCGAGGCCGAGGAGGCACTGAGAGTGAGGGCTGCCAGCACATTGTCACCTCCCACCAGGAACCCGGGTGATGGAACAGGATCTGTTAAAGAAAGAAGAGATGTAGTAAAAGATTCCTGGGCTCTTAAAGCTTGAATTGCAGGCGATAAGTGCCTTATGCCAGCCACAAACAGAGCAGAGAGAGCATTGCACCTGGATGCAAGCAGCCCCACAGGATGGAGCTGGGGTGACAGAGCAGGACTCCCATCACCCAGGAAGGGCCTGGCAACAAGCCCAGACCCAGAGCAGCAGCTCCTTTAGGAACTGGCAAGTAGACACTGTGGGTCAGAAACAAAACAAAATGAAAATCTGTACCCCTTCAAAGTAGACTGGAGAAGGCAGGTGAAATGGATCCAGTTCTAATCCGGAGGCGTATAAAGTTGACTAAGTCAGTGAGGAAGCTGCTGTTCCATAGGGGGTTTCCAAAAGGTTTTCTGCCTGGGTTTAGGGAGTCCTTAGGCATGGCAGGTAAGAACATTTGGGTGTGTGTCTGCAGGGGCTGGAAGACTCCAATTTCGACAAGGAGTGTAGGGTGTGGTTTTACGCCCATAGAAAGCAATAAATTCTCTCCCAACTACTGAGACAGGCCTATACAAACCGAGAGTATATAACCGCTCTGCACCCCAGGGGGACATTTTATAGTTTACGTATTTATCACAAAGGAAGATAGGAAATCATCATGATACACCAACCCCAAATAAGTCTGACAGAGCAGGGTCTCTGTTTGCAGAGAGCCAAAGAAGTGATTCTATATAAAGGCAGCTTTGTCTTCCCCCAGGGTGGATATCAGCATCTCTGAGATTAATTCACTGACAGCATGACCAGATGGCCTTGGAGAATCAAGGAGACCTGGCTCACCTACACGGGAATCCTATGCGTTTCCATTCAGATGGTGTTAAGGTTATTCTTGTGAACTATAAAGAGGGTGGGATAGCCAGGCCTGCCTTATCAGAAGATTTTATGGCTTATTCTCTTCTGATTAAGAAGTAGTTAACAAGCTAAACTTAGAAGAAAACTTCCTTAAATTGACAAAGGATCTCTGACAGAAATCTATTATAATCATACTTAAAAGTGAAACATTGGCATCATTCCTATTAGACAAGAAAAGTGTGCTCATTAGTTAATATCATATTAGCAATAACAAAAATAAAATTTAGTTACTGAATTTTCTACTGAAATTCAGTTAATGAAAGAATTAAGAAGCATGTGGGTCGGGAACCTCCCAATATCCATTTTCCCTTTCTTTCACGGTAACAGAATTCTGAACCAGGCAAATGACCATCCAGAATAAGAACCACATTTCCCAGAGTCTCTTGCAGTTAGGCCAGTAGCCGTGTGACTGAGCTTGACCAAAAGGAAGAAAGAGGAAGTATCATGTGACAGCTTCTGGGACTTCAAGAAGGGTCAGTTCTTTCGATGGAAGAAAAGCTTCATTGGCTTTTCTTCCATCCTGCTGCCTGGAACTGGATACTGCCATCTCAGATCTAAGGATGAGGCCACACTCTGGATGGGAGAGTGGTGAGTTGGACGGACTATGAGGACTTCCCAGAACAGAGTTGCCATACCAGCCTGAGACTGCTCATCTCTGGGCATTTTATGAGACAGAAATAAACATCTATCTTGTTTAGGCCACTGTTATCTGGAAGATCTGTTATTCAGAGTTGAAACAAATTCTAACTGATATGAGGAATAAAGATAAAACAATATTTATCACTTATCTAGATCATTTATCTTAAACAAAGGTCAGCAAACTACAGCCCAGGGGATGAATTCCACCAACCATGTGTTTTTTGTAAGTTTGTTTACACGTTGTCTATGGCCACTTTTGTGCTACAATGGCAGAATTGAGTGGTTGTGCAAAACCCAAAATATTTACTATGTGGTCCTTTACAGAAAAAGTTTGTCAACTCCTGATCTAGAAAATATAGAGAATCAACTAAGCAAAAAGTTGTCTGAGCAAATACAAGTAATCCTAGTTAAACTGGGTGGACTAGGGGTGGGGGATAAAATTGAGTTGCATAATCTGTTCTGTCCATGCCATCTAAAAGGATAATTGATCTAAATACAGTTCCAATCTCCAAAAATCAGTTAAGCCTCTGAATCCTACTCAACATAAGCTGTGTGTAAGAGATCCTGTAATTATTTAAGTTGAATCTGCAGTCTCTATTTAGGACAATGATACCATTTGTGAAAAAGACAAAGAAGTGATTTGAGAAGAACACTACATTTGGAGTCTGAAGACCTGGGTCTGTCTGGGCTCTATTGTTTATTAGTTTTTAGATTTTAACAAAGTCCTTCTTGGAGCCTTGGTTTCCTCATGAGAACACCTCCATAACAGGTTAGGGCTGGGATTCAATGAGACATATGTAAAACCGCCCTTGCAAATGTGATAGACAAATGGGGATTCTTTCACAAGGCTTATATATGAAATTGTTCCAACTTTACATTATGGTGTTTGAAAGTTGCTTTACAGAAAAGCCAGCAGGATTCAAAGCATGTTCATAGACTCAAAAGATTTCAAAGTTTACACAATAATATTATGACCAGAAAACAACCAAATGTCAAGCAGACTTAAAGTTCAAGGATGAAATGATAAGAACATAGAAAAGGGATGAGGTGAGGACGACACAAGAAAGGATACAAGGGGGAAAAGCAAAGGAGATAGGAAGGAGACAGCCACTATTCCCAGGTCTAAGATGGGAATGCTAGAGGGAGCGAGGGACATAGAGGCTGGGGTAGCCGATGGCTTTAATGTGAGAAGGAAATAGTGGTTCCTAGTGGTTCCTCATCCTCACAAGCTCTTTCCCAGCTGAGGTTCTTTACATGTGCTGCTTTTTTCCTTTCTCTGGAAACATTCTTCTTGCCTCAGCCAACCTCTACCCTCACTCCCGCCAACAGCACCATTCATCCCCCGCGTTGTCAGGTTTCAGCCTGATTGTCACCTTTGCTGAGAAATCTTTCTGCCATCTAACATCTAACATCTCTTGAAAAAATGAAGGACTGAACGGCAGGATAAAGTCACACAAGCAAATGGAGAGGCTAGATATATCTAGAATGCTAAATGTTAGGTATTTTAGCACCTATTACTAGGATTAATAATGCCTTTACTTTGCAACAAGGTGGCAAATATGCCAATAAATAATGACGAATTGAAATGTCCACAGATTTAAATATGTATAAAGTCTGATACAATGTTCTCATCTCCTCAGAGATTTGGTCCTCAGCAAGCTCCAAGGGAGGCAGAGACTTTGTTGACTCCCTGTCACGTCTTTGACACAGCACAGTGCCTGACGCATAGTGGATTCTCATCAAATACTGACAGGACAAAAGGAAACGGACCAATCTTAGCAAAACTTCATAGAGCATTGGTGGCGCCCCTGAGACTTTTGTTACTGCCATAGGAGCTTTGCTTGTCAAATCACAGAAGAGATGTTGCCAAAATTGTGTGACTGGTGATAGTGTTAGACCCAGATAGACCCAGAGTCAGACACTGTGTTCCCTATCATGTTACTTAACTACTATGTTGTGTAAGCAGAGTAAAGCATAGCTCCGTGTCAATACTGAAAATATAACTAACTTTCTACAAATTACTTTGAACCCATCAAAGGATCACAGTGTACTCACAGATTAATTCAAACTGTTCTTCGTACTAAATTTTTGTTTTGCCATATCTGAAATTTAGAGATCATTTTATTTACATTTTCTTCATTGGATTGCTTTTGTTTTTATTTTCCTGTAAATTGAAGGGGGAAAAAAAGACAAAAGAAAAACAGAGGCCGGGCGCGGTGGCTCAAGCCTGTAATCCCAGCACTTTGGGAGGCCGAGACGGGCGGATCACGAGGTCAGGAGATCGAGACCATCCTGGCGAACACGGTGAAACCCCGTCTCTACTAAAAAAATACAAAAAACTAGCCGGGCGAGGTGGCGGGCGCCTGTAGTCCCAGCTACACAGGAGGCTGAGGCAGGAGAATGGCGTAAACCCGGGAGGCGGAGCTTGCAGTGAGCTGAGATCCGGCCACTGCGCTCCAGCCCCGGCGACAGAGCGAGACTCCGTCTCAAAAAAAAAAAAAAAAAAAAAAAAAGAAAAACAGAGTGGTATGTATAGTGCTACTCCACGTCCAACAACAAAAGCCAAAGTCACCTTTCAGAAAAATGTGAGTCACTTCTAGAGAACACATAAATGCTACTCACCAGAATATGTCTCATCAAAAAATTGCCCTTGCTGTATTTGTTTCCATTTTTACTCTCTATCTCTCCCTTCCCCTTACATATCCCTTGAAGATTTTGTCTACTGGATAGTTAACTAGTGATTCTTTGCAAATTGGAACATCTCTAGAAGTGCTAAGTTTCAAATGTACTTTTCTCCCTCACAGAACCCTGATTTGGTTCAGGTGTTCACCCTCCCTCTCAGCCTGTTTCTCAGGAGGAGATTGAAACACCCTCACCTTGATTAGGGTGGACTTGATTGATCTAAGGGTAATTCCCTCCCCCTTACAATCAATTGGCCTGAGAAAAACATGTGACTCCACTCTGGCCAATGAGATGCCAGGAAAGGTTTCCTGGAGGCTTCTGGGAAATATAAACAGCTCTGTAGGAACAGCTTCATAAAAATAGTATGGGAGACTCTCGTTGAAAATAGCCCTTTTAAAAAAATGAATTCCGACTCTAAATCACATTAGGAAACAGACTACCAACAGAGGCAAATAGCAAACACAATAAATGGGAATATTTGCACTTCAAGAACTAAAAATAAAATAATCTGGCTAGGCATGGTGGCTCACACCTGTAATCCCAGAGCTTCAGGAGGCTGAGGCAGGACTATTCCTTGAGCCCAACAGGTGAAGGCTGCGGTAAGCCATGATTCTGCCACTGCACTGCAGCCCAAAAACCAGAGCAGACTCTGTCTAAAAAAAATAAAATAAGAAGAATAAAACAATCTGAAAAGATCATAAGTATATCTAAAATATGTAATGATAAAGATATACATAGCATAAAGAGCATGGGAGAGAAAAAGAGAGATTAACCTCCAAAACAAAAACCCAAACAGAAATTATACAAAAAGCCTCAATAGGTGGGTTTAGTAGTTGAAGAGAAGAATAGTGAATTAGCATAGAGAACTAGGAAAAATCATCCAGAATGTAGTTCAGAAAGGTAAAATGTAACATATGAAAGTTACAAGGGTGGCTCACGCCTGTAATCCCAGCACTTTGGGAGGCCGAGGGGGGCCAGATCACCAGGGCAGGAGTTAGAGACCAGCCTGGCCAATATGGTGAAACCCTATCTATACTAAAAAAAAAAAAAAAAAAAAAAAAATTAGCCGGGCATGGTGGCACACTCCTGTAGTCCCAGGAGTCCCTCGGGAGGCTGAGGCAGAAGAATCATGTGAACCCAGGAGGCGGAGGTTGCAGTGAGCCGAGATCGTGCCACTGCCCTCCAGCCTGGGTGAGAGAGTGAGACTCCATCTCAAAAAAAAAAGAAAAAAGAAAAAAGAAAGAAAGAAAATTACAAGGGTAGAGCGAGAAAAGTCAACAAAAAGTCAACTCTAATTAGAGTTCTAGAATAAGTGCATAAAATGGAAAGTTAGAGAGGCAATATTCAAGTGATAATGGCTGAAAACTTTTCCAGAAGACAGGAAAAACATCACTTTTCAAATTGTATAAGTAGACTGAAACCAGGACAGTATAAATAAAAGCTCCAAGGCACATGGTAATAAACCTGCAGAATATCAAAAGTAAAGAGAAAAAACCTGGATGTTATCTAATAAGAAAACAAAACAGAGAGCTAAAATGAATAATAACTAACCTGACAGTAGATGTACAGGAAGCAATAACAGATACCAGGAGGAATGAATAAGATCTTTTAAATACTCAGGAAAAAACAATTTTCATCAGAGAAATCTAAATTCCAGCTAAATTATTATTCTAAGTTAAAAGCTAAATAAAGACAATTTCTGGCAACAGAAACTGAGAGTTGAATGCCCACAGACTCTTGGTGAAAAGAAAAAGTTATAATATTATACCTTGGCAAGAAGGAAGTTGAATCCAAAGGGAAAAATGAGGATCCAAAAAGACAATGGTAACCAAAGAAATCAATCAAATGTACTCATCAGCCTACAAAGTTGACTGGTACAGATCATAATTACAGCTAGTTGGAGATTGCTTAAAAATCAGGATGCAGGCCAGATACAGTGGCTCAGATCTGTAATCCCAGGATTTTGGGAGACTGAGGCGGGTGGATTTCTTGGGGCCAGGAGCATAAAATCAGCCTTGGCAACATGGCAAAACCGAGTCTCTACAAAAAAACGTAAAAATTGGCCAGGCATGGTAGCACACACCTGTAATCCCAGCTATTCAAGAAGCTGAGGTGGGAGAATCACTCAAGCCCAGGAGGTTGAGGTGGCAACAAGTGGTGATTGTGCCACTGCACTCCAGCCTGGGTGACAGAGTGAGACCTGTCTCAAAAAAAAAAAAAAAAACTCAGGATAGTGGAACCGATATAACAGACAACGATATCATAAAGATGGAAGAGAAGAGTTCAGAAGAAAGTAAACCATTCTTGACTTGCTCAAGATGAGAGTAGAAATATTAACCACCTCTAGATTTTGTTAGAAAAAAACATAAGGTCGAGTAAGCACTAAGAATTAAGAATTAGTGGATGATTTCTAAAATAGTAAAAGTAGAATGTATGTCTTTACCATTTAAAAGGAGGCAAAAGAAAATTCTGAAAGCAGGAAAAAGAAAATTTGACGAATTCCGCATGAGTGAAGAAGAGAGATAAAAAAGAAGCAAAGTTTAAAAATGCGGACAAGAGGCAGAAACCAAACTGGTTAGTCTGACAGAGAGAACGTAATGCATAGAATTGCCAACTGCCTGGAGAAATGAAAAAGCGAAATGGAAACAGTGAGGGATCGTGGATGTAGCAAAGGCGGGAAGCAGCTGTCACACCTCGGCTAGGAGAACAAAGGAAGAAGTTGGAATTCGTAACAGTTTTGGGGGAGAGCCTTGCAGAGCAAAACCCATGAGAATCAAGTGATGCTCAGGTGGGTTGGGATCCCAGAGATCAGAGAAGGGTCCCTGTGAGGCTGAGTCCCTGACCTCTGAAGAGAGCAGGGACGCTGGGCAACAGGCACTCACGGCCCTGAGAGAGTGTGATGAGGCCAGTTCTGAGAATCTTGGAAAAATCTGAAAACTGATCTCAATTCCTGCTACTGCATGGGACTGCCACTGCCAACCTGAAGACACGGACAGGCGTCTGACTGGAACCAAATGAAAGAAAGCAGAACTAGGACAAACCAGGAAGGAGCAAGCCCCTTCCCCCCTCCTCCAGCCGGCAGCCGTCCCATCAGAAGAGCCTCACAGGGAGCCAGGCAGCAAGGCGGGCATCGGTTTGCAGGGTCCCAGCCCGGCATCTCAGGGTGGAGGATGGCAGGTTTGGGACTGAGAAACCAAAGCTCCATACCCGGCACAGCCTGTCTCGGGCTTTGCTTCCACACACTCCCCTCTATGAGCATTGGAACTCCCAAGACATCTGTGTTTCAACTTAACAAGATGGGAGCCTCTTTCATAAGAAATGGAGGCGTTCCCATTCTCTCCCTTGAATGAGGAGACACAACGTCCCAGTCATCAATGCTGCCATCTCCTGAAAACAGGCCACCGTTCGTCTCTGGGGTGAGCGCGTTGTTTCTCAAATTCAGTTACAGCCCGTTTGAATAATGTGTTACCTAAAGACAAAACTGTAAATTAATCTCCAACAAGACTTGCTCAAAGACATAAAGAGAGGGAGAAGGGAGAAGACAAAATACGTTCATATGTAAGCACACTCATGCACACACTTATGACAAATGTGAGAGAGTTCACAGAGTGGCTTTGGTCCCCCTTTCTCTAACTCATCATGAGGCTGTCATTGATGTGTACAGTTTCTTTCTGCACGGGCCATTCTGTTTCCTTTGTCCTTGGCCATGACTTCAGCTTGTGAGGGTTCTCTACACAGTGACTGGAACCTTTATTCCTAAGGGGTCAGTGACCCTGCATTTTTGTTGTTACTATAGTTTTCCCTTAATGTTTATTATCAGACATGGAAGAGCTAAGGGACAGCCCAGAGAGTCCCCTGGGCTCCAGGGAATCCTCCCTTGCCCCCCTGTATGGCAACAACCACATTTCCTCTTGGTGGTTGTATGTCCACCCCAGCCAGTGGGGTAATGCCCTTCTTTTCTGTGCGGTTCATTGGTGTGAGGAGCCCTGAATGGTCAGATAGAAGTCAACTGGCAATCAATGGAACCACCGTTGGTGCCCTGCTGGAAGTATTCCTCCGTTGTAAAACAAAGTGTCCTAGAGGAGCTCAAATTCAGGACAGCAGAAACCGAAAATTCTAGAAGTGTGTTACTAGGTGGAATAGTGAGATTTCTGACCCCTGAACACTGGGTAAAGGAGACACACATCCATTAACTGGAGAAGTTGACTTCAACTCACTTTTATTTGTTTCTCTCCCCAACTACAGAGGTGTTCTTCCCGCCCCCGCCACCATCATTTAATCAGCCTCACCTGGTAAAATCTTACTAAAAATCCAACTTTTAAAATAATAACTCCCGGTTTGAGGGACTCTCAGCTGTGGCCTCTCCAAATGTATTCACCTCTTCTGAAGCATCAGAGCCAACCAGTTGCCATCTGTTCTCAGCAGCCAGCCCCACACATCTCTGCAGGTAGGACAGCCCAGTTGCACATCCACTACTCCTTGGAGTAAAAGAACATGTCCCCAGCAGACCAATATGGTGCTTTCCATAAGGACGGGAAAACCTGCCTCCTGGTGCTCCCAGCTGCTTCACGATGGAGGATAAAAACACATTGTATTGAGTCAGCTCCGCATCGTATTGAGGCAGCTCTGCATCATTTCATCACCATCCCCAGGTGAAGCAAGATACCAGTGCTGAGGGCCAATGTGCTTCAGTATGAAGCATGTCACATGGAGCCATCTCCCAGGGAAAGGCCCTGCTTCGTGCTCTTCCCCTAACCTGGCCCATCACGTTCCTCCCATTTGATGCCACATTTCAATGACCACGTATGAAGTGTGGATCCAGAACAAGGAGACGTTTCCTCCATGGTTTCTGGTACTCGTGTCACTATTTTATAATCATATTTCACAGCTTATGTTTTTGTCTTCTGTCTTGGTGACTGACACTCCATCCTATTTCCTAAAAGAGAAAACATTAACCATTTATTGCTTTTCATTTTTTTCACATGGACGAAAAAAAAAAAGTCATCTTATTGGGTTGAAGTGTCCTTTTGTTCTGCTGTCTACTGGGTTCCTAGAAAAGGCAAAAATTCTGTGTTTGGCTTGTAGTCTACACAGCCATCCAAAATAAGTGACACAATCTACTTAGTTAACAGTAACGCAAAAAAGAATAACAGGAATGAGCATGCAGCAACCCAGGCTACTGTATCCCTCAAGAAGATCAAAATTCTTCATGAAGATCAGAAAACACAGCGGGGTGGTATGGGGGGAGAGTGAGGGGCAGGAGAAGAGTGAAGCAAGAACAAGTATTGAGCATCAAGGGAACATTTTTTAAATTTTCAAAATTTAGAAGGATGGGGCCATCTCTGGAGTTTGAGTTAAAGAACACCTGGTCTCACTTACTGCTTTTTGGCAGGCCACATACGGTGAGGGAGAGATGTGTCACTTGCAAAATGTACATTGTGCCAAAACACAGCACCCTGGGAAACAGAAACGTGCCAAGGAGTAGGTTCTGAAGACAGTCGTCCTAGCAAAGTCTCGGTCCTTGATGGATTCCAGCTCTCACAAAAAGAAGTTTTGCAGGAAGGATTTACATTTCTATTTACTTCCAAAGAACAGGTTGTGATTGCACAGGGTGGGTGACATGTTTAAAGAGAATGAAGTTACACAGTGGCATCCCCCACTAGAAAAATGCATGTCATCTTCTTCATTGGCTCCTAAGTAGAGGACACCACTGGCCATTTGCCCTTAATCTTGGCAGTCTAAAGATCTGAAGTGCCCTGGTGGCAATATGAGAGAGGAAAACAAAATGCAACCTCATTTCTTATTTATTATTTCAAGCAGAAAATTGTTGTTAGAAACATATATATTTAGGACTGACAGTTCAGCCTGCCCCACAGAGTAGCTGGACTGTTTCAAGACAGTCAACAGAATGCCTTCTGCTGGTCTTTGGAGAAGGAGAGAATTGCTACGATGCCCTTCCTCAACCCTTCCTCTGCTCTCCACAGCTCCCCCTGCACGCCCCACCCCACCACCACCAACCACCAGAAGGCCTTCTGAGGTCCTGGTATTGTCTAAGTTCACTGTCATGCGTTAGCATCACCATGTGCTTCTGGGAGGGTTGAGATGTTTTGAAAACATGCTGAGGCTAAATGATATTTATGGGTCTCTTGTTTTGCCCTCTCTGTTTGTTACATTTCTCTTATTCAGCTCAGATCTGCTCATGAAGATAAAGCTGCCTTCCTCTCCTAAATCAAGGGACAGCGAGGGCCACCCCCACTCAACTTCTTCATCCCTGCCAAAGCCACAGTTGTTTTCTGCCCACAATTCTCATGCTAGGAGGTTCCCAGGAGAAAGAGCTGGAGGAGAGTCCAGAAGTCAAGAAATATACTCCTTCTAGGGCTTTTTTTCTTCCTGCATGTTCAGAATTTGTCTTTTCCCTGACTTAAAATAATTTTGTTATGATACCTTGTGGTGGCCGCTAAGACTGGAAGGGAAACTTACAAGTTTGTCCTTGTTAAAAAGGAATGTCTCAACTCCCCTGCATACCCATGGGTTTTTATTCAACCTTCGAACTCCTGATACATTCTGAGCTGTTTGTAAATTTTTCTTTTCATTGTTAAGTGCCTAGGATCTGCCTGGCGTTCCGCTTTTCTTTTGATCTGTTAAATTACGCTTTTTATTTATACCTGCAACAAAGCTGAGAAGGTGGGGGGAGCAGGAATGTCTTTCGCTGGCTTTTGATGCTTTCAAAACAAAGTCACGGAGAAAGCAGCGGCTATCATTTATTATTACTGCTTTTATTATCAAAACACTTGGCCACGACTTGGCTCTTGCCAGTGATGGGGGCTGGGTGGGAGCCATGCAGAGACATCAGCTCTATGAAGGAAGCCGTGTCACCTAGCTGGCCCATATCTCAACACAGGTTCCTTCCCCCCTTGGAGACAGGACCTGGTAGTAAGTTGAGGTCATGTGTGCCAGGGAATGCTTTGTCACACCAAGGCCACCGAATGGTAACTTCACAAGCACCTCACACCTACAGATCCAGGTATGTTTGTGGTGTGTCTTCCTTTCCAGATGCTGTCTGGAAACTGAAGAGAAGGCTAATCAAGGACAGATCTGGATAGAAAGGGACACGCAAGGACCAAGCGTCTAATTGGGGGCTGCCCAGGTCTCACCGGTGCCTGCTTCCCTTGGAGCATTTCCACTGCACTTCACAGTCAATCCAAGAATCAGCGAAATTCTCCTTTTCTTTTTTCCAGGTCTTCCAAGAGCTACAGGTTCGAACAGAAGCTGCATCTGTCCGGCGTACAGGTTGTCACCTGAGACAGAGAGGAAAGGCAGGACGGGGACAAAGACCAGGACCTCATGATCAGTTGAGGAAATTCTCTGGTCTTCACAGCGGCCTCTGACCCTTGTGTTTCCAAGTTTCCGTGAGTGCCAGCAGTTTCGATTACAGGTTTACAAAGCTAAGATCTTCAGGTAGCCCCTGGTCCCTTCACTAACTCATGACTGTTAAAACAGAACATGACAGTGTCTTCTAGACACTCGACCAAGACGTGTCACTTGCAAAGAATACATTATGCCAAAGCACAGCACCCTTGAAAATAGGAATGTGCCAGGGACAAGGCTCTGAAGACAGTCATCCTAGCAAAGTCTGGGTCCTTGACAGATTCCAGCTCTCACAAAAAAAAATTTTGGAGGGAGGATTTAGATTTCCATTTACTTCCATTATTGTTACCAGATGGCCTCATAGCCTATTTTTGCTTTTTCCCATATTTCATACAGATTAGTTTTTAAAGAAAGAATTGTGTTGTGTGCAGAGATAAGAAGGGAAGAGAAACAGTTGAATTTTAGTAATTCACTACCAATTCCCAGACTCGAGCTAACTATTAGTTTTGATTCCCTCTAAAGATTGTATTACACAAGCAATGGCATTTCTTTTCCTTAAAGCACATTTGTGACCATGTAACCCAATGAGTCAGTTTATCATGTAGGAAATTGGACACAGGAAAGAAGGCTGCTCTGTCTCCATCTTTCATGAGAAGGTTCACAGCAACTCTAGGCTCCCGCCAAGAACAAAGTAGAAATGGAGTGTTTATTTCTCTATTACACACCCTGCTTCCCCTTCACAGATCGTAGGGTTCTTCTGTGGGCAGAGGGCTGCCAGGATGATGAGATGTACACAGCATTATGAGAATGACCTCTTCTTTGCTTTGGGAAGGGTTGCCTGGGTCACCTGGGTCAATGGAACAAAACTTCCAAAAGTTCAGCATGTGTTCCTTCAGTATGGGACACGGAGGTCATAGAAACATAGCTTGAGTTTGCCTTCATTGTTATTTCCCATTGACGCTCATGACCGACACACTGTCATAGACGCACTCCACCTTCCTCCCTTGCAGAGCAGGTCCCTCCAGCCCACAGCCTACTGTCAGCCCAGAGCCTGGCTCTCAGTAACACCCACAATATCTGTTGCATCGACTCTTCCTGCTCTTCCGGTCTCTTCCTGGAGCCTCTTCATCCCCTCCTGCCATCCATACTCACCTGTGCCCTCCATTGGCTGGTGTTGTCATCTGATCTAGAGACCCACTGGAACAGGGAGACTGTGTGCCCCCCAGGTCAGTACTGAGAGCCTCTGCTGCCCCTTTGTAAACACACCTTACCCGAAAACAGAGATTCTGACTGAGGAATTCCAGACATCTCTGGAGAGACCTCATATACAGAACCTTCTCAGTGTATTTCATCAGCCATGTCCTTTCCAGCCTAAATGGTCTCCCTGACTCAGACACTCCCAAACTGAGAAGCTTCAGGGGATTTGGAAATAGCCTAGAACCTGAAGCCAAGAAGACCAACATTGGAATCCTAAATCTGTCTTTTCCTGAGTATTTTCCCCAGGCAAATTTCACTCAGTTTCCTCGTCCATTAAGGAAGTAGCTTTATCTGCACTACAGAATTTTGAGGAAGAGTAAGTGAGCTGCTGTCACACATAGTTTAGAGAACTAAGAATGAGGCAACTTAAATAAAAATAACTAACACAGAATTTCTCGCCCTTAGCAGGTGTGTGATGCAAGTGCTGGCTGCTAATTGGTTTTTGGTTTTGGTTGGGGGAAGGAAGATCCAGGCCAGTAAAGATGGTCTTCACAGCCAAGATGATTGATAAGGTTAGAATTACTAAGTTTCTGATCTCAGTCCATCTCCGAGGGGTGGCTTGGGAACTCTCCCACAACCTCCCTATTTGCTTCAAATTGTTCTGGCAAACTGCTCAATGGCAAAGTGTGGAGAAGGGTTTTCTATTGGAAAGCAGATATAAACACCTGCAGAAGGAGGTGCCATGAAGAAGGTTCACTCTGCAGCCTTGAAGAGGCCCAACTGATAACAGAGAAGCTTGCAGCCACGCCTAAGAACTGAGAGGTTCACTGAGCATCACAATAGAAAACCAGCTCCGCAAAGCTTTAGCCACAGATGTAGGGCTTTGGCAGGAAATGGTTGGGGTTGTGTCACCTTCTTTTACTTTCCGAAATATTCTAGAAAAAATGGCTTCTATTTTATTCTTGCAGTAGATAACTGTGGTCCTATAAACTTCACAGGATCAGCTCATAGGGTACAAGGTAGGAGCCATCATTAATGTTTGTGACACTCTTTCTTGGCAGAGAAACTTTAGAATACTACTAATAATAATGGTCCACAGTTACCCACAACTCACTACGTGCCTGTCACTGTTCTGAGCACTTGACATACAATAAGTCACTCACTTCCTTTCTGACACAGATACCCTAATCACATGTGAGGTAACAGTCTTTCAAACTGGGCGTCACAAATGGATTTTCTCCTTGCAGAATGGCTGCCTCCAAGTTAGAAAAAAATTCTTTCTCTTACTAATGTGGGAAGTTCCACCCTCTCTAATGTCAGATGACCACGAGAACCCCTGGCATCGCCACTCACACTGGCCTGAGCATCGCCATACCCTTTGAACTGTCCCTCCCGTTGTGGTCTCTGGGATATCATGCAATCCTGTGACTGCTGTTTTTGGTTCATTCAGATGGGTTCTGTTTACAATGTCAGCACAGGCTAACCAGCATAGACAACACTTCTTTTCATAAAAAGGAACTTCAGATACTGTGTTTTTAAGATAATTAAATGAGATAATGCATGTAAACCTCTGAGCATGGTGCCTGCCCCAGGGGAAGGGGTTAGATGGTTTGAGAACTACTAGAGTGCTCACCTGTGAGGGCTGCCATAACAAGGGACCACAGACTGGGTGGGTTAAATGGCAGAAATATACATCTCCCAGTTCTGGAGGCTGGAAGTCCAAGATCAAGGTGTCAGCAGGGTTGGTTCCTTCTGAGACTGTGAGGGAAGAGTCTGTTCCAGGACTCTCTCCTCGGCTGGTAGATGGCTGGTTTCTCCCTGCGTCTTCACATCCTCTTCCCTTTATGCATATTTGTGCTCAAATTTCTAGTTTTTGTAAGTACACCAGTCATCCTGGATTGCCCACCCTAAAGACCTCATTTAACCTGATTCCTTCTGAAATGATCCTATCTCCAGGTAAGGCCACAATCTGAGGTACTAGGGACTCCAACACATAAATAAGATTGAGGGCAGGTGGGCACTCTAATCAACCCACTGCCAAGGGGCTGGTGTCACTGCACCGCAGTCAGAGAGCTTGCTGCAGGGACAGGGGGCTGGGGGACTGGCCAAGCAAATAGATAAGACAAACTGAGCCTGAAATCTGGCTGGAGACCAAGTCCTCAAGGGCTCTAAGTGCTGATGAGGACAACGGGGGTGCACAGAAAATAAGCCCCTCGCCCAGTGCTGTCTGAAGTCTACCAGGGAGGTTGGGTGAGGACATCCTAAGACTTGAAGAAACAAAAAAGCCTCAGGGCTGAGCCAGAATCCGGCTGACCCAGCCATGGAGGGGAGGGGCCACCACGGAGGCCAAGGAAGTGCTCCTGCTCCCTCTGAGTCTATTAAGTCCCTTCAGGGGCATTAACTCTTTTGGGCTCCAGCTTCGTCATGCAGTACCGTGCAGACGTTGCCAGAGTACCAGCCCTTCAGGAATCCTCGAGAGCAGTGGCATGAGGGCATTCAAGCCGGATCCTGCCCTCTGGGGGTTATGATCTGATAGAAGGCAAATGCGTGTGTGAAAAAATAAAACATGGAATCAGAACTGAGGGGTCTCAAGAGAAAATCAGATAGAATAATAGGGTTCAGGAAAAGGCAGCATATTCATCTCTGGGGGCACAGTAATATATTATCACAAACAGCTCTGAGGCTAGAAGTCCAAAGTCAATGGTTCCGCTGGGTGAGTTCCCCTGGGAGGCTCTGAGGCAGAACGTGTCTGGGCCTTCTCCTGACTTCCAGTGGCTCCTGACATCCCCGTGCTCCTTCGTTTGTAGACATATCGTTTCAGTCTCTGCCTCCATCCTCACACAGCCTCTCCTCTGTGAGTCTTCTCCTTTTTTTATTTTAAAAATACCCGTCATTGGATTTGGGGCCCGCCCTGATCTGGGATGATCTCGCCTCAAAATTCTTACCTTAATTACTTCTGCAAAGATTCTATTTCCAGACGAGATCACCTGCACAGGTACTGTAGGTTAGGACTTAGACATATGTTTCTGAGGGACATAGTTCAAGCCACTGTAGGCAATTAACCTCATTGAGAGAAACAGGGGAGGATTTGGGGGTGAGGGGCAGGGGGCATTCTAAGCTGGGCCTTGTGGGGAGAGGCAGGATTGGGCCTTTGGAGAAGAGTGGAAAGGACGTTTCAGTAGAGGGACAAAAGGGATGAAGGCCCAGAGATGCAAAGCACCCTTCACCTACAGAAGACAGCAGCCATAGCAGAGGAGGGCTGGACGGGATTTGGTATCTGCCTGTCCCATCCTTTCTGCTACATAAGCTACTCCCGTCATCCCCATTGTCATGGCCATGACTGACACTGAGTTAAGCAACAAAACAGAAATGTTGAATGAGGAATGCCCATCCCCTCCATTCCTGCAGAGCAATTCCAGCTTGGCCTACTCCTGAGTTATTTCACTCCAATTCACTTACAAACATGTGTGTGCCATCAAAAGCATCCAAGAGATCAGCATGACCCAGGAGTAAGCATCTCCCTGCACCTCAACTTTGGTGATTTGAGAGTGAAAAAGTACTCTCTTTATTATGAAGACAAACCCTGGTATAGTAAGAAGGAGACTTCAGCGGCGACATGGGATCATAAGTAAGAAGGGAATGATAATTCCCACTTCTCAGGTTTATGGTTAGTTGCAAAGAAGATCAATTTGTAAAATGTGTAACAAAGAGTCTGATCTAGGGGATGGCCCCAGTAATGGTAGAGAGGGGAAAACAGAGGACTTGGGAGACTCTCTTAGACTCTCGTTGTTGTGTCTCTTCACTAGAAAGATTTTAGGAAGACTGGCCCAAAGAAAGGCACCATAGGGTACAGGGATGAAAAGGCACAAGTGTGACCTCATCATGGAAGGGCTTAAACATCAGCCTGAGGAATTTCTACTTATCCTGTAGCTAATGGGAAGCTGCTGTCACAAAAATCAGTGAACTCAATGTCTTGTGCCAGATTAATATAATGCAAAGAGTTAACAATTCCTTGGTGCAGTTGTGCCATGTTAATCACTGATATATTACATGCCACTTTTTCTGCTCTTTGCAGAGTAGCCTAGAGCCTTGCAGAATGTAGTATTATTATCTAGCTAATTGAAGACACACATTTCATTTGCCACCAAAAAATAAGGCTCACATAGTATTTAGAAAAGTTGTGTTTGCAAAATGAGCCACCCGTCCTGGCTGGCAAGATAATCCTTTTCAGCCAGTCATTTTGTTGCTAGTCATTTTGTCGCCCACTTGTGCTCTTACTGTTCAAATTTGTTAATTTCTGTTTTTAAAACCCACATTGAGTCAGACTGAGTTAACTCTGTCGTGGGCATTTCCATTGCTCGACACAGAGCTTCTTAGCAACACCAGAGTGGGACTTTTGGCAAACGCTGTTTATCCACCTTTGAAATTAGACATTCATTGCCAATGCATTTAAAATGAAATTCCTGTAAAAAGCTTTTATTTTCAGTGATAGTTTTTGCCTTTTTTGTTTCACTTGCCCATAACTTTCTGGAAATTTCTACTTTGGGCTGAATTTTCTCATAATTGTTTTCAGTATAAGTTTGCTTTGTTTTTTATTAATGGAAAGTTTAAGGGGAAAAATCCCTTTGGTAACTTTTGAGTTATGAGATTATTTTTTAAAATACACTTTTTCCAAGTAAAAGAAGCCTTTGAACATTTTTTAAAAATCGAAATCTTTGCATTTGAGGACTATAGTGGACTCCAGGCAGTGGTTCCCAGTATTGTCTTCACTTTGGAACCCCTTGACAAACTTTTAAAATACTGATGCCTGAGTCAAAGATTCCGAAGCAACTGGACGGGGTCCAACCCAGGCCTTGGGATCATTGGTAGCTCCCCAGGTGATTCTCATGTTCCAGATTCACTGAGTAATCTCCTCGGACACAACCACCCCGAATATCCAAGCTCTAAAAAGGATGCAGAGGTCTTGGAGGGTGCAGAAGGGAAAATCAATTCTTACTGGCACTAATTTTCTTTCCATTAAGAGAAAAATAGTTGGCCAGGCACAGTGGCTCACGCCGGTAATCCCAGCACTTTGGAAGCCGAGGCAGGCAGATCACGAGGTCAAGAGATCGAGACCATCCTGGCCAACCTGGTGAAACCCCATCTCTACTAAAAATACAAAAAATTAGCCAGGCGTGGTGGCGCACGCCTATAGTCTCAACTATGGGAGGCTGAGGGAGGAGAATCACTTGAACCCGGGAGGCAGAGATTGCAGTGAGCCGAGATCGTGCCACTGCACTCCAGCTTGGAGACAGAGTGAGACTCCATTAAAAAAAAAAAAAAAAGAAAAAAAAGAAAAAAACAGTTATACTTTTTACTATGTGAAATATACAGCTCTGAGAAAGATATGAAAAAAATTTGACTCACAAGTCTTTATGTAACCCACACCCAACTAGTCAACTATCACCAGGCCCATCACTTTCTGTTCCTTAGGGAGAGATTCACTTTTCACCACCACTCATAGTGAGGAACCTCCTGCCTGGCTTTGGACAAAGGGTTTCTCTGTATTCTTGTGGCCATCAAAGAAAAAGAGAGAAACTCTGGGGAACCAACCATTGTCCTGGTTCTGTGGCCACCTTTTCCCATCATTGGGGGTCTTCTCCTGAGCTTTTGTAAAAGTTTTAAAGAAATTCCTCTACCAAGGGCAGCTAGGATAGAGTTCCAGAATGGAAGTATGACTTCCAAAATGAACCACAGAGAAAACCATCCTCGCTACCACAGAGGAAATATGTCCTCCCTCCCCATCTGGGTAGAGCCCGGTACATAAAGTCCCAGAAACCAGAAGGTAACTCACCCTCCTCCTCCCTTCTGACTCTTGGGGCTCATGGATCTCCTGCCCTTTAATGACATTTCATCACCGTCAGCTGCAGAGCCATAGCCAAGCATGCTTCATGCTCAAAGATGGACCATACCAGAATTCATCTGGTCTATGAGCCTTTACTGAATGCCGACTATATGCGAGCCCTGTGGAGATGGTATCAACATTAACAGGACCCAGCCTCTGCCCTCCTGGAAAGACGGTCAAGCGGACCACCGCAGGGGACACCCTTGTTCGAGGACCAGAGTGTCTGAAAGCCACAGGAAAGTTTTTCTGATCACTATGAAAGTTTAACATGTTCACTGTAAAATAACTCGGCAATTTTATACCAAAGCAAATAGTCCCATGGAGTAGATTCCAGCATAGACAAATGTGAGTTGCAGATTTGTTGTAAATATGGGGAGAAAATTTAAAACGAAGCAAATTTGATCTACCAGGTTAAATTGGTCTGTGAATTGGGAAGAGACTGCCATTCTTGTGTTTCGCAGCAGAACACTGCAGACCAGCTGAGGGACACCAAGCAGCGTTCCCAGGAAGACATCTGAGGACCCTGTGCTCTTAGTCACACTCATGCCAAGCAGGTCCCTTCATCACCATAGAAGAAACTCAGGCCCCTGTGTGATTGTGTGTCTCAGACATGGCTCCTTTTTCAGGGGAAAAAATGGTTTCCCTGTTGAGAAAAAGCAGTACAGGAAATGTTTACATATTTTACTAATTTAATGAGCTCTGAGTAAAATGTATAAATCTTGGCATCCAGGGACCATTGCAGAAATTCGTGAAAGCTCTTGGAATCTGCCTCCTTTAAAGTTTTCAATCCTATCATGACCAAAACACAACAAACAAACAAAAGTGTGCAGGAAGGCAGACTAACTCTAGGGCTGAAAACCTGCAGGAAGCTGTCCCACTCAGGACTCTCGGGGGACCTAGGCAGCATCCCCCAGTCTCCTCATGTTGACTTCTGCCCAGGGATGCAGTGTCTCCAGGATTTGATGTTTTCATCTGGCCATTTTTGCTGACAATTCCACTTTCAGGACTGTGAAGTTAACGTTGTCTCCCTGTTTGTTCCTGGGTTAGGCTTTTCATATTTCCTTTTTAAAATCCTGTCTTCTCTCATCCATGGCCATCAGGAGCACTTCAGCTCCTGCTGTGATGGCTCCAGCCCTTCTTGGGGAAGGCTGTGGGAAGTCTCCCCTCTGGCTGGCTTCAAAAGCTTCTCCCATAAAAGCTGAGCAAAGGTCTTTGTCAGATTTATTTGGAAAAAGGCTCCTCAGACATGAGTAGTGAATAAACTCTAGAAAACAATCTGTTGAGTTTGTGAATTAATACATGTTTTTGGACTTCATGCAAACATTCTCAATCCCCATTCTCAGAGGTCCTAGTTATCTGCAGAATTCCCCTTCAGTTAGGAAGTAGGTTTTTCATGTCTATCTGATAACCTGGCTTTTTATTTGAAATGCCTCCAATGAGAAAAAACAGGAACTAAGTGGCTCTCATTTAAGGAAACAAAACTCCTATCTGCCTATCACATTCTAGAGAGTTTAAAAATGAGAAGAAGGAAAAGAGCCACCAAAAAAATGTAATTTCCTCTTTGACAATTATTTCTGAATAGGATCTTGAGCAATCACACTCGAGAGGGTGAGGTTTTTGTCCCACTGAAGTTGCTCAGAAGTGTGCAAACCGATGCCCTCCTGATGCTGTGGGGCTGGCCCAGAGCTTTGTGTGGTCCCTGCATGCGAAGATTTGAGTTTCTGTCACTCCCGCCAGCTCCAGACTTCCTGGAGCTTTCCTGGTCTCTGCCTTTAGCGATTCTGACTTGAGTCTGACTTGAGAGTCTATTGCTTTCAAACCACCTGCCTGTCCCTTCCCTTTGTCTGTATCTGTCACATTGTAGGATGCTCCACAAGGCAGAGAACTGATACCAACCCCTGACAGAGAAACAAAGGCAGGCATACTTCTGGTCAACTTAAAAGTGTATGTATGTATGCATATGTGTGTATTCATATATTCATATGTATATTTATAAGTTGAATTGTGTCTCCCCAAATTTCCTGTGTGGAAGCCCTAGCCCTCAGCACCTCCAAATGTGATAGTGTTCGGAGGGAGGCTCTTAAAGAGGTGGTGAAGTTAAAGTGAGGCGGTTAGAGAGGGTCCTACTCCAGTCCAACTGGCGCCCCATAAGAGGGAATGTGGTCATGAGAGACCCCAGGAATGTGCACACGGAGGGAAGACTAAAGCGGGGTGCAGTGAGAAGACGGCCGTCTGCAAGCTGAGGAGAGAGGCCTTGGAGAAAGCAACGCTGCCCACACCTTGGTCACTCCTAGACCCCAGGACTGGAAGGAACACATTCATATTGTTTAAGCCACCCAGTCTGTGGTATTTTGTTATGGCAGCCCCAGCAGACACATGTGTGCATTTGTGTGTGTGTGTGTGTAATATGAGGAACTGATAAAAGTTGGAGTGGTTAGTCACGAGGCAAAGCCTCCTCCCTGAATTAATTCTAGATCGCTGAATCACCTGGCTGTTGCCCAGCAGAAGCCCCTTGTCTACACTGTGGATTGAAACATGCCACCCCTCTTGACTCCATTCTGAACGGTGTGACAGGGCCCTTTCTGGTCACAGCCCGACACACGTTCCACAGCATCCTCCTGGGAACCTTGGCTCCCTCCTTTGTAATGAAGGACCATGAAGATTTCCAGAAGAGCTAAATGTGAATCCCAAATCCCAACTGTTAGTTTTGAGATATGCCTGTTGACAGCAGCTAATAACTTGGAAAACTGAAAGGATGAGATAGGAACGTGAAACACGCCTTGAGTTTGGGAGCCATGGCCATTTTCCAACTCGCTTAATACTCAGTAAAGCTCCATGCACCTTGTGGGGACTCAAAAGTATTTCTTGACTGAGTACAAATAATAATGCAATTAAGTTTCCAGAAGTATCTCAGTTCAACTCCTTGAGTACCCAAAGAATGTCAGACTTTTTTGGAATTTCTGAAAGTTCTACCCAAAGTTCTGGATACTCCACCCTTTAGTTTTGCATCCTGAAAATTCCCTTATATGTCATTTTTATCCATAAGCACTTATTTTTTTAGCATCCACTACTGATTGATTTTTATTTTATATCTCTCTGGTCTATTTTAAACTTTATTATCTTAAACACACTAAAAAATGCATCATGGGCTCACTGTGAGAAATACTATATCAGTAGCTCCCTGAGATGCTTTAAAATAAAGCTGGATTGCTTCCACTGAGAACGAGACTAAATCAGTGCTTTTTAAAGTTGCATTTGCGATGCATTGCACTGTTACCCTGGGGGTACATGTGCAAAAGTCATGGTAACAATGTATGGAGTCACTATTTGTTTCAGGCATCTATTGCTGAATAATAACCACCCCAAAAACTCAGTCTCCTAAAACAACATCAGTTTCTGATTTAGCAGGATTCTATGGGTTGGCTGGGCAGTTCTACTGTTGGTTTCACATGGGCTCACTCAGATGACAACATTCAGGATTGCCCAAGACAGCCTTACACACACATCTGAGAGTTGGTGTTGGCTGTGGGCTGGGCACCTTGTGTCTCCTCCACGTGGTCTCTCATCCTCCAGGAAGCTTGTATGGCTTCCTCACGTGGCTATCTCAGGGCACATTCAAGAGGGCAAAGGTGGAAACTTTGAGGCCATTGGAACACAGTATCCTTTTTTCTGCATTCTATAAGTCATGAGGGCAGCCTCACATCACGTGGGGAAGTAGACTCTGTGTCTTGATAGAAGTCGCCGCAAAGAATTACGGCCACATTTCATTAACCACAAGATTGCAGCAGATTCTAAGTCACCTCAGCTCTCTCACGTTGTGGGTGAGAAGGGGTAAGTTAGGGAAGTAGTGCTCCTGAGATGACACTGCTCAATGTAGGGATGCTGAGGCTCAGCTTCCCACCCAGGCAGAGAATGTACCTGCTGCTCCTAAGATTGCCCAGTGCCTGTGGTTACAGTCGAAAAGGATCCCATTATAAAACTGACAGATCAGTTGACCCCAAAAACTGTGGCTGAGATCACTGGTTGAGCTGCATGTTGGAATTCTCTGGAGAATTTTTTTAAATCCTGAAATCTCATCTCCAGAAATTTCCATTTTATTGGTAAAAGATTAGGTGTGGGCATTGATTATTCTTAAAAAGCTTCCCAGGGAATTCTCATGTGCAGCCAAGTTTGAGAAGGGCTGATATTTAAACTTGAAACTGCCTTTTCTCAGTTGGCAGAGAGATTCAACTAATGCCTTATTTACTCTGTTGATCTGGTCATCTGTGCATCGTAAACATGTGTCATGAAAGGATAATGTTATACACACACACACACACACACACACACACACTGAGTGTTCTTGTAGGTGGTGGTCAAGGAAGCTCACCCTCAAGTGTTTAGGGATCTTCCAAGGGACATTTGTGGAGAGCTGAGCTCTCTCACCAAAAACAGACGCCCTGTGGACATACAGCTGTCTCTTAGGTTCAAGACAAGTTTGTGCACCTGGTGGTCTATTTGGCTTCCTTAAGCCAGGCCATTGGAAGTGAGTCATCAATAGGGAAATACCACTTATTTGAAAAAATTAAGTAAAATTAGCGAAGCCTCTGTTGAGTTAGATCTCAGGGCTCTAACTAAGTGGGCCAAGTGGTAGATGCCTTATCTCTGTTTAGCCACCTAGTAAAAGGTCTTGGGCTTATTCTCAACACAAAAGTGTAAACGATTCCTTTGGAGTAGCCCTCAGCTTTTGTCTGGGAAAACAGGGTTGAGCA
This sequence comes from Macaca fascicularis, assembly GCF_037993035.2. Lineage (NCBI taxonomy): Eukaryota > Metazoa > Chordata > Mammalia > Primates > Cercopithecidae > Macaca > Macaca fascicularis. The sequence continues at coordinate 11,936,911 of NC_088378.1, forward strand.
TAGCAATCAGAAGCAGAAATGTGTCCAAACATCCGAAAAAGCGGAAGTCCAGGTTCGGGCTGGGTGTCTGTTTTACTCATTCTTAAAAATGGATACTTGTGTACTTCCTACCGTGCGCTCCAGGCTTGTCTTGGGGTTTAAGAATGAGTTTCTTCGATTTAAGGTCCTGCAGTCTAATTTCAAGGGGCAAGATAGAAAGATAGAATGTGAAAGCTAGCAAAGAATCGTGGAATAACCTAGCGATTATAAAAATGCCATTAAATAAACTACTCCAGGCCGGGCGCGGTGGCTCAAGCCTGTAATCCCAGCACTTTGGGAGGCCGAGACGGGCGGATCACGAGGTCAGGAGATCGAGACCATCCTGGCTAACACAATGAAACCCCGTCTCTACTAAAAATACAAAAAACTTAGCCGGGCGAGGTGGCGGGCGCCTGTAGTCCCAGCTACTCGGGAGGCTGAGGCAGGAGAATGGCGTAAACCCGGGAGGCGGAGCTTGCAGTGAGCCGAGATCTGGCCACTGCACTCCAGCCTGGGCGACAGAGCGAGACTCCGTCTCAAAAAAATAAAAAATAAAAATAAATAAATAAATAAATAAACTACTCCAAAGCCAGGAAGCAGGAATATATAAAATGCATTTTACTTTTTACTTTTTTATGATACAGCAGGTCCTCAAATAACATTATTTTGTTCAATGTCATTTCATTATCACATGGATGAAAAAAGCAATTTCTTCCTGGCTGGGGTCACTCTCAGTGTGGAATTTCCGTGCTCTCCCAACGTCCACATGGGTCTCCTCTGGGTGCTCTGGTTTCCTCCCACATCCCAAAGCTGTGCTGTTAGGTGTGTCTACATGCTCCCAGGATGAATGAGCTTGGGTGCGTGTGTGAGTGTGCCCTGAGATGGGGTGGCAGCTGAGCCGCCAGGATGGTCTCTTGTCACCCCAGGCCCTGAAGTGGAATGAGCAGGTAAATAATGATTCTCTTTGTTTTTATTCATCTTTCCTAAATGTTTGTATAGCTCACACTTATTTCAATGTTTAATATTTGAAGTGTTCTGGGTCTTTATTTAGAAGTTCAGTGATCCTTTTGTGACCAGAAATATGCCACAGGAACTTGACTCTTTTTTACATCATCAGTTAGCCTATGGGAAAATTGTTTTCGTTATATGTTGATTCACTTAGAGTCACAGTTTCCAAGAACCTATGGATGACATTAAATGAGGTCTTACTGTGCTTTCAGTCATCCTTCAGAGTGTGGCCCTCAGACCAGCTGCATCAGCATCACTGGGTACTCCACAAATGCACATTTTCGGGCCTCTCCCCAGACCTGCCGAATCAGACGCTCCAAGGTGGAGGCCACAGTCTGGGTTTGAGTGAACCTCCAGGTGATTCTGATACATGATCAAGTTGGAGCAGCACTGCACTGCACTGCACATTTGAGAAATGGTTGCTGTTTGAGATTTAGGGAAGATCTCACAAAGGCTACAACTCAGAGAAAGGGCTTCTGGGCTCAGTTTTCCAGTTAACATATGCAAACTTAGGAAAGATATGGAAATTTTTAAAAATATGTATCATAGCTGGGCACGGTGGCTCACACCCGTAACCCCAGCACTTTGGGAGGCCGAGGCAGATGGATCATGAGGTCAGGAGTTCAAGACCAGCCTGGCCAAGATGGTGAAATCTCGTCTCTACTAAAAATACAAAAATTAGCCAGGTGTGGTGGTGGGTGCCTGTAATCCCAGCTACTTGGGAGCCTAAGGCAGAGAATTGCTTGAACCAGGAGGCAGAGGTTGCAGTGAACCGAGATCATACCACTGCACTCCAGCCTGGGCAACAGAGCGAGACTCCATCTCAAAAACAAAAAATTATATATGTGTATGTATATACACACAGATACATATATATATAATGCTTTCTAGTGTGTCGTATAATGTTTTATGACGCAAAAGCAGAAGGAGAAATCTTATGATTCTTTTTTCCGTAAGAAGAGCCTAGGAGGCTGCATCAGGCTTGCAAAAATTACGTGCCTTTCCCTTGCCCCCCTGCCCAAAGTCTTTTCACATAGAAGATGACACTAGCTTTAAACCCTTCCCCGGGACTGGTCCTAGAGTCTAAATCAGAACCAGTCTGGACTAGTGCATCAAGAAGGCTACAGTTGCCAGGAAAAGAAAGCACTCAACAGATCCAGCCACAAAGGGTTAGGACTTGCTAAATGGTTGGTACCTGAACCTGGGCGAAAGGTGAAAATCAGATGTGACGCCGCCAATGAACACACTGCCCTGAGCACTGACAAGCCCGCTCCGGCCAGGTGAGAGTTTGTCTTCAGGGTGGAGACCCCTTTACTTCTTCCCCTGGCAGGAGCTGCATGCCTAGTGGCCACGCTCCCCAACCCCGAGGAGCAGGGGCCGCCTCAGGAGGGCATCACTGAAAGATTTTCTTAGGAGACACCAAATAAGGCACAGTATTTGAGAAGGAGACCACACACATTCAAAATAACAAATACTTTTCTTTTTTTAAATTTACACAGGGAGGTAAAAGCCCTGGATAATTTTTTTCATATGACAAATGAAAAAAATTGCTCAGTAAAAAAACCAAAGTCAACTACAGTAAATACATCTTTAAAAGGCATTTTAAAAGCATGGGGCCAACTAAACATTTTTCCACCATTTCTACTTTTTTGGTTCAGATTTTTACAAATGCCGCACATGAATTTTGTAGACTGCTAACAAAGAACCTCAGCTTTCATAGTTTTCTCTTTGTTTCTTCAAAAAAATAACCTACCACATCATATTGTAGTTAACTGATGTTCAGGGTTGCTGACATGCCTTTTTTGACATCATGTTTTCTTTGTGCAATTTTTCAGGCCAAAATATCAACAGACAGAGTCTCGCTCTGTTGCCAGGCTGGAGTGCAATGGCACGATCTGGGCTCACTGCAGCCTCTGCCTCCCGGGTTCAAGTGATTCACCTGCCTCAGCCTCCCGAGTAGGTGGGACTACAGGCATGTGCCACCATGCCCGGATCATTTTTTGTTTATTTATTAGAGATGTTTCACCATGTTGGCCAGAATGGTCTCGAACTCCAGACCTCGTGATCTGCCCGCCTTGGTCTCCCAAAGTGCTGGGATTACAGGCGTGAGCCACCACCCCCAGTCAGATTCTTTAGTTCTTAAAGTGACAAACAGAGCTAAGCTGAAGCCCTGCTTGGGTCCCATAGCAGTGATAACGCAGCTAAGGTGAGGCCAGGTCTGGGTTCCATAGCAGTTTGTGTCATCAGCCATATAGCTCTTAATCACCTAATCTCAGGAGGTCTTATTTTTAAGTCTTCATCTTGATCTCAATAAGTGGAGAAGGCAGTTTAAGAAGAACATTTTGTTTGAGACTTTCTTAGTTTTCAAGCCAGCTTTTGAAAACACAGAGTTCTTCAAATATTATTTTATGCTGAGCCTATTTTGTATTCCAACACAAAGATAAATTCATAATTGCAAAGATCTGAGGGAGCAAATCTGAAATGTCTGCTTCCACTGCTGCAGAAATGCAGGCATTTGTGGAGACAGCAAATTATTTTGCAAGATGCAATGATGCTTGACATTATTTCAGGGATGCCAGGGTCCCAGCAAAACTCTGAGAAGTTCCCTAGAAGGCAGCCCTTTTCCTGCTGGGGGAAAAAAAAATTAAAAATTAAAAAATGACCTTAAAGGACTGAACTGGATTTACTGTAGCTGAGACCGAGTCCTCGCCTGCATCTGTGAGCCCGGGGCCTGCAGAGAGGCGAGAACCTCTCTTCCAGGTATATCTTCCCCACCCACAGACTTTCCTAGAAGTTTCTTAGAGGAGAGGCAGACAAGGAGTTTTATTGCTAATTCGCTATAACCAAAGTCACCGCATGAAAGACTCTGCAGGTTGGGTACTTTGCAGATTAGTGAATCCAAGACCGTCATTCGAAGTGAGCACCGACTCCCCAGCCCGCAGAGTCCTTTACGCTAAGTTCTCCTCTGCCTCCAGACACTGAGGAGTATGGCTCTGGGGACATTCATGTTCACACTTCCCAGAGCAGACAGAACTAGGGAGTCTAAGGTGAGAACACTGGTAAGGCTTTGGTCCTTGGAGGTGAGAGCTGGACAGGTGTGGTCACGCCCTCCTGACAGATTCACTGACAGAAGCTGCCACTCAAGTCCACCTAAAGAGAGACTTCCTTACTCACCACAGAGCTAGAAAGTCCATGTGTCGAATCCCTCAACATTGGTATTGACGTAAGCCGGTGGTGTGTGCAAGGAGAGCATGTCCCCAGCTCAATCAAATTCTGCAACAACGGTCACTGTTACAGCGTGACAAAGAGGTAGTCTTTCTCTATGAAACGAAACAGTCAAAGAGGCTAAGTGACAAAAAGTCTGAGTGACGAGTTGCAATACCAGCAAATGTATGGTGAGATTTAAATGTTTTATTTTATCACACAATTTTAGTAGTAATTAAAGTGTAGCAAATGCCTACTGTGTGCAAAATAGGAGGCCAGGCACTCGTAAGAATGAAAGATGAAAATGTGTCCCTGCTTTCTGGAGACTCACAGTCTACTGGATGTGGCCACTATGCAGGGCCAGGGAAGGGAGTTTAATTCAATCTAGAAAAATCCCTTCTTAGAGGAGATGGGACTTGGGCTAGATTCCGAGGGAAGGGCAGAATTTCAAAAGGCAGATGGGGTGAACGGCATTCCAGGAGGACGGAACAATTTATCAAAGGCCTGGAGACTCAGAAGCACACTTTTAGGGAATAACAATAGCCTGTGTGGCTAAAACATATGACAAGTGGGAAATGGGGAGGAGGGATAATCAGAGAAAAGGCTGGATTGCCCTTTTTTTAAAAAAGAAATTGTAATTTGAGCTTTCTAGAAGATCAACCTATTAATCAATCATTAGGTAGCCAGACACTGGGGTGATGGAGAAGTCCTGAAGGAAATTGTGAACTCTTTGGGAAAATAATCTTCAATGCAGGAAACTGTTGACATTAATCTCATTACAGAATGCAGGACTCTGAATCACTGGGTGGTCCCAGGAAAAGAAAGAGAAAGTGAGTTCAAAATGAAGAGCCAGACTCTGATTCTCCAGTTGGTGTTTCCCAGGCAAGCTGGGTAAACAATGTGGGGAAAATGACTTCCATATTCTGGTTCACAACAGTCCAGACTGAAGTGGTAACTGAGCCTGGAAGTATGGGAAGGAACGATGGTGCTTCCGGTAACTCTCCAAAGCACACATGTACACAGCATAGAAGTCACAGTCCCCGGAACGGAACTCACTGTCCCTAGAGACTCAACACAAGAAAAGCAAAGCCAGTTCTTTGCAGAAAAATTGATTGTGACCAGGACCCAAGCGATGAAAGTCCCACCACGAGAAGCATCTTTACAGATGTGGGTTTCACCGGGGTTTCCTTCAGCCCAACCCAGCAAAAGCCATTGAAGTTCCTTTCCACATTCTGAAGACTCTTACCATGCAGGGTGATGTGAGCTTGCTTTTCAAAGAGATGTGTGGGAGACAAGAATATGGAAAAAGTGAAACTGACATTTCCATCTTTTTTTCTAACTTTTGACATGACTGCTTCCACATTTTGCACTGTATTTACAAATGTTTCTCCTAGTGTTCGGAAAAATGCAATCAAAATTACTGTAAGATTTTCAGAGGTGAGGGTGTAGCACCTGCCCTCCACAACTCTTTGCATAGTAGGGGCCATATGCAGGTGGGGCCACAGTCATGAAGCAGAACGCCTCCTCAGTCCCCCACCAGCACCAGCCAACAATGATGGCTTTCCTTCAGTCACAAAATGCACCTATTCATTAGATGTTGACTGTCAAAATCTCCCAGGGACCCCAAAGGATGGCACCTCCCTCTGGGTTTTCCCACCATCAGTTGGGTCAATAAGAAGAGCCAAAACATATTTCTGCTTTAAAAAATGTAGGGGCCCTAACTCTTTTCTGTTGCCGTATTTGCTACTAACTTTTCATCCTAGATAGTTCGGCACCTTCCCTGGTTGCTTAACTAGGCATGGTAGGTCCCAGAAGGAAAAGGAAAGTTTGTCAATGTAACCATTTCTGCAGGTCATCAAACCATTCATCTTACATATTTTTAAAAGATGCTGAGGCTGGGCCCAGTGGCTCACACCTGCAATCCCAGCACTTTGGGAGGCCAAGGCAGGTGGATCACCTGAGGTCAGGAGTTCGAGACCAGCCTGGCCAACATGGTGAAACCCCATCTCTACTGAACATACAAAAATTAGCTGGGCGTGGTTGCACATGCCTGTAATCCCAGTTACTCAGGAGGCTGAGGCAGGAGAATCGCTTGAACCCAGGAGGCAGAGATTATAGTGAGCAGCAATCTCGCCATTACACTCCAGCCTGGGCGACAAGAGTGAAACTCCGTCTCAAAAAAAAAAAAAAAAGAGATGTAAATTGTGTTTATTTATTATTATTAATGAAACTGACAAAAGGAAATTCTGAAGTTTCAGGAGCTTGCCCTAAATCTAACTCTCTGCTAGGTAAGCATTCCCCATAAAAATCTACCTGGGTTGTTCAGATATAAGTTGATATACGAGGTCTCAACATCTTGTCTCTGTTTCTAAATGATCCATTTGAAGGGTTATCTCTGAGTGGAAGAATACAGAGAGCTCTGGACTTAGGATCCAAACGTAGGACCAAGGCTTAAACACGGCTGAGTGACCATGGGCAAGTTAACTGACCCCGGGGAGTCCCAATTGTCTCACCTATAAAACAGGGAGGAGGACATACTTCAGAGTGCTGTGTTGCTAATTACATGAGATAAAGTCTTTAAAAATAGCTAGCGCATATGCAGGTTTTCAGTAAGACTCACCTTCCCCCACTCTTAGAATGGTAGATGCAGAGCTAATGACAGATGCCAAGATAGATGGTTTTTAAAAAGAACATGAACCACTGAGATGATGCCAGCACTGAAGTCATTTCATTGTTTGGTGTTTTGGGGGTAATGGTAGATCAATCTGAAATGAATGAATGGTAGATGAATCTGAAATGAATGAATGGTAGATGAATCTGAAATGAATGAATGGTAGATGAATCTGAAATGAATGAATGGTAGATGAATCTGAAATGAATGAATGGTAGATGAATCTGAAATGAATGAATGGTAGATGAATCTGAAATGAATGAATGGTAGATGAATCTGAAATGAATGAATGGTAGATGAATCTGAAATGAATGAATGGTAGATGAATCTGAAATGGTAGATGAATCTGAAATGGTAGAGGAATCTGAAAGTTGTATCTCCCAGGATAGAACTGGGATTTAAGATGGAAACTTTTGGAAGGTGGGCTCCATTTTTCCATAACCAGGAGCCTTCACCTGATGAGGGAGTGGCTTTCTCAGGAGTGGCAATGCCTGTAGCACTAGAGGCCGGCAAGAACAATCTTAAAGAGACAACTTGGCCAGGCACAGTGGCTCACGCCTGTAATCCCAGCACTTTGGGAGGCCAAGGTGGGTGGATCACCTGAGATCAGGATTTCCAGACCAGCCCAACCAACATGGCGAAACCCCACCTCTACTAAAAATACAAAAACTAGCCAGGCATGGTGGCGTGTGCCTGTAATCCCAGCTACTTGGAAGGCTAAGACAGGAGAATCACTTGAACCCGGGAGGCAGAGGTTGCAGTGAGCTGAGATCATGCCATTGCACTACAGCCTGGGTGACAAGAGCGAAACTCCGTCTCGAAAAAAGAAAGAAAGAAAGAACAGTAAGTACATTAAGTTTCTTACAAAAATTAAAAAGTCCACTTGTCAGAAAAAAAAAGTTTAGAAAATACATATCAACGATGAATAGATATCACAATATAGTATGATATATAGAATATTATAGTAATACTCTATTTTGACTATTTTATAAGGAAATGTATACATTCAGAAATTATTTATTTAGTACCTACTATATACCTGGCACTAGGCTGGGCACAGCGTAAATGCCCTTTTTCAATTAAAAAAATCAGTGAGTCCACTTTGGAGGTTTATAAAGGCAGGAGAGGGATGCTGAAAGAGCAGGGGCCTCTACAGCTGCCCTGGGAACACTGGGTGAACTCTGGCACTGTGGTGGCTTTAAGAGAGGGAACGTCCAGCTGGAAGTCTGAAAACCAGGATCTGTCCCTAGGTCCCCACTGAGCCTCTGAGTTACAGAGCAAATTTCTACCTCTCTGTGCTTCAGTTTCCCAAAGTCTGCCCCCATAATCACCTCCTTTCAGTAAAATGACAATAGAAGTGACAATATGGAAAAGTCTTTTTTTTTTTATTTGAGATGGAGTCTCGCTCAGTCGCCCAGGCTGGATTGCAGTGGCTCGATCTCAGCTCACTGCAAGCTCCGCCTCCCGGGTTCACGCCATTCTCCTGCCTCAGCCTCCCAAGTAGCTGGGACTACAGGTGCCCGCCACCACACCCGGCTAATTTTTTGCATTTTTAGTAGAGACGGGGTTTCACCGTGTTAGCCAGGATGGTCTCCATCTCCTGACCTCATGATCCACCCGCCTCAGCCTCCCAAAGCGCTGGGATTACAGGTGTGAGCCACCGCGCCCGGCTTGGAAAAGTCTTAAAATGAAAGATGCTGATGATGAATGAAGCCAAGTTATTTTAAAACTTTTTATTGAAAACTAACATAAATAGGAAAGTGTGCACATAAGCCTAGCACCACCCAGATCAAGAATGGACAATCACCAAACCCCCGCTGGCCCCTGGAAGTCACTACCAGCCCCTCTGGGAAACTGCTACTCTTGCTTCCAACAGCACAGACGACTTTTGCTAGTTTTGTGCTTTGCATTAATTAATTCAAGTCTGGCTTCCTTGGCTCAACGTCATATTGTGAGATCCAACCATATTGTTGGCTATAGTCATAGGCTGTTCATTGTCAGTGCTATATAACATTCATTCTCTATGTGAATGGATCACAACTTATGCATCCATTCTCATGCTGAGGCATTTGAGTGGTTTCATATATTGCCCTTGATCTATAGAAAAGATCAGAAATTCTCTTATGCAGAAAGAGTGATCCACAAATGAAATTCACCATCTCTTTCCTATTTTAAATTGGTCTGATCAAAGGAATTTTTGTTTTCCTTCCATGTCAGAACGACATCTGCTCTGACTGTAAATTAAGTATCAATACTTTTGACCAGGAGTTACAGAAAGGAGAAGGGGGTTACTGTATTGACAACTGACTCGAGGGAGTTTTCTTCCTACTTCCAAAGGAAACTAACGTGGCTTTGGATGGTGATTGTTCCTCAAGGAAGGGACTGTCTTGGGTTTCTTTCTGGTTCTGTAACAGTGTCCCACATCCAGGGATGCTAATCAACGTGTGGTGCTGGTGAAAGAGCGGATGGCACGTGGGAGGGGGAACAGCACCCAAACAGGACGCAAAAAAAGGCACTTGAAATTACCACTTTAGAAAATAAAGTGATGTTTATGCACAGAATAACACAATTTCTTGTTCACACATCCCACCTATGACATTAATCAGAGCCTTCACCTATGGGCTGAATGTCATCTTTTCCACTCCTAGTAGTTTACAGATTTTTTACTTTGAAGTGGAGGAGAAAAAAAAAAGACAGAGCTGCCCTAAAAGGAATGAGGAAGTGAGAGCTCTCCAGTGTCTGGCTGGCTTCGTCTGTGTGACAGCCCATGATGTTCTTTCCGGTCTCTGTAATATTCTGAATTTCCACCTGCCCGCCCCCTCACTTATAATGCAGAGCATGTGAAGGGAGACCGGCTCAGTCTCCCTCTCTCCCAGTGGACTAGAAGCAGCAGAGTGTCATGCTCTTTCTCCCATTATTTACAGCTCACCGGATGTAAAAGAACTCTGGCTAGAGACCCTCCGAGGGTAAGTACTATATATTAACACGCCTAGAAATTGCAGGCTGCCTTGCCAGTCACAGGTCACTCAGATCACAGGCAACAGAAAACAGCTAGCCCGTGGAATATACACTCACTTTATAAAGTCTCAGGACAAAGAAAGCTTTGCTTCAACGTGAAGGCTGCACCTTTTTGGTGTAGGGATTCTATAAATGTTGTCTTTGTTTCATGTTTACTATTGCAGCATCCTGGAGATACATTTTTTTTTTCCTTTTTGGATTAGATGAGAAAATCCATGCAAAGCACCTACTACGATAGCTGGCATATAGTGAGGACTCCCCCCAAAAAGTTAATGTTAATGTTAATTTAAAATGTTAATGTAATTGATATCCAAATTATCTCTTGATGGGAATGGAATAAATTGGTGACAACGTTTAGAATGGTAAAGATAGTTGGCTTAAATAATTTAGAAATAATTGTGTTCAGATGCTGTTCTTAACAACATATGACATCTGGTAACACAGAACTGACTTTAAATGAAAACTTGTCTATGTAATAGTTTTTTTTCCAAAGTAAAGGCAATTGAAAAAGTAGTAAAATAGAAAAATAAATAAATAAATAAATAGTTTCAAACTCTGTGCTTTGGCAAAGTGGTGCTGAAAGTGGCCAACCTACTGTGTGTTCCTCCTAACTCCTTTCCATATGATTCGTTGTAGACAGAGCCACAGCCGCACAGGAGTGAAATTCACTCCCGGACAGTCAGTCCCAATACTGATGAAGCTGAGAAGCAGCCACAATGCTGTGAGTGACACTCTCACATTTATTAATTCGCGTTTCCTAGAGGCAAGGGCCAAAAGATATTTACCTAATTTTATTTTTTCTCTTTTAGTCAAAAACACTAAATGCCAGTAATATGGAGACGCTAATCGAATGTCAATCAGAGGTAAGAAAGCAATTTTTGAAACTTTTTATCTGTACTGTGAGAAGGTGGAAAACTTTGTTTTATTGAATATTATTTGGGTTGAATATTAATTATCAGAGTAGTAAATTAACATCACACATGTAGTAAATTAAACACATTAATTAGGATCTTATATGATGACAATCGAGACTTTAATATTGCCTCTAGAAGCTAGAAAAAAACATCAATGCACTCTACTGACTTCATTTTTAATATGAATAAAATGTTGTATGTGTGTTTTGTGGGGAAAGACTCGATAGGTTTCTTCAGTCACTATATTTAACTGAAATAAAAATGTTTTTAGGGTGACATCAAGGAACATCCCCTGTTGGCATCATGTGAGAGTGAAGACAGTATTTGCCAGCTCATTGGTGAGTTTTGAAAACATACTGATCTTTTATGTAAGTGCTAACAACCAGCGTTCTTGGTTTGCAAAACCACAGCGTTTTTACTCTACTAGGAATTTTTTTGTATAAGTGTTCTGTTAAAGACCGCAGAACATTAACCCTTAAATGGCAGGTGTGCTCCAACTCACTAGAGCCGGGAGTGCTGCGAGCGGAAAGAGCCTCTCCACAGAGAATCCCCCAGTTCTGCCAAGGGTTTTTAATGCGGTTCCGTCTCCTGGCCATGTATGTTTCCACAATTAGCATGCACACATTTGAAAACACACAGCGTCTTTTCCATTTTCTTCCTTCTCTTATGGAGAATGCATCCAAGAGCCTATGAAGCAACTGTTGCTGATCTCAAATCCCAAAGGACCCACCATTCGCTCTCAATTTTTTTCATAATGCATTTCATTACAGCACAACCCTGACCCAGTTCTCCTGAACCATACAGGCCACTTCTTTCTCATCACGCTTCCACTTGCCAATCTAAAATGTACAGAAACATATGCCAATGCATTTAGAAAATATAGCCTTTATAATTAGTTTTAAAAAAAAGGAGAAGGAAGGAAGGAAAAGAAAAGAAAGAAGGAAACTTTTGAGATTGCAATATCCATTGCACACACATCTTGTGGATTTCGGAAGGACAGAGTATCTTGATAACGTTTTGCTGATAATTTCCAGTTGCCAGATGTAGGTTCAGACCTTCCTGCCGTGATTCGTATTTGCCTCTGTCCTAAAGCAGCGACCTGGAAAACCCAGGTGACCAGTCACCCGGAAGGAAGAATGGTGTTAGCTCCCTCTAGTGGCTATGTAGTGCCTGCGAGGCTGCAAAGGGTTGGAGCCGGCCCTGCTATGTGCCTTCGAAGAGATACTGAGCAAGTCACTTCCTCACCTTTTAAGTTTCGTTTTCTTCGCCAATTAAAGGAGGAAATCAAAATAATCTATTTCATATCAGAAATTTCCTCTATAGTTATTCAGGCCAGTAGGTTAAGATGGTTGTTTACGATCTGCACAGTTAGGTTTTGCTAATTTTCTGTAGCAAACAGCTGGAAAGAGTGAAAACAGGAAAGGTGGAGGCTCTGAGGAACCCTGGTGTTGCTGTTTAGGGAACTGGTTGCCCTGGTAACAGTGTGGTTGTTTATCGGTTGGTTTTTCTAGATTAAGATTCACGCCCTTTGCTTTCTTAAGTTTTCAAAATTATTTTTCTCACATGGCATATACTATCGACCACATTATGTGGCCAACGATACCCATTTTCTTACCTGGATCTTTGCGTATTAACACTGTAGTCTAATTTTTCTCGTTGCCTTGTTTTCTTGGCTGTAGAAGTTAAGAAGAGAAAGAAGGTGCTGTCCTGGCCCTTTCTCATGAGAAGGCTCTCCCCTGCATCAGATTTTTCTGGGGCTTTGGAGACAGACTTGAAAGCATCACTATTTGATCAGCCCTTGTCAATTATCTGTGGTGGCAGCGACACACTCCCCAGACCCATCCAGGTAGGCATGCATTTTCTCATAAACCTACTTCAGTTTTCAGTTGGACATGCAAAATACTCGGGAAATCTGAATGTCATTCTCCTATGAAGTTTGTAGGGACTGATCTTCCATATTTTCCACTCTTCGACATGGCACTCCCACATATGCATGCAGTTAGAAGAATATCTGACTGCTTCCATTCCAGAAATTGAAATTAGTTGTATTTGCCAATGAGCTCAGAGCTATGGTCCCTCCATTTCTCTGACTGCACAGAGTGAAGAATGCCGAAGATTTGTAGCTTCTGAAAAGTCTGAAGGGGAAACAGAATATAGACTTTGTGATCCAAAATCCAATGTTCATATGGAAGTATTTGAAATGAGAGAGCTCCAAAATGATTTTAGAAAGTGCAAAATTAGAGCTTTCACAATTTGCCTCCTCTTAGAAAAATAGCGGGGTTGAGGAAGGCCATTGATAGCGACTGAACTGAAAGCAAAATCTGACATTAATATTCCTGTTAAGACTATCTCAGTATACTAGAGAAGATAACTAACTTTTAGAGAGATGGTATTTTATGACAAGTAAAGTTAGAAACTGTTCATGTACATTATTTTAATTCTTTCTGCAGTCTAAGCATAGATCTTCATGCATTAGTAGCAGCACAGTATCTTTGAACCAATGGTAATCCTTTCCTGTTCCTATCGCTGTTTCCTTTAGGACATTCTCACTATTCTATGCCTTAAAGGCCCTTCAACGGAAGGGATATTCAGGAGAGCAGCCAACGAGAAAGCCCGCAAGGAGCTGAAGGAGGAGCTCAACTCTGGGGATGCGGTGGATCTGGAGAGCCTCCCCGTGCACCTCCTCGCTGTGGTCTTTAAGGTGAGTTCAACACGCTTGTGCCAAATAACCTGCCAAGGGGCCCTGGCACACTCGTTCTCAGGATGCAAGAAATAGGCTCTTCTCTCCACACAGCAAGGTACACTGATCTTGGAGTTTTATTTTTTTCATTAAGCCCTTTATTTATTTATTTATTTGGTAAGCACCTCTGTTTCTGTGACTTCAGATTCCAACAGAAAGCAATGCATTCTGCTCTCTCAAAACTTTGCCAACAACGGGCAATTTGATTGTTCCATGGCAGAATCCACATGCCAAAATCCAGTGGCCCCTCAGAACACACCCACCTGGGGATGGTGCCTCTGACTCTGCTTGATGTTAGAAAGTCGCAGAGAGGCCAAGGGTGTTGCAGAGAGGGTTCCCTGGATTAATCAAATGCAGGAATGAAGGGGCACAATCTATGATGGGCTAAGCATAGAGCACCCTGTGATGGAATGAAAACCAGGTGAAAACGAGGACATGGGACATCATACAGTACCAATAGGCCAATAGCCCGCTCTCATCCCCCAGGACTTCCTCAGAAGTATCCCCCGGAAGCTACTTTCAAGCGACCTCTTTGAGGAGTGGATGGGCACTCTGGAGATGCAGGACGAGGAGGACAGAATCGAGGCCCTGAAACAGTAAGTCATCAAAGTCATCAGCGATTGCCAGGCCGCGTCACCTCCGTCTTCTGATTCTTTACACAACTTTGTAAAAGCTTCATGATCCCTGTTTCATGAGAATTGTGATGTTTAGGGAATCTGAGTGGAATTGCTTGTCCACTCCCAGAATAAAAACCAGAGGGTGCCCTGGACTTTTGGAGTTTAATTTTAGCCAAATGAAAGGAAATATTTCTTCAAAACGTAGGAAGTGAATTTCAATCCTCACAAATCCCAAGAGGTAGGGAAGTCTGAAAATGTAAGCTGTTCAAAAAAGTGTGAGATAAAATCAGACCTGAAAACTGTAACACAGGCTTGCCAGCAAAGTGTAGGAGTTTGGGGTTATCTTTAAGCTACATTGGTGTCATGCAAGGCAACAGTTCTCCCATAAAACATCCCTCAGGATGCAGCCAGGCAATGGGGTGGGGGCGGTTGTTTTGTTCATAAAATTTCATAGCATATTTAATCCTCTTATAATTAACCAAAAGGAAAACTATATAATAACAAATTCCAGTGAGAGTAAAAATAATAACATATGCAATGGAAAGTGTGATCTGTTAGTGACTAGAGAATTCTAAAACCCAAGCTTTGAAATGTCAGCACGGTTATCACATCCTATGAAAGTCTATCTATATGTTATAATTGTCCCACATGGCTAAATATTTTCAATGACATATGTATAGAAGTGAAGACATTAAAATGTCTGTCCCAAAATGAATATTCTAAGATTATCACCATGAGTTTCCACCTAGACATAAAGCATTTTTATAACAATTCCTTCTTCTGAGAAATGAAAAGAATCACCATTTCATTTTTTGAAAAAGAGACTTTAAGAAGTCTAATTTCTTATCATTAGGAACAATGTTGTGATTGAAGTGCTGCCTTATTATGAATATGCCCTTAGAAACTGATTTAGTCGGCTGGGCGGGGTGGCTCAGGCCTGTAATCCCAGCACTTTGGGAGGCCAAGACGGGTGGATCACGAGGTCAGGAGATCGAGACCATCCTGGCTAACACAGTGAAACCCCATCTCTACTAAAAAAAAAAAAAAAAAAAAAAAAAATACAAAAAACTAGCCGGGTGAGGTGGCAGGCGCCTATAGTCCCAGCTACTTGGGAGGCTGAGGCAGGAGAATGGCATAAACCCAGGAGGCGGAGCTTGCAGTGAGCTGAGATCAGGACACTGCACTCCAGCCTGGGCGACAGAGCGAGACTCCGTCTCAGGAAAAAAAAAAAGAAAGAAACTGATTTAGTCTTCATAAAGATTTCTCAGAATGTTGTAAAAATGTGTCGTCTTCGTTTGGTAATTATAGTTTGTTTTTGTTTTAAGGCAAGAAAACCAGTCTAGCCGTGTTAGAAACAGAAAGAAATTCTACATGGCTAAATGATTACTCAACAAAACTATTTTCTAAATATAAATGCAAATTCTGGTCTTTAATGCAGATTGGCTTCATAATTTAAGCTCTGTATAAATAATAAAGGGCTGAATTATTCATGTCCCAATTATAAAGGCCAGTTTCTTAGCTCCTCAAGACCTTGCGGTTAACCAGCCTCACTCTGTGTCAGTTGCCACTGGAAGTGTCTGAATGAGCATTTCACAATATTACTTGTGAAAATGCACCTTCCTCATTTTAAAGGAAGTCTGGTTTCGGCAGAAACTCTCAGCTTGCTACACTGAAGACCATTAGCCTTTTTGAAAACTAACATCCCTTCACTTTATTCCAGGGTTGCAGATAAGCTCCCCCGGCCCAACCTCCTGCTGCTCAAGCACTTGGTCTATGTGCTACACCTCATCAGCAAGAACTCTGAGGTCAACAGGATGGACTCCAGCAACCTGGCCATCTGCATTGGACCCAACATGCTCACCCTGGAGAATGACCAGTGTCTGTCATTTGAAGCCCAGAAGGACCTGAACAACAAGGTTTGTTCTGCTTACTGATGAGAAATCCCCAACTTATGATCTCAGCATCTCTTTGCCAAATGCAGGCAATAAAATGCTTCTGAATGTCTCCAACTGAGTCAGCATCACAGTGAAAATATAAAATGCAAAATGCTTTTGTCATAGTTCCACTCCCTCAGATACATGTATCTAATGAAACTGAATAAATCTGTGTCTTCTGTGGTCTGTGACACAGATGAGTGCTGCAAGTGTTTACATCACTCTCTCCCGATATAAAAAAAGCCCTTTTGTTTTTGTGGTTTGTACGACACAGTCTATCGATCTGAGAAACTACTTACTTAAATGAAAATGTTATTAATACTTTAATTTTTTGTATGTTCTTAAATTTAAATGCATGTCTCAAAACACCAAGGAGTATCTAACTTTAATGTATATGATTGTTGGCATGGTGGCTCAGGTCTGTAATCTCAGCACTTTGGGAGGCCGAGGCAGGTGAATTGCCTGAGCTCAGGAGTTTGAGACCAGCCTGGGCAACATGACAAAATCCCGTCTCCACTAAAAATAGAAAAAATTAGCCGGGCCTGGTGGCACATGCCTGTAGTCCCAGCTACTCGGAAGGCGGAGGCAGGAGAATCAGTTGAGCCCGGGAGGTAGAGGTTGCAGTGAGCCGAGATCGCGCCACTGAACTCCAGCCTGGTGACACAGTGAGAGCCTGTCTCACAAAAATAAAAAGTATCTGATTGTTACCAAATTTCTGTATGCTCTTTTCAGACACATAAAGATCTCAAATTCTCATTTTGGCATGTGACTCCACTGTGTCCCCATTCTTCCTCACCTCCCTAAAAAAAAAAAAAAAAAAAAAAAAGTCTTCAAGCTGACAAATTGCTTACTTTTCCTCACAGGTGAAGACACTGGTGGAATTCCTCATTGATAACTGCTTTGAAATATTTGGGGAGAACATTCCAGTACATTCCAGTATCACTTCTGTTGACTCCCTGGAGCACACTGACAGTTCAGGTATGGAATGTGCTATCATTTGATTACGATTGTAGGGAAAAGTTCATGCCAGGCTGCCCGTCATGTAAAGCATCTCTGATGTATGAGGTAGAAGTTACCTTCACAAATCCCCAAGTCAGACTAGACTCCAGTCCATTAAACATGAAAACCCTGCTCCGGGCTTTTCCTGCAGCGCCTCTCAGACCACAGATAGTCTTTGCCCCTTCCCAGTGTTCATCGCAAATCACTGCTGATTTCACTAAGTCACCTTTAGCTCTGGAGTTGGGTGAGAAACTTTTGTTTCCACTTCATGGCATATGACTCCATGACAATGGAAATGGGTCCAGTAAAAGGAGCGGTTTTAAAAATTAAGGTCAATAAATTTGCAGTGAAATGCTGTTCTCTCTTTTCTTATTCTCTCCTCTCTTTCTCTCCTTCTCTCCTTTACTCATTTCCTTTCCCTATTTTTCTTCTGATCTCAAAATAAATTCAGAAAGAAACAAACTTTTCATATGGTACATTTCTTGTCATATCAAGCCCCTAAGTAGTTCTGCTAATAAATCACCTAGTGCCCTGATTGGTATGAGCAGGGCGAACTGTAGCAAAGTTCATTTCTAAAAGAACCTGAACGGCCATGCGTAGTGGCTCACGCCTGTAATCCTAGCACTTTGGGAGGCCAAAGCAAGCATATTACCTGAGATCAGGAGTTTGAAACCAGCCTAGCTAACATGGTGAAACCCCCTCTCTACTAAAAATAGAAAAAACAGCCAGGCATGGTGACGGGCGCCTGTAATCCCAGCTATTCTGGAGGCTGAGGCAGGAGAATTGCTTGAACCCAGGAGGAGGAGGTTGCAGTGAGCCGAGATCACATCACTGCACTCCAGCCTGGGCAACAAAGCAAGACTCTGTCTCAAAAAAAAAAAAAAAAAAATACAAATACAAATAAATAAACCCAAACAAATGTTCAACTGCTCTTTGACTTCCCCCAGATGTGTCGACCCTGCAGAATGACTCAGCCTACGACAGCAACGATCCTGATGTGGAATCCAACAGCAGCAGTGGCATCAGCTCTCCCAGCAGGCAGCCCCAGGTGCCCATGGCCACAGCTGCTGGCTTTGATAGTGGGGGCCCACAGGATGCCCGAGAGGTCAGCCCAGAGCCCATTGTGAGCACCGTGGCCAGGCTGAAAAGCTCCCTCGCACAGCCCGATAGGAGGTACTCAGAGCCCAGCATGCCGTCCTCCCAGGAGTGCCTTGAGAGCCGGGTGACAAACCAAACACTAACAAAGAGTGAAGGGGACTTCCCCGTGCCCCGGGTAGGCTCTCGTTTGGAAAGGGAGGAGGCTGAAGACCCATTTCCAGAGGAGGTCTTCCCTGCAGTGCAAGGCAAAACCAAGAGGCCGGTGGACCTGAAGATCAAGAACTTGACCCCGGGTTCGGTGCTCCCAAGGGCACTGGTTCCCAAAGCCTTCTCCAGCAGCTCGCTGGACGCGTCCTCTGACAGCTCACCCGTGGCTTCTCCTTCCAGTCCCAAAAGAAATTTCTTCAGCAGACATCAGTCTTTCACCACAAAGACAGAAAAAGGCAAGCCCAGCAGAGAAATTAAAAAGCACTCCATGTCTTTCTCCTTTGCCCCTCACAAAAAAGTGCTGACCAAAAACCTCAGCACAGGGTCTGGGAAATCGCAAGACTTTACCAGGGACCACGTCCCAAGGGGTGTTAGAAAGGAAAGCCAGCTTGCTGGCCGAATCGTGCAGGAAAATGGGTCTGAAACCCACAATCAAACAACCCGCGCCTTCTGCCTGAGACCCCACGCCCTCTCGGTGGATGATGTGTTCCAGGGAGCTGACTGGGAGAGGCCTGGAAGCCCACCCTCTTATGAAGAGGCCATGCAGGGCCCGGCAGCCCGACTCGCGGCCTACGGGAGCCAGACCGTGGGGAGCATGACCGTGGGGAGCATGAGGGCGAGGATGCTGGAGGTGGACTCCCTCCTACCCCCTCTTCCACCTGCTCACCACACAGGAGACTCAAGACACAGGGACAGCAAAGAGCCACTCCCTGGCCACGGACCCTCTCCCCTGCCTGAGCGATGGATACAGAGCAGAACTGTCCATGCTTCTTGGGACTCTCTGGGGCACGTGTCTGGCCCAGGGAGACCTGAGCTCCTCCGGCTGAGGACCGTCTCCGAGTCCGTGCAGAGGAATAAGCGGGACTGTCTCATGCGACGATGTAGCCAGCCGGTCTTTGAGGCTGACCAGTTCCAACATGCCAAAGAATCGTATATTTAGGAGGGAGGCCATACACCATGCCATAGCTTGTGCTATCTGTAAATATGAGACTTGTAAAGAACTGCCTTTAGATTGTGGTTTTAAAAGGTCTTGAATAAGCTCCTTTAGAACGCTGTGCAAAGCCCTCCTCAGTGAGGATAGCTACACCATGGCCATGGTGCATCAGATAGTCTGTGTGTACCCGGATTTGTGCAATATGTAACAAATGTATAAAATGTATTATAGATAAGGTGTTAGGTGCAAAGAATGTCTAATAATCCCTGCATACGTTTGTGGATTTGCAGTGAAGTACATTGCTGTTCCTTGCTTCCTGGGGCACTTTTCTCTTGGCTAGTGTTTGAAAATTATCTTTGCTTTTATAATGTGGCCTCAAATGTCATGCCAATTTTCACATTTTCCACAAACTCCATTTAGGGAGAAGTGTTTAAACCCCCGGTAAGTTTACTCTATACCAGAGTAAACTATATATTACTCCATATAAGCAGCCTTGCAATAACTAATCACCACCATAGACGAAAGAAACAGACTGCAAGGAACAGAGCTGAGCGTCTGGAGCCATCAAAGGCATTAAAAACTCCAGCAAAAGCAGAGGTCATAGCAAAAATCATGAAAAAACACTTCAACCTGTCCTTTCAATCATCCAATTAAATTTGGGTAAATTAATGAAAATGTATTATATCAATATTAACTCATCTACAGCACTTTGAGTTTCTTTGTAATTCATGATGTCCTATCCTATAGTGTGGAGGTAAATGATTTTATATGCATTGGGGGTCATATATAAAACTTCAATGTAATTTCACTACAATAAATTGCCTTCCTTATTTGAAAGTAAAAATGTTCATTTTTTTATTGACATGTTACCTCCTTTCCCTCGATTAATAGAAATCCACCGAGAAAATCATTCACATATTGGTTCACTCAACAAGCATTTATTGAATATATATTCACTATTCTAGACTAATAGCAAGACTGGAGATCTTGTTTAGGAAGAAGCAGTCTCTGTTCTCCAGAATTTGCAAAACCATAAAAAAGTACCTACTTTAACCCATTTTCTTTTTCAGCAACCAGTCATTCTGCCAGAAAAATTTAGTACACAAATAAAGGATAATATAATAAATGTAAAATTTCTCATTTCTAGCGAATTAAACTTTCCAGTAATTTTACATCTCATCTCATCTCATTCTTATGATGCTCACTTTGCTTAATGATTGGCAAACATAATGGTAAAATGTTTGTAATGTATTAGAACTTTACTGCTCAATTATTAAGATATTTATCCAGTATCTTTGAGATACTGGACTTCAATTTTCCTTATTTCATCAACTTTTTAAAAGAAAATATCATACATGCTTCTCCTTTGTTATAGAAATATGTTGTGTTGAGTCTTTTCAGAGATGATTTATCAATAATGTTGTGCAAAGTTAATAATGTTGTAAAATAGACTGCTCAAGGTAGCACACTCAGACCTAATATTAAAAATACTTTATTGATGGGCTGGGCGTGGTGGCTCATGCCTGTAATCCCAGCACTTTGGGAGGCCGAGGTGGGCAGATCATTTGAGATCGGGAGTTTGAGACCAGCCTGGCCAACATGGTGAAACCCCATCTCTACTAAAAATACAAAACATAGCCAGGTGTGGTGGTGGGCGCCTGTAGTCCCAGCTACTTGGGAGGCTGAGGCAGGAGAATCACTTAAATCCGGAAGGCAGAGGTTGCAGTGAGCCGAGATCATGCCACTGTACTCCCGTTGGGGTGACAGAGTGAGACTCGGTCTCAAAAAATTAAAATAATAAATAAATAAAATAAAAAATAAAAATATTAAGCACCAATAATATATAAATTTCATGGGGGCAGAGCTCAACTGACTGCTAACTTAAGCAGTCCATTTCCAGAGTTGGTCACTAATAGCAATAGTTACAATTTTAGCATCTACCATGTGCCAGGCACTGCACTAAGTATTTTAGTACTGAAAAAAAATCCTCTGCCTCTAACAATAACCACTTCTCATTGAGAATCAGAGGATTCCCATCAATAGACCACTAAGACTACTAACCAGGAAGCCACAAATGTATTCCAGCTTTACCACTCACCTGATCTCCGTGTGACCCTGCTCACTCAGGTCACGAAAACCCTACCCAAATTTCCTTATTTTTAAAAAGTGGAATGAAACCGGAAGTCCTCTACACACATGAATAGCACATTGTGCTGATGAACGTTTAGGAGCTCCCTGCCCAAGCAAATGTTGTTGTTAGTCTTTGAAGAGTGCAGTCAGTCACAGTTGACTATTTCAAATACTGCACGGTGTGGTAGCCCCACTCCTATCTACAGAGTCCGTCTGCCTTTCAAAAGGTTTCCCCAACCTGGCTCCCAAGTATATTAGTTCTTGAGGGCTGCTGTAGAAAGTCCCATAGATGGGGTGGCTCAGACCACAGAAATGTATGTCTCACAGTTCTGAAATCCAGAGGTCTAAGGTCCAGGTTTCAGCAGGGGTGGTTCCTTCCGGGGCTGTGAGGGAGAAGAGGTTCCAGGGCTCTCTCCTTAGCACGGATGGCCTCTTCCCTGTGTCTCTTCACATCGTCTTCCCTCTACGTGAGTCTGCCTCCAAATTGCCCCTTCTTCTAAGGACACCAGTTACACTGGATTAGGACCCATCCTAATGACCCCATTTTACCTCTGTAAAGGGCTTCTCTCCAAATATAGTCACATTCTGAGATGTTGGGGATTAGGACTTCAACATATGAATTTGGAGGCGGCAAGACAGTTCAACCCGTAACACCAAGTTTTTCAAAATACTACTGAATGACACCTTCAATATGCCAATACTTTTTAATATTTCACCATAACCAGAGAGCAAGGGTGTACAGTGAGATTTAGATGGCATTAAAATGATGCCTTAGTCAAGGATCCAGGAACACCAGAGTTCTGTCCTCTATTGACTTCCTAAGGGCCCACACTAATGACAAATGGGAAAATCACAGATGTACCTGACGCCCCAATGCAAAGTGTATAGTAAAACCGGGTTGGAAGTCAGGGCCTAACTAGGAGATTAAACTTAAATTCAGGTCTGATTCCCTGGGAGATGCTCTCTCCTCCGGTAAAGAGGGGGAGAGGTGGATGACGCATGATACACGGATTATCTGTGCTGACACACTGTGCACCGTGCCCCCACCCACACACCAGCACTACTGAGGACTGAAAGAAATTAAAACTTGTTCCAGAAATGTTGACTTGTGGGAGTTAACCAAGGTTAGGCGCTTTTGTGGGAGCTTAGCAAAACTAAGATTGCACGAGAACTTGAACGCAACAAATACAACACCTCTGTTACACTGGTATCCCTTGGAAGCTGAAGTCGCAGCTATGGTTTTTAGCGCTAATAAAACAAATAACAGTTAATGGCCATAGCGCATCCCATGGCCATAGACAGAATGTGCGAAGAGCTACGAACACTGTTTATCCTTAGGTTTATCCTAAATTAAAAGAATATATTGACAGATAAATTCTTCTGATTGTGATCTCACTGGAAAAATCGCCAATACACGCTTCCCTCTTGAAAGGTCAAACAGACAGAAACTCACATCAGATGCGATCTTCCATGTTTCCAGTTCTTTTTTAATTACATTATGTAATCTCAACTCTTCCTCTGAAAAAAGAGAATTACTAAGGAATCAGAGGGATAAACATTTTGCTAGAATTGGAAGTGAATCACTTTTTAGCAATATTTTAAATGTGGACTGAACTTCTGCATTATGTTCACTCCAGAGTAAAAATTAAATGTAAATGAGGAAAAACAAATGGGATGAAGTGCTTCCTCCTACTATAGGCTACAAAGAGGCGGGCATTGTGAAACAAGCAAACTTGCGGAATGCAAAATCTGGCCAGAAACAGGAAATGCAGAATGTTAACATCTCCGTGGAAAAAGAAAGACAACGTGTTGAATGAATATACGACCCAAATTCAAATTCACGGAACCTGAGTCTGTGAATACTCCAAAATCTGCTCCCATGCACAGGGCACTAAACCTGTCTGAGCTCCAGTTTCTCCATCTATCAGATAAGGGTAATGATAACCTGCATCAGTTATGGAACACATGTAACAGAAAACCCAGACAACAGATGCTTAAATAAGAAGGAGGTTTGTGTGCCCTATGAAAAGAACAGACTGGCAGTCCAGGGCTGGGATCATGGCCTCCTCCGGCCCAGGGTTCCTTCACACTCAGAGCCAGTCATGGGGCTATGACCTGTGGACCCAATGCTAGGGTAATTCTCTGCTATTGGCATTTTTAGAGTATTAATAACTGAGAACTGCAGTCCTGCATGTCCACTTTGCACTGGGCCCTGCAAATTATGTAGCCAGTCTAGTTCACAACTTCAAGCTTTCTAGTCTACCATCCTTTCTGGGAACATGATCCTCTTCCCCTAACCTTTCCTTCCACATCCCAAGCGGGAACTTTCTGCTCAATAACCTCTACCTCCATCCCAAAGGCCAGAACTTAGTACGTGGCTTCTCTTTTTTTTTTTTTTTTTTTTTGAGTCTCCCTCTGTCGCCCAAGCTGGAGTGCGGTGGCGTGATCTCGGCTCACTGCAACCTCTGCCTCCCGGATTCAAGCAATTCTCCTGCCTCAGCTTCCCAAGTAGTTGGGAGTACAGGTGCATGCTGCCACACCCAGCTAATTTTTTGTATTTTAGTAGAGACGGGGTTTCACTGTGTTGCCCAGGCTGGTCATGAACTCCTGAGCTCAGGCAATCCGCCCACCTTAGTCTCCCAAAGAGCTAGGATTACAGGCATGAGCCACTGCGCCTGGCCAGTACATGGCTACTCTTACCAGCAGAGGAACCTAAGGATACAGTTTTTATAGCCAATTGCCTCTCCCAGCAAAATCAGTAAGAAACTAGAAGCACATGGATACTGCGGAAGGCCTTGACACAAAAGTCAAATAAAAGAGATCGTCGGTACAATGAAACACATCCAAATTTAGTTGCTCTAATGATTAAAAAGGCAGGATAAAGTAGATTATCTACTTAATATAATGAGACCATTGAAAATGTTCCACATAATTAGGAATAATAAAAAGATAAGGCAGATAATCTCAAGAGTATTTCAATTATTTGTATGCTCACTGTGAGAATTTTATAATTATACAACAGTTTTAAGTAAAATAAATTAGTAACAAATATTAACTGCCCTCCTACAATATAAAAATATTATATTTGTATAAGGAGTTAACAATCTAGTAGAGAAATAAGACACCTTTGACAGCAAAGGTAGATTCCAAGTGAGTGATAATAACACAAAATACATAGTAGAAATGAATGACTGCTTCCTGGTCTCATTACTTTAGGATATACTTCCCATTTAAAGGAACTTTAAAGATTTCAAACAAGTGTAAGTACAACGTTCAGAACAATTGTGGAAGGTTCCAGCTGGATATTCATTTACAAGATCTGGCAATATCTTTGAGAAGCAAATAGTTAGATGTCATTTTTCCATCTTTGCTGAAAAGGACATTTCCTATCCAACATTTGTTTTGAAAAAGACAAAGCAGTAGATAAGGTAACTGCTGCTATACGGGCTGTTCATCTTTCCAGACAACACGTATCTTGTTAGTTTCCTAAGCAAGGATTTTCAATGGCTTCTTAACACTGTTTTTATTGAGTCTAAAGTCCTCTGCCTACCATCTATCATTCAAGGCCCTTCTTAATTTAGGCCCATCCTAAGTAAGCAAATTTACTAATTTTCTTAACTCTCTAGTGGCTTTCTACCATAAATCATAATTATGACAACAGCTAATTATATATATTAACACTAAGAATCTGAGATATAGCTACAGTGGTGTTCAGATGAAAATTCACATCCTCATATGATTATATTAATAAACAAAAGTAAAAATGAATGAATTCAGCATACCACTCATGGAGTTAGAAAAGGAAATAATAAAGTTGAAATTAATAATTTAGAAAACAGAAAAAGAATAAAACTGATAAATACAACCAAAGCTGACTCTCTGAAAAAATAAATAAAACAAACTCCTGCTTAATCTAAGCAAGGAAAAGGGAGAAATTAAAAACATATAACATGAGAAATGCTAATGGGACAATAACTACAGAAAATTAGAAGAAGCAAAAGACAACTTCACAAATATATTTGAATATTCTATGCAAATATATTTGAAGTACTATATATTATAACATATTATATTATACATTATATTAATAGGTATTATTATATTATATATTATACTAATATATTTGAATATGCTATGCAACTATATTTGAAATATGAATGAGATTATCATTTTTCTAGGAAGATATCATTTACCAACCTGATGACAAAATAGAGAAAAATCTTAAGCAGATTTATTTCATAGATGAAACAAAGAAACTAGCCAACCACTCTCCCTAATTCCCTAAGTCCAGTCGGTTTCACAGGGATTTCTCCCAAATATTTAAAAAACAGATCATTCCAGTGCCATTTAAACTACCTAGACTATGAAAAAGAAAAAAAACTTTTAAATTTTTTTGAAAAAGCAACTATAACACTGCCACCAAAACCCAGTAACAATTTCACATACACATAAAGGAAAATTACAGATCAGTCTTACAAATATTGATGTAAAAATTATAAATTATCCAATAGAATATATGATGACCAAGTGACACTTATTCCCAAATGCAAATATGACTTGATGGAGGAATTATTAATATATCATACTAATAAGTTAAAGGGAAAGTAATATGACTAGATCTATAGATAGTAAGACAAGCCCTATCAAAATTTAATCTCCAATATGAGGTTTTTATTTGTTTATTATGTTTTTAAAAATAATACAGATAGGGTTCCACTATGTTGACCAGGCTGGCCTTGAACTCCTGGCCTCACGCGATCCTCCCATCTCAGCCTCCCAAAGTGCTGAGATTGCAGGTGTGAGCCACTGCACCTGGCCTTTTGAGGTCTTAAAAAATATATATTTAATAAAATAGAAATGAATGAACATAATTTTTAAAAAAATATATGTCTATCTGAAGTCAGAAAAAAGTCTGATTGGCATTATTTCCTTTTATTATCTAACACACTCTGGAGGTACTATCTAAAGCTACCAGAAAAGAGAAAGAAATCAGAGAAACAAAAATTGTTAGAGAGGAGGCAAGGCTATGACTATTTACAAATTATATAATTGGATATCTGGAAAATTCATGAGAACCAACTAAAAACAAAAATTACTAGAAATAAAACACATTCAGCAATCAAGGTATAAAATAAATACACAGAAATCACAAGCCTCTGTGCATACTCACAGCCAGAAAATATAACGAAAGAAAAGGTCCCATGTACGTTCACAACAAATAGATAGAAATAAAGTTAGCAAAACCAGTCTTTAATAAGATAGGAATCAATGAACACAATTTTCTAAAATATGTCTGTCTCAGACCAAAAGACAATATCAGACTTAATAAGGAAACAAAATGTTCCTGCAGGACAAAGAAGTAGAGTTGAATAAACAGAACCACTTATTATATCTTTGGAGAGTAACATAAAAATCATAAAATATGTCAAGTTGTCCTAAGTTAATTTTTAAATTTAAGGTGATCTTGATTAAAAAAAAAAAAAAAGGAAGGGTTTTTTTATTTTTATTTTTTTGGTTGTTTTTGTTGCTCACTAGAACTAAAGAAAACTGAATCCACAAATCATATTAAAAAATCAATAAGCCCTGATAGGAAAGATGACTCTAGAAAAGAGGAGCAATTATGGAAAACTAGAAACCAGCCCTTCTAGATTTTAAGCGACACTCAACACTTTTGGGAACTGGAGCTTGAACAGACCTACTGAACAGAACAGAGGCAAATGCATACAGGACTTTGGTATGTAAAGCTGGCATTTCAAATCAGTGGGGACTATAAAGACGATTCAATAAATGGTGTTGGTATAAATGAGTGGCCATTTGGGGAGGAAAAAAAAGAAACATTGGGACCATATCAATTTATGCTAGGGGAAATTCTGGATAGGTGGAAGGTTAAATGTGGGAAGTGAAAGAATCAAAGTTCTAAGAGAAATGAGGAAAAAATCATTTATAATATCAGAGTAGGAAAGCCTTGAGAACATGACTTAAAATCTAGAAGACATGAAAGAAAATAATGACAAGTTAAAAACATAAAAATCAAAAACATCTGCATGAGTAAAACACCATAAATAAAGTCAAAAGACAAAGGACAAACTTGGGAAAATATTTGCATCTCACCTAACAGAAACAGCTAATTTGGTTTTATTTATTTTAATAGCTTTAGGGGTACAGGTGGGTTTTGGTTACACGGATGAATTGTACAGTGGTTAAATCTGGGATTTTAGTGGACCCATCGTCACCCCAAGTAGTGTACATTGTACCCAATAGGTACTTTTTCATCCCCTACCTCCCTCCTAGCCTCCCCCATTCTGAGTCTCCGATGTCCACAGTACCACTCTATATGCCTTTGTGAACCCATAGTTTAGCTCCCACTTATCAGTGAGAACATGCAGTATTTGGCTTTCCGTTCCTGCGTTAATTCACTTAGGATAATGGCCTCTAGCTCCATCCATGTTTTGGCAAAGGACACAATTTCATTCTTGGGGCTAACTTTTAAAGTTCCTGTAAAAAGATAAGGGAAAGGACAAAACTCAATAACAAATGTGCAAGGGATATGAACAGCCAATACATAGAAAAAGAAAAGCAAATGGAACTGGGCATGGTGGCTCATGCCTGTCATCCCAGCACTTTAGAAGGCTGAGGTGGGCAGATAGCTTGAGCCCAGAAGTTAAGAGACCAGCCTGAGCAACATAGTGAGACCCCCTCTCTATTTTAAAATATGTTTAAAAAAAAAAAAAAAGCAAATGGTTCTTTAACTTTTGAAAAGATACACTCATTTTTTTAAAAAAACTAAACTACACGAAGACACTTTCTCCCATGAGATAAGCAAAAATCTAAAAGTTTAATAATACACTATGCTGATGTGTACATCTGTTATGTGTAACAGGTGTATAACTAAATGTGTACATCTAAATGTAGATATACACCTGTGTACATGTTATTAAATGTACTGCTAAATATTTTTGAACCTATTATAAATGAAATTGTTTTTCAATTCATTTTCCAGTGGTTGCTGCTAAAATATAAGAATAGAATTGGCCAGGCACAGTGGCTCATGTCTGAAATCTCATCCTTTGTGAGGCCGAGGCAGGAGGATCACTTGAGGCCAGGAGTTCAAGACCAGCTTGCTCAATAGAGTGAGACCCCCATCTTGACAAAAATAAAAAATAAGCCGGATGTGGTGGCACATGCCTGTAGCCTCAGATACTTAGGAGGCTGAGGTGGGAGGATCACTTGAGCAAGGAGTTTGAGGCTGCAGTGAGCTATAATTGTGCCACTGCACTCCAGCCTGGGTAAACAGAGCAAGACCCTGTCTGTAAAATTTTAAAAAGAAAACAGAATTGATTTTTGTATTTTAATTTTATATACTTTGACATATTTACTTATTACTTGATGTCGTTTGGCTCTGTGTCCCCACCCAAATCTCATGTTGAATTGTGACCCTGAGTGTTGGAGGTGGGGCCTGGAGGGAGGTGATTGGATCGTGGGGGTGGTTTCTAATGGTTTAGCACCATCTCCCTACTGCTGTCTTATGATGGAGTTCTCATGAGATCTGCTTGTTTAAAAGTGTGTAGCACTTCCCCTTTCACTCTCTCTTACCTGCCATCATGTAAAGATGTGCTGGCTTCCCCTTCACCGTCTGCCATGATTGTAAGTTTTCTGAGGCCTCCCCAGCCATGTCTTCTGTACAGCCTGCAGAACTGTGAGTCAATTAAACCTCTTTTCTTCATAGATTGCCCAGTCTCAGATAGTTCTTTATAGCAGTATGAGAATGGACTAATACAGGAAATTGGTATCAGAGAAGTGGGGCATTGCTACAAAAGATACCTGAAACTGTGGAAGCAGCTTTGGATGGGCAGAGGTTGGAACAGTTTGGAAGGCTCAGAATAAGACATGAAGATAAGGGAAAGTTTGGAACTTCCTAGAGACTTGTTGAATGACTTTTACCAAAATACTGATAGTGAGATACAGACAATGAAGTCCAGGCTAAGGAGGTCTTAGATGGAGATGAGGAACTTACTGGAAACTGGAGTAAAGGTCATTCTTGCTATGCTTCAGCAAAAAGACTGCTGGTATTGTGCCCCTGCTCTGTGAAATTTGAACTTGAGAGAGATTATTTAGAGTATCTGGTGGAAGAAATTTCAAAGCAGCTAACCATTCAATAAGTGACCTCGCTGCTTCTAACAGCATATGCTCATATGCATTCACAAAAAAGGTGGTCTGATATTGGAACTTATATTTAAAAGGGAAGCAGAGTATAAAAGCTTGGAAATTTTTCAGCCTGCCATGTAGTAGAAAAGAAAAACCTATTTTTGGGAAGTAATTCAAGCCAGCTGCAGAAATTTACATAAGTAAAAAGGAGCCAAATGTTAATAGCCAAGACAATGGGGAAAATGCCTCTAAGACATTTCAGAGACCTTCATAGCAGCCCCTCCTATTACAGGCCCAGAGGCCTAGGAGGGAGAAACAGTTTCGTGGGCCAGGCCCAGGGCCTTACTATTCTGTGCAGCCTTGGGACATGGTGCCCTGAATCCCAGCCACTCCAGTTTCAGTCATGGCTAAAAGGAGCCACAGTACAGCTTGGGCCATTGCTTCAGAGGGTGTAAGCCCCAAGTCTTGATGGCTTCCCTGTAGTATTGGGCCTGTGGGTACGCAAAGGGCAAGAGTTGAAACTTGGGAGCCTCTGCCTAGATTTCAGAGGATGTATGGAAACACCTGGATGTCCAGGCAGAAGTCTCCTGCAGGACTGGATCCCTCATGGAGAACCTCTACAAGGGCAGTGTGGAGGTGAAATGTGGGGTTGGAGCTCCCACCAAGTTCCCACTGGGGCACCGCCTAATGGAGCTGTGAGAAGACAGTCACCATCCTCCAGACTCCAGGATGAGAGATCCACTGACAGCATGCACTGCGCACCTGAAAAAGCTGCAGGCACTCAATCCCAGCCCATGAAAGCAGCTGTGGGGGTTGTATCCTGCAAAGCCACAGAGGCAGAGCTGCCCAAGGCCTTGGGAGCCCACCCCTTGCATCAGTGTGCCTTGGATGTGAGACATCGAATCAAAGGAGAGTATTTTGGAGCTTGGAGATTTAATGACTGTCTTCCTGGGTTTTGCTTGCAAGAGGTCTGTAGCCCCTTTGTTTGGCCAATTTCTCCCTTTTGGAATGGGGGCATTTACTCAATGCCTGTACTCGCATTGTATCTTGGAAGTAACTAACTTGTTTCTTTATTTTACAGGCTCATAGGTAAAGGGTACTTGCCTTGTCTCAGATGAGACTTTGGACTGGGACTTTTGAGTTAACTCTGGAATGAGTTAAGAATTTGGAGGATTGTTGGGAAGGCATAATTGTTTTTGAAACGTGAAAAGGACATGACATTTGGTAGAGGCCGGGTACAAAATGATATGGTTCGGTTCTGTGTCCTTACCCAAATCTCATGTTGAATTGTGATACTGAGTGTTGGGAGGGGTGCTGGTGAGAGGTGATTGAATCATAAGGGTGGTTTCTAATGGTTTAGCACCATCCTTCTAGTGCCATCTTGTAATGGAATTCTCATGAGATCTGCTTCTTTTAAAAGTGGGTAGCACCTCGCCCTTCGTTCTCTCTCTCACCTGCCACCATGTGAAGATGTGCTGGCATCCCTGTCACCTTTTGCCATGATTATAAGTTTCCTGAGGCCTCCCCAGCCATACCTCTTGTATAGCCTGTGGAACTGTGAGTCAATTAAGACTCTTTTCTTCAGAGATGACCCAGTTTCAGGTAGTTCTTTATAGCAGTGTGAGAATGGAATAATACACTACTTCTAATTATTTTGTAGATCCTTAGGATGTACAAAACAATCATATGTAAATAATCATACTGCCTGCAAATAAGGATGATTTTGCTTCCTTCTTTCCAATCTTTATTATTTTATCATTCGTTATTGCAGTGGCTAGAAGCTCCAATTCAATATTGAGTAGAAGTGGTAAAAAAAAAGACAGCATATTTGCCTTTGTTCTGATTTTGGTAGAATATCATTTAATATTTCACCATTAAGTATAATGCTTGCTGTAGGTTTTTCATAAATGCTCTTTATGAAGTTGAAGAAGTCCTTTATAGTCTCAGTTCGGTGAGAAATTTTCTCATAAATGGATATCAAATTTTGTCATATTTTTTATCTACATGTGAAAATGAACAGATAGTTTTTCTCCTTTATTCTGTTAATATGGTGAGTTATATTGATTTTCAATATATTGTTAAACAAACCTTGAATTCCTGGGATAAAACTAATTTGTTATGCTGTATTATTTTATTATTTGCTTCATGTTTGTTTCCTCTGCTGTTAGTCCCTCTTGTTCTCCCTTTCCTATATTCTTTTGGATTAAGTGAATATTTTTATAATTTCATTTTAACTTACCTATTGGTCTTTTAGTCTTTTACATGATTTCTTAGAAGCTCCTCTAGAGACTACAATATAATCCCTTAACTTCTCAGTCTACTTGCAATTTTATTGGTCCATTTACCCTCCCCAGCCATACCACCAACACTGCCACCATCTTTTATGCCATAGCTGCCATATAATCTATCTATATGTGATATAAACCTTAAGTCAATATTATAATATGTCCTTTATACAGTTGTGCATATATGAAAAAATTAAGAGGAAAATTGGTCTTTGATGTTTACCCCAGTATTTATAATTTTTTATGCTTTTCATTCCTTTTCTCATATTCTGTACAACTTTCTTTAGCTTCTGGAAGTGCAGGTCTTCTGGTGATGAAATCTCAGTTTTCTGATATCTGAAGATGTCTTCATTTTGCTTTCATTCTTGAAGGATATTTTTGCTAAACAGAGATTTCTAAGCTGACAGTTTTTTCTTTAAGCACTTCAACAATTTCATTCCACTGTCCCTGACTTCTATAATTTCTGCTGAGAAGTCCACAACCATTGAAATCATTATTCTCCTATATATAATGTGTCATTTTTATTTACTGCTTTTAAGATTCCCCTTTGTTTTTTGTTTGTTTGTTTGTTTTCAGTAGTTTGACTATGATGTGTCTAGTTTGTTTTTCTTTGTATTTATCCTGTTTAGGATTCACAAAGCTTATCCAATCAGAAAATGTAAACATTTTATTAAATTTAGGATGTTTTCAGCCACTATTTTTTCAAATGTTTGCCATCTCATTCTTTTTCTCCTCTCTTCCTGATACTTTAACTCTCCATAACGTCAGCTTTTTAAATATTGTGCCACACATTCCTGAGGTTCTCTACGTTTCTCACTCCCTTTTCTCCTCCTCCTCCTCCTCCTCCTCCTTCTTCTTTAGATGGGACAATTTCTATTGCTCTATCTTCAAATAGAGGCATTTAGATATGTGTAGAAACTGGTCAGCTTCCAAAAATGCAAATACAGCCCAAATAAATGTTAAGAACAATATATTAAAGTCTTAAGAAACCAGAAACATGTCAAGTGGGGATACCTTCACTGTTAGGTGATAGGGCAACCATCTGGTCATTTCATTCATGATCCCAGTTATTTTCATCTGTAGCAAAAAGTTATAGGATTTTCATTGTTACTGGAAATGAGAAAAATTATATATACACATATATATGTATATATATATTTATATCTGTGATTTCTGGCAAATGTATAGGTGGTATTACACTTGAATTACATCCATATAGTTCCTAAGAATAATTTTATATACCAAGAGTTTAAGATGCCTAAATTCTTTAAAAAGAACAGCAAATATCCACAGGCCTCAGAGTACACTGAGATGCATACAATCTAAATGTATTCCTTTCAGGATTTTGATTATAAAAAATTTCAGTAACTCCCTCAAAGATAGAGATTATTTATTCAACAAACATTATGGCAGATTCAAGTATCAAAACAATCTGTAAATTTGGGCATGTAGACCCAAAAAAGATCCTCTCTCAAACTGCTAACCTGGTGCTGCTAAATGAAGCAGTTCTTGCCTAAGAATTTTCACAGGTGTTCATTTGCATCCATGAAATTCCTCTCATTACATCAGTTTTTAAACAGGTTGTTTGCATCAAGTTTCAAGAGTAATTTGTGAACATTGGTGTCTGACTATCTATCCCCATAGCAGAGACAGTAACTTCTGAAAATTTCCAGTTACTCCTAGAGATTAAAGAGTTGGAAAATAAAAAGGTAAAATTTAAATTGTAATCTACTGGTCTAAGCCTATATTTTCAAATGGCCAGGCTTATAAACCATCTTCTTACTTAATATCCTTGCCTCAGCTGTCTTCCTCACACATTTTTTTTAAACAGTCTCAATCTGGCATCTACTGCAGCCTCAACCTCCCAGGCTCAGGTAATTCTCCAACCTCAGCCTACCGAGTAGCTGGGACTACAGGGGTATGCCACCATGCCCGGCTACTTTTTTTGTATTTTTTGTACAGACAGGGTTTTGCCATGTTGCTTAGGCTGGTCTTGAACTCCTGGGCCCCAAGTCCCATGCAGTTTGAACAGTATATACAATTGGAAGCCTCACATTCCAAACCCCACCTTCAACATGTTTCCCAAAATTTTCAAATCCCACCCTTTCACCTGGTCTTTCAGACCTTCCCCTAGAGCAGCAGTACCCTGTACCTGGTCCGTGGCCCAGGCATCGGGGACTCCTGCCCTAGGGTACATCTATTTGTTCTTGGAGTCACTGCCACAGCCACTGTCATTATTCCCCAATATGGCCCCTCACAGGCTTGTGCGGGTGCATGCAAGCCAGCCCTCCCTCACTGATCCCGCATGCTGTTACCCTGGAGCAGCTCCCACACATGTGCAAAGCTGATGTACACCTGGGCCTTCGTTCATTCCAGTTCCCTACCTAGAATGTCTACGCAGTCCTCACACCCTGCCACCAGACCTTCGCAGCCATGCAGACACCTCGTCTCCAGAATTACCTCTGACACCTAAAGCACTCACAGACCCCACCTCCCTCCCTTTCTCTTTTGTACCCCACATTTTAATATCTTCCATTTTTTCCTGTTTCTCTCCTCCCAGTAGACTATAACTTCTTTAAGGGTAAGAAATGGGTCTCCTTTCTCTTCGTATTCTCCAGTACTAAAAACGCTTCCTGGCACATGTTAACCATTCACTGCATGTTTGTTGAATTAATGAAAGAATAAAGAAATAAATGTACTTATACTCTTTAATTCAACCAAGAAAATATAACAGTGGTCCCCTACATGTAATTTATCCCTTACAGCTCAACTTTATATAAAACTTTCTCCAAACTAGAATCACTCAACTTCTTTCCACCACTTCCTTCAAAATTCACCAACTTCAAAGGCTCCATAATTTAACCCCTCCCCTTTGATCCTTCTCTTCTGCCATATTCCAGATTCCACATTCCTCAGGAGCAGGCTTAAGGCCTTATCTTTCTCGTATTTTAAGTGTTTGC
This sequence comes from Macaca fascicularis, assembly GCF_037993035.2. Lineage (NCBI taxonomy): Eukaryota > Metazoa > Chordata > Mammalia > Primates > Cercopithecidae > Macaca > Macaca fascicularis. The sequence continues at coordinate 11,971,793 of NC_088378.1, forward strand.
TTAGTTCCTTTTTGTGCCAGGTACTATAACTAGATGGGAAAAGGTTTTTTGGTTGTTTTCTTGTTTTTAATTTATCATGCAATTTTCACAACTTCACAAGATGAATATTAATACCCAAGATTTAGCAGATGAGAAGACTAAGTAACTTGCCCAAGGTCACACAACTAATGAACGATGGAGTTGACATTTTAACATAAGGCTACTGTATTCTGAAGACACGCTCTTTTCTTTTTTTCCATCCCAGCACAGGGGAAAGGGGACAATTATTCTAGGCTGGATACTTACTTTATGTTCTTTCTGTAATAGATCTGTTATATTTTACAACAGGAAATATTTTTGAAACCACAGAATAGGTTCAGCAAAATAAGTGAAGCTTATCTTTGATCAGAGATAAAGGCAAAGAAACCCCGGCTTCAAATTAAAACCCCATATATGCAAACGTCATTTTATGAGCCAGGACTATCTTTTCCTGAGTTTTTTAACTTTAAAACACCAAAGCACAGTGGCTACAGAAGGAAGGTAGTCACGGAGTTGCACCACGGAATGAAATCGTATTATCACAGGCCTTAATACAACAGGCCAAATTCATTTCGAAAAAATGTATTCAAGTCTTAGACCCTGTGAAGAAAAAACTCTTATTTTCAAGAACAGAAACAGCTAGGGGTTTTTTATATCTTCTTACAATAAATTTCCATCCATTGGCTTTAAATTTTACTTTTCATTCAAAAGCACAGCATGTTTTTATATTGAAAACTTCCTAGGAAAAGGAGAGCCATTTTCTCATACTCTGAATCACGGTTTTGCTCTGACTAGGTAAACAGCATGCACCCTCAAACTCTTGCTAGAGAGAGTCACTGAAACCTTTTAGGTTAAAAGGAAATGATTGGTAAATAGCTTTTCTGAATCTGAGTTCTTCTGTAGGAAATGGAAAAACAGAGAACTTACAATTCTAACTAGTAGCATCAGACTCAAATAACAACTTTGTGGGAAAACAAGGATCGATTTGAAAGCTAGGCTCCTTCAGGTCAGACTCAGATTTTGAGGGGCCCTGTGTTTTTATAATTTTGGAGGCTCTCTACGAGAAAAAGAAGGCAAACTTACAAATGCAAATTTAATCATAAACACAAATATGTATCTAGAATAAAAAAACATAAAGCATAAATTTAATAAGGCTGACAAATACGGCAAACAAAATTTTTCACCAAAATATGAAATAACATTTTTACTAACTGTCTGGGACATTTCGGTAGTGTTTCCTTTCCTATCTTTTTTAGTTGCATGCTCTCTTAAAAGACATTTTTCCTAAAAAATAAAGATTTAAAATTATTTTCTCTATTGAGAATAAAGGTTTTTCCTTTAATTTGGCTAAAATTTGGAGTTCTTTCCAACATTAATAGCTTAGAATAATTTATTTCAGCTTCTCAACTCATTATTGTAATGTCATGTAAATTTTTAGAATTATTGTCAAATTTGGAGAAATCTCTGTCAAGTGTTTTTCATACAGGAGCTATATAATCTGGAAAAATATCTGCAGACTGCTGGTTTTATATATTTCAAATGTTCCTCTACTACCTACATACTGCCAATATTAGGCTCTGCAAAAAGTGTTCTTCTCATAGTACATGTCACAAGCCTGGTGAGTAGGCACCGTGGCCAGTAGGACTATCTTTGAAAGCCCCTCCTACCCCAGGATAGTTACGAAAAACTTACCTACTCAAGGAAGTGACTGCAAAGCACATAAGTAAATCTCATTGCTATGGCCTGGATGTTTGGGTTCCCTCAAGATTCCTAGGTTGAAATCCTAACCCCTAAGGTGATGGTATTAAGAGGTAGGGCATTTGGGGGGAAGATGAGGTCATGAGGCTGGGGCCCTCATGAGTGGGATTAGTGCCCTATGGAAGAGGCCTGAGAAAAACCCCTCACCTCTTCCACCACATGAGGACATAGACTGAGAGTGCTATCTGTAACCAGGAAAGGGGCCCTCATCAGACACCAAATCTGCTGGTGCTATGATCTTGGACTTCCCAGCCTCCAGAACTGTGAGAAATAAATTTCTGTTGTTATAAGCCACCCAGTTTATGGGATTTTGCTATAGCAGCCGAAATGGACTAAGACATTCACTGAAATCAAACTAAATATATCCATAAGTCAGCTTTCCCTTAGCCTAGTCCTAAAATCCCCATGACCACTCCAGGGCCATTCAACAAGGTAAGTTAGCATGAAAAGAGACATGATTGTGGTTGAAATATTTTTCACAGACAGGCATGGTGGCTCATGCCTGTCACCCTAGCAGTTCAGGAGGCCAAGGCAGGAGGATTACTTGAGCCCAGGAGTTTGAGGCCAGCCTGGGCAACATAAGGGAGACCTTGTCTCTACAAAATAAATAATAAATAAATAAATCAGCCAGGCATGGTGGTGTGCTCCTGTGGCCCCAGATACTCAGGAGGCTGAGGTGGGAGGATTGCATGAGCCCAGGGAGTTTAAAGCTGCAATGAACTATGATCACACCACTGTACTCAAGCCTGGGCGACAGAGCAAGACTCTGTCTCTGTCTCTCTCTCTCTCTATCTCTCTCCCTCTCTCTCTCTCTCATATAGATGGATAGATAATATATATAAAAAACACTCTATATCTATATATATTATCTATATATAGGTGATATACAATCTATATGTTATAGATATAATATATATCTATATATAGATATCTTAAATATATATATCTTAAAGTACTGACATCTTCCACCACCACTCGTAATCACAGCCACAGGCCGTAAACCACACTGGAGAATGGAGGCGAAGTGCAGCTCACCAGGCCCCAGCGCCAGACACTGGATTCCGGGGTTCCACGTGTGTCTGCAGAGATGCATTTGTTTCTCTCAACACCGAGGAAGACTCCCCCATTACACACTGGGAACCGGACTCAGAGCTACTCCCCAGTGGGGTGGGACCCAGGGCAGCTGCTCTTTCCACTTCCCATAGCGGCTTTTCCAGCGTTCTTTTCCTTACCATAAGAGGGGTGACACATATTCATTAAACATTTTCAGTAGATGGGATTTTTTAAATTACCTGTAGTCATATTACCTAGACACAACCATGGAAAGATTTTGGCATATTTTCATGTTTTATGGAACAAAGAAATTGAAAACATTAAATTAAACCAAATCTATTTCTCTCATTATTAAAGAAATATACATTCCCTGTCAAAAATATGAAAAGAATTTTAAAAATACTTAAAATCATCTGTATTTGTTGGCGAGGGCTGTTGTAACCAAGTGCCACAGACTGCATAGTTTAACAACAGACATTTTTTGTCTCGCAGTTCTGAAGGCCAGAAGTGCAAGATCAAAGTGTTGGCAAGGCTGGTTGGTTCCTTCTGAGGGCTGTGAGGGAAGGGTCTGTTCTACACCTCCCCGCTAGCTTCTGGTGTTTTACTGCCAATCTTTGGCATCCCTTGGTTGACAGAACATTACCCTGACCTCTCCCTTCATCTTCACATGGTGTCCTCCCAGTGTGCAAATCTGTATCCAAATTTCCCCTTCTTATAAGGACACTGGTGACATTGGATTTGAGGCCCACCCCACTCCAGTATGACCTCATTCTAACTTAAGTAATTAATACACGATTTCCAAATAGTCACATTCTAAGGTAGTGGGGGTTAGAACTTGAACATATGAATTTGGAAGTGGGTAGGGGGACACAGTTCAACACAGAACACCATCTCAAATCCTGTGAGGCAAAGAAAACCAACGTTAGCAAGTTATTACTAGGTCGTTTTTGAAGGTATGGCCAGAAATTTCTTCTGCTACTCTGCTCATTGAGGTTGGGGTCTGTGTCCCCATGTCTCTGAATCTGGGCAAGCTGGTGACTGCTCTGCTCAGTAATCCTCGTATTCAAGTCATGACAACCCGGGCACCAGGCAGGGGAATGAAAGAGCTTCCAGATGTTTCCAGCCCTCAGCTACCAAGTCATTTCCAGCTTGGGTCTTACTGAGCTGAGGTCACAGACACCAGGGAATAAAGACAAACCCTCCCTCCTGTGCCCTGGTGAAATTCCAGATCCACAGAACCCGTGAGCATAATAAATGTATGTTGTTTGTGACCGTTAGTTTTACATCTAGACCACAAGATGCCTAAATACTTCGATAAACCTTATTCTGGGTATGTCTGTAAAGGTGTTTGGATGAGATTAACACTGGAATCATAGACTGAGTAAAGCAGGTTGCTTTCCCCAGTGTTCCTTCCCCAGTCCATTGCAGGCCAGAACAAAAGGCCTGGCAAGGTAGAACTTGGTCCCTCTGCCTGACTACTTGAGCTGGGACATCAGTCTTCTCCTGCACTCCAACTGGGGCTTACCCCATCAGTGCCCCTGGTTCTCAAGCCATTCGACTCATTCTGGAACTACACCACCAGCTTTCCTGGGTCTCCAGCTTGCAGATGGCAGATTACAGGACTTCTCATCTACCACAATCCATGAGCCAACTCCTCGCAATAAATTGCCTATAATAAAGGTCTTATAATATATATGTTTATACACTATTGGCTCTGTTTCTGAAGGTTCCAAATATATTGTTTAAGTCAGTAATTTCAGAGGTGGGCGGAGGGCTAACTACCCAGCAATAGTTATATTGTAATATTTCTAGTCAGAAATATTTTAATTCTTATATAATTATAATTCTTACTCTTTTTTCTGTGCCTTTAAAAACATTTCTCTTACTAAAGTGAGTCACTAACTTCTTAGATCAAAAGGAAATGATAATTTCTCTGATTCTGAGATTTATTTTAAAAAATATTTAAAAAACAGTTCAGCCTCACTTCTAAACATTTGCATTATATAAACATAATGAATATACTAAGTCCAGCCATAGGTAACACAGGGACATTCACAAGTCCCAGGTGGAGGACAGTATGAACTGAAGCTTTTTGACGCAGTGGCTGCTTAGACCTTTTACTATTCTTTCCTAGTTAAAAGTCAGAGAAATCAAGTAAACATTGAAGTCTTAAAGATGCAGACAACAGCTGGGCACAGCAGCTCATGCCTGTAATCCCAGCACTTTGGGAGACTAAGGTGAAGGATTACTTGAGTCCAGGATTTCAAGAGCAGACCCTGGGCAACAAAGCGGGACTATCTCTTTGAAAAAAAAAAAAAAAAGTCGTAGAAAACATGTGAGGCTCTTGGTAATGCATATGATGAATACGATGCACTACACAGCTCTGGTTTTGAGAAAGGGGAAGTGCTTGGTTCTTCTTGGCATTGGCTGTCAACCATGTAAATAGTTTGGCCAATATTAACAGACCCTGGAGCCAAATCAGTTTCATGTGGTCATCAATCATGACATTTCTTCTGAAACATGAGGTAAAGCATGTGGTGCAAGAAATACACTTTCTGGGAAATGACGGAAACCTTAAGAGGTGCAGCTCAGGGAGCTTCTTGCAGGCCAAACCGCAGCCCCTAGCCACAGAACTGACCAGACCACACGGAGGCCAAATACCTGTGTGTGGGTCCAGCATGAACAATGCTGGTCCTAAGTCCCTGTGGATCATGATCTCCTCATTACTGAGATTTTCATTTTCACTGCTCTTTCGGGTAGTAGATCTTTGAGATGTGTTAATGAAGGGACGGGAAGGTCTATGGTACTAAAAGTATATACTGTTGCCTTGAAAGACAACAGACTTAGTTGGGCATGAGGTTGTTCCCAACATTTTCCTCTGAAAACTCTGCTACATGTGGTTTCATTGTCTTCTGATCTTGGGTGGTGCAAAAAAAAAAAAGCCTATGGCCAGAGAGATTTCTGTTCCTGCATAGGAAACTTACTTTTTTCTATCTGAATGCTCATATGGTCTATTTCTTATATCTTTGTAATGTGAAAATGTTGTCACTCTTTTTTCTTGGAATGTGGTGGATTTTTTTTTTTTTTTTTTTTTTTGAGATGGAGTCTCGCTCTATTACCCAGGCTGGAGTACAGTGGTGCAATCTCAACTCACTGCAACCTCTACCTCCTGGGTTTGAGCAATTCTCTCCTGCCTCAGCCTCCCATGCAGCTGGGATTACAGGTGTCCGACACCACGCCTGGCTAATTTTTGTATTTTTACTAGAGACAAGGTTTCACCATGTTCGCCAGACTGGTCTCGAACTCCTGACCTCAAGCAATCCGCCTGCCTCCACCTCCCAAAGTGCTGGGTTTATGGGCGTGAGCCACTGCACCCAGCCCTGTGGTGGATTCTTTTGATCTTCATCTTCAAGTTCTTTTCAGCACAAGAAACACTTGTTTAATTAGGTCTTTGGTTGTTACTTCTATTTTCCCACAGGAATACCTAAGATTCTTGCATTGAATCATTCTTCCCTCCCCTAGATAGCTCTCATCTCCCACACCGAGTCAATACTTTTAATCCTTTTCTCTGCATTCTGGGAACATACCTTAGGTGGTTCTTCACATCCCTCGCTTGACATTCAACAGCATTCTCTCTAATGTGGACGTGAATGTTATTATTCATCTTTAATTGCTTTTTAATCACTTATCTCTTGATATTCCCTGCCTCACACTCTGATTCAGACACATTGAACTTCTCTCAATTCCTCAACATTCTAGGGTTTTGTTTTTGTATTTATATTTGTTTTAGGAGACAGGGTCTCCCTCTGTCACCCAGGCTGCAGTACAGCGACACGATCACAGCACACTGCAGCCTCTACCTCCCAGGTTCAATTGATCCTCTGGCCTCAGCCTCCCAAGTAACTGGGACTACAGGCACGTGTCACCACACCCAGTTAATTTTTGTATTTTTTTGTAAAGATGGGGTTTCACCATGTTGCCCAGTCTGGTCTCAAACTTCTGGGCTCAAGCAATTTTCCTGCCTTGGCCTCCCAGTGTGCTGGGATTACAGGCATGAGCTACTGCGCCTGGACAACATCTTGGGTTTTTTCTCACCTCTAGGGCTTCACACACAGTATTCTTTGGTCATAAACGCCCTCCACCACCAAGTCATTTCATTTGGCAAACTCCTACATCTTCATATGCTCTGAGCTTCAGCTTTCATGCAGGAAGCTTGCTATGACTGCCGAGGATGGCTCAGAGTCCTCGGGCTTCTATTGTGCCCTGCCAACCCTATTATCACGCATTTCACCCTGAATTGGAAATGCCAGTTCCCTTGTCTGGTACCTCACTAGATTCTGAGAGGACAAGAATTGACAATTTTATTCATCATTATATCCTCAGCCCCGAACACCACTGCTGGCATGTGGTAAGCATTAAAAAATATTTTTGCCTATAATATCCATCTTTTTCAATCACATTCGTCTTTTTGCATCTTAAGAATTCTCTGCATGGTACTCAAAGATGGTACCAAACAGCATCTTTAGGGATACCAACAAGTTTCATTTTTAGAGCTCTGTCTTCCTCTGATTATTCAAATGTGTGTTCCCTTCCTCCTACTTGACAGCATTTTTTCATAGATTTTATGTTTCTCCTGACCTCCTCCTCCAATGAATAGAATAGATCCAGACTTGGTGCCCACCAACAGACGCACATCATACTGACCCTGGCCTCACTTTCTATCTACCTGGGTGCCTGCCAATCTCCTCTTCAAGCTATAAAACAGACTGCAATGTCCAGCTCCCAGCTCCCTACCATTTCCATCTACTGTGCTCCTCTAGACAGAAATGGGACATGTCCTGTCCCACTGCCATAGGTATTTAGTTAGAATTGGAAGAAATTCCAACTTCAGTCAATGCCACTTTAAACCAGGAGTCCCCAGCCCTTTCAGTTTAAATGAATCCCAGGGACAAGGACATAATTTTGATAATTTTGGCAGGTGTTCTTAGAACACACTTTAGAAGTCTTATTTATGTCCTATATATTAGAGTTTCATCTTAAAGCAGCCTTGTATAGAAACTTTTATAATCCTGTTAATGTCTTTGTTTTCTGCCTCTATAATTAAGAACTTACCTTTGACCTTTGGAGCACTGACCCTGTTTCTCTGGAGTCTTCCTCCTGAATGGGTCACTCCCCGTTTTTTCTTGAATAAACTTTTTTTTTTTTTGAGACAGAGTCTCACTCTGTAGCCCAGGCTGGAGTGCAATGGTGTGATCTCGGCTCACTGCAAGCTAGGCCTCCCGGGTTCACGTCATTCTCCTGCCTCAGCCTCCCGAGTAGCTGGGACTACAGGCGCCTGATACCACGTCCGGTTAATTTTTAAACTATTTAAACTGGAAAAAAATGAAACAAAATAAAGTTTAAAATAGAAAAATTAGCTGGGCATAATAGCAACTACTTGTAGTCTCAGCTATTCTGGAGGCTGAGGTGGGAGGATGACTTAAGCCCAGGAGGTTAAGACTGCAGTGAGTCATGATTCGCATCACTGCACTCCAGCCTGAGTGCCAGAGTGAGACCCTGTCGGAAAGGGAAAGGGAAGGGGAAGGGAAAGGGAAGAGGAAGGGGAAGGGGAAGGGGAGGGAAGGGGAAGGGGAGGGGAAGGGGAGGGGAAGGGAAGGGGAAAGGAAGAGAAAGGGGAAGGGGAAGGGGAACAGAAGGGAAAGAAAGGGAAGGGGAAGGGAAAGGGAAGGGAAGGGAAGGGAAGGGGAAGGGAAGGGAAGGGAAGGGAAGGGAAGGGAAGGGAAGGGAAGGGAAGGGAAGGGAAGGGAAGGGAAGGGAAGGGGAAGGGAAGGGGGAGGGGGAGGGGAAGGGAAGGGGGAGGGGGAGGGGAGGGGAAGGGAAGGGGAGGGAAGGGGAAGGGGAGGGGAGGGAAGGGGAAGGGGAGGGGAGGGGGAAGAAAGAGAGAAGGGAAGGGAAGGGAAGGGAATGGAAAGAAAGGTGGACAAAGACATGCAGACTCAAGGATATTAAACTGTTTCAGAGCATGTGAGTTTTATTTTTCAAACTGGAAGGTTAGCATTAACTGACAATGGCTTTCATAAATTCAAAATTCATATTCGCTTCATCAAAATCAAGGTAATTCTACGTCTATTTCTCCAGCCCCAGCTTCTCACCTTCTCAAGCTATAGGATGTTGTCATGCAAGTGCCCTACAATCGTAATATCAAAATGTTCCCCACAAGGTAGAGGAAGTAAGTTTGGGCCAAAGAGAATCAAGGCATCAGATAGAAGCAAAGGGGAATGAAGGGTACACATGCTGCCCTCATTCCAATCTCTGCCTACTGCAACGCCTAAAGCCCACCCACAATGCTGCCATTCTGAAGGCACAGGAACCACCCCATAAACTTTAAAACATGCCCTTTTGCCAAGCAAATTCAAATTAGATTTCTCCCTTATGCAACCGAGGGTTCTCACTAATACAACTGCTTTACATAATACCTATATTGCTGTAAAGTTCGGTATAAATAATTTTTATAAAATTTTTTAAATCTTATATTTACATAGTACTTCACAATTTTCTAAATTGTTACACACATTATCTCTTTTGGTGTGCAAAAGTAATTGCTTGAGATGGCTAGAACAGCATTTACTATCTATGGTTTTAAAATAACAACAATAAAATAAGACACAGAATAATTTAAATTTTGCATAAGGTCACACAGCTAGTGAGAACAAAACAGGAGATGAACTCAAAGCTTCTGACTCCAAATCCAATACTCTACACCCAGAACTCTGGTCTTCTGATTGCTATCCCAGTGCTCCATGCACCCCTTGATGGCTATGCACATTTGTTAAACATACTAGAGACTATCTTTTGAAAGGAAACCTTTCCACCATGTACGTAACTGCCTTCTAGTTGGCCTACTTTGTTTCGGTTTTGTTTTTGTTTTGAGACGGGGTCTCTTTCTCTCTGTCCCCCAGGCTAGAGGGCAATGGCACAATCTCGGCTCACTGCAACCTCTGCCGCCTGGGTTCAAGGAATTCTACTGCCTCAGCCTCCCGAATAGCTGGGATTACAGGTGCCTGCCACCATGCCTCGCTAATTTTTGTATTTTTGTAGAGATAGGGTTTCACCATGCTGGCCAGGCTGGTCTTGAACTCCTCACCTCAGGTGATCCGCCTGCCTCAGCCTCCCAAAGTGCTGGGATTACAGGCATAAGCCACCACACCAGGCTAAGTTGGCCTACTTTGTAAATGTGATTTTTAAAAATAATATTTCCCTAATCAAGGGATACCCCGGCTGCAATTATTTCGATTACTGGAAACTAATGAAGAATTAGTGACACCTTGTGGCAAAAGCTTATTAATTCATGTTCTACTGCTACCCATTTTCAGAGATGTCCAAAGGCTTCATGCACTTCACTAAGAAGTTAAGAAAAGAGCAAAACTTTGGAAAGAATAATCTAGGGTTGCAACTCTACCTCTGTAACTAGATTCTCTCCTCAATAACTCTACATGTGCTTCAGTCCCCTCCTCTTCACAGAATCTGTGTGACTTCAAGTTCACAGATGACTTCCAGGTTGGCAAACCCAGTGATTACTTCTCAAGTCTCATCTTTCTCAACTTCTCAGTGATATCTGACCAGGTTGAACACACTGTTCCTGAAACCCTTGGATTTGACAAAATCAGTTTCCCTTCTCCTTTAAAATGTTGTAAAGCGGTCTAAGTGCTCACGAGTACCAAATTTATATCTCTAGTTCCACTGAACTTCAGACTCACATCTCTAACCTGCCAGTGTGACATACGTATTTGGATGTCCAATAGCATCTGTCCAAAATAAAACTCTTGGTTTCCTGCTCTTTCCAACAATTGACTGCATCGCAGTAAATAACATGATCATCCTGTCAGTTTAGTAAAGCCATAACCTTAGCAGTCATTCTGTAATCCTCCACTACTTACTATTAGTAAGTGGCAGTGAGGAGTAGGAATAAAGGGGCTTAGTTCATTCTCTGAAAGCTCCCAAATGCACCCCTTCTCTCCATTTTTCCTACTATCACCCTAATTCAAGCCAGAGTCTCTCAACCTACTCAGCACCTTCCTAACTAGTATCTTACTCTTCACCTCTTGCAATCCATTCTTTACATAGCAATCAGTGATCTTTTTAAAACATAACTCAGATGATATCCTTTCTTAAAACCAAAATCCCCATAATCCCAACTCCTCTTCCATTCTACAGAGCCCTCCAATTTGCCCCCAGCTTCCCCAAAATGCTCTAAAAGCTCATGTCTTACCACTCTTCCCTGGCGTTCCATGTTCTAGCCACGCTGGTCTTCCTTTCGCTCCTTAAACTGTTATGCCCAGACTGTTTGTTCCCCAAAGAAGACCACCAGAGTCCAGAGTCAAAGCCAAGCGGCAAGGATCTTTACTACAAGTTCGAACTTGGTCCCTCCTTTACACAGTATACAAGAGGGCCCCGATCAATGCGTGCGTTTGCTTTTTATAGCCCGAAAGTTGCAGGGGAACAAAGAAATTCTTTTGGCTCCCGCGCTTTCAGTAACCTTGAACGGCTGTCTCCTTATCGGAGACTTTCCAGGTGGTGTTTGTACTGGGCTCAGGGAGTTTCGAGCCCGGGGGCTGAGGAATGTGCCCAGCTCCTTTCATTCCCCCCTCCTTTTCAGGTATCTTTAGAGCCAATCTTGGGTCTTATAAGTCTGGTTCTGTTTCAGCATTTACAGGTTGGTATTGGGCTCTGAGGACTATGAGTTGTACGGTGTCAAATTTCTCCTTAATAAATTGTAAAATTCTGTTAACAACACAAGGTCCTACGGTAAGCAGAAATAGTAGACTTAGCAGGGGTCCAAGGAAGGGGGCTAACAGAGAAAACATAGAGGAATTCCACCATTGGTCTGCAGCTGAAGCAAACTGCCGTGTTTTTACTTCAGTGCTTAACTTGCGTAACTGTTGGACCCGGTCCTCTACAAGTCCTGATTCATTTATGTAGAAACAACAGTCTTCTTTTAGAAATATACATGTACCACCTTTTTCTGCAGTGAGTAGGTCTAGGGCTCTCCGGTTCTGCAAGGTTACCTGAGCTAGGGACGTGAGCTGTCGCTGAAGGGAGGCAAGGGACTCAGCCGACTCCTCCATAGCAACAGCAAATTGTTGTTACAACTTGTTACTTTCTATGAGGGTGTGACCTAGGGCTCCCCCCGCCAGTCCGGCCGCAATGAAGGATGCGGTGAGGGAGATTCCTGCAATGAGGGGGAGAAATATGGCTCGTGCAGGTCTTGGTCTAGGGTCTGGGTGAATAACAGCACTAGTCCAGTTACCGGTATACCCTAGGAACTCGCCAGCAGTTAGTAGAGTCAACCGGGGAACTAATGTGACAGGGAGACACAGTAGGTTATTAACAGAGGGACTAGGTAGGTTCTTAGATAAGGTTCCATTACACCAGAAGAATATGCCTGATGGAGCCCTTAAGGTGATATTAGGGGGCGTTGCAGTGATGCTGCAGAGGCTGGAATTGGTTTCTGAGAAACAGTAGGGAAACTTCTCCTGACTGGGGTTTAGGTATAGGCGCACGTTCAGGATAGGAGCATACGAGAGGTTTCGGAGGTTGTTAGCTTGGGCAAAGGTAGAGGATCCCCATGGCAGAGGGACAGCGGTTAGCGGTGGACGCCCTAGAGTGGCGCACAGAAAGCAGCCAGACAGGCTATGAAGTCCTGTAAGGTTAGCAAGTTTTAGTCCTTCTTGTAATAACTTTAACCAGGAGAAAGGACGTAAGTCTTGTGTTAGTCTGTTTTCCTGTCATTGGATATTCCTGTGGACCAGGGGCAGTACTTGTACTAGGCCTCGCCATAGATAGAGATGACTGCTAGGCCATGTGGAGGAGGGGGAGTAGTATACAGCCTCATGTTGAGGCGAGGTCTAGCGGGAGTTCCAGGGGTTTCTAACTATCTATGTATATGAAAAGTCTTTATCCCGTCTACGATGGAAGGGCCACTTAGGGTCTAACTGTTTTCTCTCTCCCCAATAACGGGGTCTATGGATGTTACAATAGTTATAAGGACAGCCGGCATTTTGGTGCCACCAATAGTGTTTACAATTGTATTTAGTCTGATCAAACTTAAAGCATATTATTGGTGTTATAGGTTTGGCTATTTGAAAACCAGTAAAATTTAGTAGAATTGGGCTGTTGCACCCTGAGGAAGGGCAATCAGCACTGGCCAATAATTTTCCGGGCTTATGAGGTTGCCCAGGGTGGGTTCGGTTTTCATAAAGCCAGAATCTCCAGACAAAGGGATTATGAGCTGGTTTTGTGATTTCTCCAGCGGCCACTAGGGCGACTAACGTTAGGGTTAGACTACCTAACTGCATGTTTGCAGTGAGCTATGCTGCCGGCGCAGGGTGAGTTTTAAGGGGTTGTTTCTAGCTCTGTCCACAGTCCACGCGTCCGGTGCTTCGGCCGCCGCCGTGATTGGTCCCAGAAGATCGGAGGTTGGGTCCACTGGCTTGACGTGGGTGTAGTGGATCTACGATGCAATGCCTTCTACCTTCAGGGCGGTGGGTGTGATTAGGAGTACCTGGAGTGGTCCTTTCCACCTGGGTTCTAGGGTCTCTTGTCGGTGTCACTTGACTAGGACCCAGTCTCCCGGCTGGTACGGATGGGGTGTCGGCGGGGGACCGGTCTCATATAGTTCCTTCAGCTTGGGCCAGATTTCTTGATGAATTTTCTGCAAGGCTTGTAGGGAAAATAAGAGTTCAGAGACATTTTCTGTTTTAGACTTGAGCAGATCATCTTTTAGGCCGGGAACTAAGGGTGGGGGTCTGCCATACATAATTTTATAAGGAGTAAGGCCTAGTCTGTAAGGTGTATTACGGGCCCAGAACAGAGCGTAGGGGAGAAGGACCACCTAATTAGTGCCAGTCTCCATAGTTAATTTAGTTAAGGTCTCCTTTAAGGTCCGATTCATTTTCTCTACCTGTCCTGAACTCTGGGGCTTGTAAGCGCAATGTAGTTTCTAATTTGCCCCAAGGATGGAAGCCAAATCCTGACTTACCTTAGCGACGAAGGCCGGCCTATTATCTGACCTTATCTGGACGGGGAAGCCATACCTGGGGAGGATATCTTCCAGGATTTTCTTTGCTACAACCTGAGTAGTTTTCTTCTTGGTGGGGAATGCTTCAGTCCACCCTGAAAAAGTATCTACAAAGACAAGTAAGTACCGATACCCGTATTTTCCTGGCTTTAGCTCAGTAAAATCTACTTCCCAGTAGATACCGGGCCTGGTTCCTCTAAGCCTTGTTCCCGTTGCAGCCTGGGATTGGGGGTAGGCGTTGTTAAGCTGGCAGACTTTGCAACTTGTCATGATGTTGCTGGCCGTCTCGGCTGTATGTCTGAATTTGAGCTTAGAGCGTCTGATCAGGTCTATCATCCGCCGAGCACCCAGGTGGGTGGTTCGGTGGATGTGTTCTAACACTTGTTGTCTTAATTTTTCTGGTAGGATGGTTTGGTCATTAGTATCAGTCCACCACCTATTCTGGATCTGTTTCAGGGGAAGCTTGTCAATCCACTGGAGATCTTGTTCTGAATAATCAGGGAAATATGGCAAGTCCCGGGGGCCCGGGTCAGGGAGCTGGAGTGCAAGGAGTTGGCTGGGAGCCTTTGCCACCTTTCTTGCAGTTTGGTCCGCCAGAAAGTTGCCTTGAGCAGTTGGAGTAGTTAGTTTCTGATGCCCTGGGCAATGCACAATGGCTAACTTTTCTGGCCTCTATAGGGCTGTTAGCAGGGCTAGGATTTCTTGCTTGTTTTTTTATCTCTTTTTTTTTTTAGCCGTCAGTAACCTCCGCTCCCTGTAAATGGCCCCATGTATATGCACCGTTGCAAAAGCATATCAGCTGTCCGTATATACCGTCAGCTTTTTCTCCGCCCCTAAGGTAAGAGCTTGGGTGAGCACTATTAGTTCGGCCTTCTGGGCCGATGTCCCCGGGGGCAGGGGTTCCGCCCAGATTACCTCAGTCTCTGAAGTCACTGCCGCTCCAGCGTATCTCTGGCCCTGATGCATGAAGCTGCTCTTATCAGTGAACCAGACGAGGTCGGCGTCAGGAAGTGGGCGATCCTGCAGGTCTTCTCGAACCCCGTGCACCTGAGCCAGTACCTCGGTGCAGTCGTGGAGTGGGGCATCCAGGTCTGGGTTGGGCAGCAGCGAGGCAGTCTCTTACCCAGTGGCCAGCCTCCTTGCAGTAGGCACATTGGTCTTTTATCAGATTATCATGCCTGGGGGGGCCGCCTAGGTTAGGTGTACTCTGGCTGTAGATGTTCTTTCTGTACTACTGCTGCCAGGACCTTGGTCATTTTTTTAGTGGCCTTAAATTGCCTTTTTTCTGGAGTATCTCTGTTATTATAAACCTGCTGGGCTATCTGAAGGAGGTCTTGAATCCGCTTTTCTTCCAAGTCTTTTAATTTTTGGAGTTTTTTTAATATCTGGGGCTGCCTGATTTATGAAAGACATTACAACAGCTGTCTGACTTTCTGGAGCCTCTGGATCTATGGGGGTGTACTGTCTAAAAGCTTCCATTAATCTTTCTAAGTAGGTGGCTGGGCTCTCTGTCTTTTCTTGCCGAATAGAATATATTTTAGCCAAATTAGTGGGCTTGCAAGCAGCTGCCCGGAGACCTGCCATTAGAGTCTGGCGATAAAGGTGTAGCCGTCCCCTACCTTCTGCCGTGTTGTAGTCCTACGCCGGCCTGGTCAGAGGAAAGGTCGCGTTTATGAGGTCAGGGTTAGCAGTCGGTTGACCGTCGTCCCCCGGGACCAGCTTTCTAGCTTTTACCTGTATTCTCTCTCGCTCCTCCGTGGTAAACAAGATTCAGAGGAGCTGCTGACAATCATCTCAAATGGGCTGGTGGGTGAACATGACACTATCCAGTAAAGCCAGTAAATCTTTGGGGTTGTCTGAAAACCGAGCACTCTGAGTCTTCTAGTTATACAGATCACTGGTGGAGAATGGCCAGTACTGGAGCTTGGGGATTCCTGTGTCATCTGGGGGTCTTATTTCCCGAAGGGGTAAAGCCACCGTGGAGTCAGGCGGCTGGGGGGGGGGGCTAGTCCGTGAAGTGCACCCTCGCGTCCGCCCTGCCGGCCTTTTAAAGTTACTTTCCCTTTCAGCGAGCCCGCCTCCCCTCCGCCTGCTCCCTCCCTCTATCTCTCTCTCTAATCTTTCCGTTTCTGTCTAAATCTTTGATTGACATACTTACAGGGTCTCTTCTTTAAGTCTCTATCTCATTCGCACGCGCTTTCTCTCTCTGTCTCTCTGTCATCCCGTGTCCTTTCTCCTTTATACTCAGTCTCTTTTTTTTTTTCTGTCTCTTTCTCTGACTCTCCACGTCTGCCGTTTTCTCCCCTTTCTCTTTCCGATTTCCCTTCTCACTTTCTCCCTCTCCCGTCTCTTATGGTATCTCTCTCACTCATTCTCTCCCTCTCCCCAGTCTCACTTTCTGTGTCTCTTTTTGTAAAGGAATGTGGGTTAGAATCCCTGTAAAGGAAATCCGCGCCGGAAGCTGGGAGCCCGGGGACCGGGGCCGCAGGCGCGGCGCCGGAAGCCGGGAGCCCAGGGACCGGGGCCGGGAGCGCGGTGCCGGAAGCCGGGAGCCCGGGGACCGGGGCCGCGAGCGCGGCGCCGGATGCGCGCGCCGGAAGCCGGGAGCCCGGGGACCGGACCGGGAGCACGGCGCCGGAAGCCGGGAGCCCGGGGACCGGGGCAATTCAGACCGCGAGCGCGCACCCAGGGACCGGGGCAATTCAGACCGCACGCACGCACCCGGGGACCGGGGCAATTCAGACCGCGAGCGCGCACCCGGGAACCGGGGCAATTCAGACCGCACGCGCGCACCCGGGGACCGGGGCAATTCAGACCGCGAGCGCGCACCCGGGGACCGGGGCAATTCAGACCGCGAGCGCGCACCCGGGGACCGGGGCAATTCAGACCGCACGCACGCACCCGGGGACCGGGGCAATTCAGACCGCGAGCGCGCACCCGGGAACCGGGGCAATTCAGACCGCACGCGCGCACCCGGGGACCGGGGCAATTCAGACCGCGAGCGCGCACCCGGGGACCGGGGCAATTCAGACCGCGAGCGCGCACCCGGGGACCGGGGCAATTCAGACCGCGAGCGCGCACCCGGGGACCGGGGCAATTCAGACCGCGAGCGCGCACCCGGGGACCGGGGCAATTCAGACCGCACGCGCGCACCCGGGTACCGGGGCAATTCAGACCGCACGCGCGCACCCGGGGACCGGGGCAATTCAGACCGCGAGCGCGCACCCGGGGACCGGGGCAATTCAGACCGTGAGCGCGCACCCGGGGACCGGGGTCAGAGTCAGCTGTTGCCCAGATCGCGAACGCGCTCCGGCAACTCAGATCACAATTTAAATCAGAAGAGAGCCAGGGGACGTCTCCCACCGGTCTCCACTGGCTGTCCTATAGCGCGTCCGCCAGGACTGTGCCAGCTTCAGTTTCAGACCTCGCGAGTCACAGATTCAGATTCAGAACAGACACTCAGACACAGACAGACAAATGGAGACGAGCCAGCTCACCTATCAGTAGATCGATCTTAGCAGATCCGTTGACCAGGGGTCTGGTGGGCTTGGGGAATCCCGGATGAGCCCCCAGATGTTATGCCCAGACTGTTTGTTCCCCAAAGAAGACCACCAGAGTCCAGAGTCAAAGCCAAGCGGCAAGGATCTTTACTACAAGTTCGAACTTGGTCCCTCCTTTACACAGTATACAAGAGGGCCCCGATCAATGCGTGCGTTTGCTTTTTATAGCCCGAAAGTTGCAGGGGAACAAAGAAATTCTTTTGGCTCCCACGCTTTCAGTAACCTTGAACGGCTGTCTCCTTATCGGAGACTTTCCAGGTGGTGTTTGTACTGGGCTCAGGGAGTTTCGAGCCCGGGGGCTGAGGAATGTGCCCAGCTCCTTTCAAAACATACAAGCTTGTTCCTTCCTTAGGAACAGTGCACTAGCCACCACCCTCTGCCTGGGCAGCTCCCCCAGAACTTCACGTGGTTCACTGCTTCTTTTGTCACAAGGTCTCTAGTTAGATGTTACCTTCTCAGGCTTTTCTGCCACTTAACTGAAGGCAGCCACTCATGGCCCCCACCATGACCACAAAGTTTTTTTGTTTTCACCAAAGGTTTTATCTTTCCATGAAATTTTCTTTTTTTTTCTTTTTTGGTTTATTTGCCTATTATCTATTTCCCTACAGTAGGACAAAAGCTTCGTCTATCCCAAGCTCTTACAATACTGCTCAGTACAAGGAAGGTGCTTAGTGTCTGCTGAATAATGAACTATCGTAAGTTCTCCCTTGCATTCTCTTACCGATATGGTTTGGATCTGTGTCCCCATCCAAATCTCATGCCAAAGTGTAATTCCCAATGTTGGATGTGGGCCTGGTGGGAGGTGATTGGATCATGGAGGTGTTTTTCATGAATGGTTTAGTGCCATCTACTTGATACTGTCCTCAGGATAGTGAATGAGTTCTTGCGAGATCTGGGTTTTTTTATTTTGTTTTGTTTTGTTTTCTTTGAAGCAGAGCCTCACTCCGTCACCCAGGCTGGAGTGCAGTGGCGTGATCTCAGTTCACTGCAACCTCTGCCTCCCAGGTTCAAGTGATTCTCCTGCCTCAGTCTCCCGAGTACCTGGGATTACAGGCACGCGCCACCATGCCGGCTAATTTTGGTATTTTAGTAGAGACAGGATTTCACCATGTTGGCCAAACTGGTTTCAAACTCTTGACCTCAAAGGATCTTCCCACCTCGGCCTCCCAAAGTGCTGAGATTACAGGCGTGTGCCACTGCACCGGGCCAAGATCTGATTGTTCAAAGGCATGGAGCACCTCCCCTTCTTCCTCTTGCTCCTGCTCCTGCCATGTAAGACACCTCACTCCTCCTTTGCCTTCCACCATGACTGGGAGATTCCTGAGGCCTCTCCAGAAACAGATGCCGCCATACTTCCTGTACAGCCTGCAGAACCATGAGCCAATTAAACAGCTTTTCTTTATAAATTACCCAGCCTTAGGTATTTCTTTATAGCAATGTGATAACAGACTAATATATTTACCTACACTTAAAAGCATTTCTGAAACCATAGCCTTTCACTCACTTTTTGCACACTTAAATGGAAAATATGCTGCTGCTTCTTTTCTTGGATCAATTGTATACCCCTGCTATTCACTCATTCAAAAAACTATTCTAACCAAACATTAAGTAATATGGTAGGCCTACAAATACAAATAGAACATGATCCCTACCCTCAAGGAACTCATGGCCTAGTAGAAGCAAACATGTTAGCAAATCATTATAAAAGCCATATGCAAGTATATCGGGAGAACCCACTCCCGATGTTTAACGTGGGTTCTTCTCTATTTCCTAAGTGTCTCAGCTGGGTTAAGAAATAAAGGGAAAGAGCACAAGAGAGAGAAATTTAAAGCTGGGTGTACAGGGGAGACATCACACATCGGCAGGATGCGTGACGTTCCCCGAGCTGTAAAACCAGCAAGTTTTTATTAGTGATTTTCAAAAGGGGAGGGAGTGCACGAACAGGGTGTGGGTCACAGAGATCACATCCTTCACAAGGTAATAAAACATCACAAGGCAAATGGAGGCAGGATGAGATCACAGGACCACCGGATAAGGAGAAATTAAAATTGCTAATGAAGTTTCAGGCATGCATTGTCATTGATAACGTCTTATCAGGAAACAGGGTTTGAAAGCAGATAACCTGTCTGACCACAATTTATTAGATGGGAATTTTCCTCCACCTGATAAGCCTGGGAGCACTATAGGACACCGGGGCTTATTTCATCCCTTCGGCTTCTACCGGATGCCTTAAAAGGGGCCATCTATAGGCCTACCTTCAGGGCTCATACTCTTTCTCAGGGATGTTCCTTGCTGAGAAAAAGAATTCAGCGGTATTTCTCCTCTTTGCTTATGAAAGAGGAGAAAAGGAGAAATATAGCTCTGTTCCATCCAGCTCACCGTCGGCCAGTTCAAAGTTACCTCTCTTGTTCCCCGAACATTGCTGTTATCCTGTTCTTTTTTAAGATGCCCAGATTTCATATTGTTCAAACACACACGCCTTACAAACAATTTGTGCAGTTGACACAATCACAGGGTCCTGAGGCGACATTCATCCTCCTCAGCTTACAAAGATGATGGGATTAAGAGATTAAAGTAAAGACAGGCATAGGAAATCACAAGGATATTCACTGGGGAAATGATAAGTGCCATGAAATCTTCACAATTTATGTTCAGAGATTACAGTAAAGACAGGTGTAAGAAATTATAAAAGTATTAATTTGGGGAACTAATAAATGTCCATGAAATCTTCACAATTTATGTTCTTCTGCCGGGGCTTCAGCCGGTCCCTCTGTTCGGGGTCCCTGACTTCCCGCAACACAAGTAAAAGATGGCGTTGTGGCTGCAGAGTATATGAACCCAAGTTAGAGGCATCATAAATGCCTTCCTGGCCAGGCGCCGTGGCTTACGCCTGTAATCCCAGCAATTTGGGAGGCCGAGGTGGGTGGATCACCTGAGATCAGGAGTTGGAGCTCAGCCTGACCAACATGGATAAATCCTGTCTCTAGTAAAAATACAAAATTAGCCGGGTGTGGTGGCACATGCCTGTAATCCCAGCTACTTGGGAGGCTGAGACAGGAGAATTGCTTGAACTCGGGAGGCAGAGGTTGCAGTGAGCCGAGATAGCACCATTGTACTCCAGCCTGGATGACAAGCAGTGAAACTCTGTCTCAAAAAAAAAAAAAGAAATGCCTCCCTAGAGAAAACAACAGAAGCTGAGGTTTAAAAGAGGAGTAGAAGAAAAATCCAGGAAAAGAGACAAGGAAAAATCATAAAGCACAAACACAGCGTGGAAACATAATAGTTCATGCAGTGAAGGACCGCAAGCACTCAGCTCTGCTAAGAAAAAAGTACAAGACAGAAATCAGTGAGATGTGAAATTAGAAAAATACACAGTAACCATGTAGTGGCAGGCTTATAGCATAGTTTAAGAAACTTGAACTTATTAGGCAGTGGGTTATGGAGCAAGCATGGTCAAGGATGCCTTTCTCTTAGATTATTGTTTGGTTCCATAGACGATTTAATTTAGACTACATGGGGTCAGAATGACGAGGTCAAAGGCTGGTAGGAATAGGAAGGACACAAAAAAGAGGATCCAGAAGCAAGAAACACTGAGGAAGTAAAATGGACAGGACTTGGTGATTATTGGGATATGGAGAATGAGGGGAGGGGGAACAAGCAAAAGGGACAAGAAATGGGGGATCTGGGAGTGGAAGGACAATGAACATCATAAGCTGGCGCTTTCTTGCGTAAGTTCTACAGTCCAGCAGTCAAGGGCTTAAGTCTTGGTCCTGTCACTTGCTTGCTATATGACTTTGGTAAGTTATTTCAACTTCTCTAAATTTCAGTTCCTTGCAAATTAAATGGGAATAATATCAGAATCTACCTCATTGTTAGACTGGGATTGTTATAATAACTAAACGAAATCAGGTATGTAAAGTGCTTAGAACAGTGCCTGCTCATCAGAAACACCTATTGATTAAAGAATTTTAAAATGATTATCTGACTATGTCTGTGGTCATAGATCTACCTTTCCTCTTCTTACTAGGGATGAATTGTCCATGTTTCTAGGCAAGGCCAATCCCTCAACTTACACACAAGAACCTATTCCTTTTTGTCAACATCATTCCACCAATTCTTCCCTCCGTCCCACACCATCCATTCCACCCTCTCTCCTGAATCACTTCTAGAAACATATACACACACAGTCAATTCTCGCATTAAAAAATATTGAACCTGTTCTTGACTCAATTTCCCTTTAACTACCAGCCCATTTCTTTCTTCTTTCCTTAAGTCATAAATTGCTCTTCTGCCACTCTTTTCAGGATCCATTATAACTGAACTTTCTCTTCTATAACTTCATGAAAGTTGCCTTTTTTCAGATTACCAGTGACTTCTATGTTTCTAGATCCAATGTTCTTATCTTGCTTAGCACATGTATAGCATTAGATATAGCTGATTACTCCCTTCTCCTTGAAACACTTTTATTACTTAACTCCCAGGTGACCAGGCTTTCTGCATTTTCTACCATTTCTTTGACCCTCTTTTGCAGTCTCCTTTGCTGATTATTCGTCATCTTTCCAAACTCTAAATATTGGAATACTCAAGGCCTTATCTCTCTATACTCCCTTGGTAATCTTATCAAGTCTCATGGCTGTTGATTCAAAAATCCACTTCTCTAACCCAAACCAATCTCCTAAAACTATAGACTCCCATGTCCAACTGTCTACTCAAACTCTCCACTTGGATGACTAACATGCCTTCCAAGCGTGATGTGCCCCAGACCAAGCTGCTAATGCTCACTCCAATAACGGCTCCTCCCCAGCGTTCCCTGTATCACTAAATGGCAACTCCATTCTTCTAGGTACTCTAGTCAACAACCTTATCATGGCCTCTGGCTACAATCGAATAGCTTAAATTAAACCAGTCCTCTCATGGGAATAAGCATAAAAGTTGAACATTTCAAAAAGCACACATAACAAAAACTACACAGGCTGTTTGAAGGCACCGGAGAGCAACCAAGATGGTCAAGACATGAGAGCCTGGGATCCCAGGAAGAAGAGAGATGCAAAAAGTGATACAGAACTTCTCCATCGCTTTTTCTTATTAGGGCATTTGCTGAGTTTTGTGCAGGGCATTATGGCGAGCAGAAAGCAGTGACCTGGAGGTATCAGGGACCTTTCAGATACGGGGAGATAAAAAATTGGAGTTGAAAACTGCTGACGGGACTTGAAGGGACAAGATCTCAAAGAAAGAAGGATCATAAAGAAGCCAGTCTGACATTTTGTTTGGCTTTTATCCTTGAGGTATTTGCTGAATTCTAAGCTGTAAGGGCACCGGAAATCAAGAAACCAAACAGTTGCTAAATAGTTAAAATGCTAAGTGTACATTTCAACAGTCTCACAGAGCTGGGGGTACAAAAATTGGAGTTTAAGGTTACCCAAAGATGGGGACCTGTTAAATATCGCAGATGTTCATGTTGAGAAAGAACAGAAAGGCCTAGCTCTGGGATAAGACCAAACCAGAAAATGATCAGCCCTCACAAAGTCTGAATCCCTGACTAAAGGTCATCTGAGGCTGAGCACAGGGGCTCATGCCTGTAATCTCAGCACTTTGGGAAGCTGACGCAGGTGGATCACTTGAGGTCAGGAGCTCGAGACCAGCCTGATCAACATGGTGAAACCCAGTCTCTTCTAAAAAAATACAAAATTGGCCAGGCGTGGTGGTGCACACCTGTAATCCCAGCTACTTGGGAGGCTGAGACAGAAGAATTGCTTGAACCCGAGAAGTGGAGGCTGCAGTAAGCCAAGACGGCACCATTGTACTCCAGCCTGGGCAACAAGAGCAAAACTCCACCTAAACAAAAAAAAAAAAAAAAAAAAGGCATCTGTTCCTACTCTAATTGCTTGCCAGAATAAAATTAAATCCTTTCTAGAAAAAGACAACATCAGCCACAGTCTCTATGCAATTTTTATTTATTTCTTTATTTATTTTATTTTATTTTTTATCTTTTTTGCCAGAGCCTCTATGTGATTTTTTTCCTGCACAATGTCCAACATTTAATCAGAAACCTTAGGTTCATCTCTTATGCGTTTCTTTCTCTCATGTACCACGTCACGTCCAATCTGTTCTACCTTCAAAATTGAGCTGGGATCTTCCCACCACTTTTGGCCCAGATCCAGAACCAAGCTCCACCAAAAGCAAGGCAGTCTGCCCCCCGGACATGGCCTCAGCACTGACTGACCGCACCTCTCAGGCCCGAGCACCACACCTACACCAGATCCAAGCCACTCTCTCACCAGCCTTATTGGGAGCAGCTTCCTATCTGGTCTCTCTGCTTCTGCCTTCGCCCCACTTCAGTCTATTCTCAACCAAGCAACTAGAAAAAACAAATGTTTTTAATCAAACTATGTCAAGCTTCTATGCAAAACCCTTTAGGGACTTTTAACCCTAGAGTAAAACCTAAAGTCCTTTCACTGACCTACAACAAGGCGCATAGCCCGGCCTCTGACTTCATCTCCGAATGCTGCTCTGCTCCACTCACTCTTACTCCCATCCCCAACATGGCTTCCTGCCTTAGAACTAGGAATTGGCTGCTTCCTTGACCTGGAATGCTGTGCCAATTAGTATCAATTTTCATTTCTTCACCTCCTTCATGTCTTTACTCAAACGTCACCTTTTCAATGAAGCCTGCTCTGAAAATTGCTAGGTCTCCCATGCCCCAGCACCTAGCCTTCTTTCCTGCTTTATTTTGCCTTAGCTATTATAATTATCTAACACACATAATGTACTCACTTTTCTTGTTTGTATGACTCCTCCACTGGAATACAAATTCTGTCAAGGCAGGAGTTTTAATCTGTTGTTTGGTTTTGTTTCTCACTGCTATATCCCCACGAACACGAGGGGAGTGGGGGTGAGGGACAAGAAAACAACAGTGCTTGGCACATACTAGATACTCACAACTATTTGTGGAATGAATCATTCAGTTTCAGATCATCCAAGAGTTGTCCAGAAAATAGTCAGATATCCAGGACTGTCATCTGAGGGAGAAGTCTAGGTTAGAAATACATCCTTTATTGCCCTGGGTATACAGGTGGTACTAGAAATCATAGATGTGAAATGGGACTGCCCTGGGAGAAAGGAGAAGAGAAACAGGTTGTGGATAAAAACTTGTACAGGCCAGGCGCGGTGGCTCACGCCTGTAATCCCAACACTTTGGGAGGCTGAGGAGGGTGGATCACGAGGTCAAGAGATCAAGATCATCCTGGCCAACATGGTGAAACCCCACCTCTACTAAAAATACAAAAGTTAGCTGGGCAGGGTGGCATGCGTCTGTAGTCCCAACTACTCAGGAGGCTGAGGCAGGAGAATCACTTGAACCAGGGAGGCGGAGGTTGCAGTGAGCCGAGATCACGCCACTGCACTGCAGCCTGGCAACAGAGTGAGACTCCATCTCAAAAAAAAAAAAAAAAAAACTTGTACAAGAACCTACAATGGCTATCAATTTCTTTATAAAGCCCACTGTGGCTGGTATAGCACTACTGGTTACTATCATGCATGTCCGTGTGAAGAGACCACCAAATAGGCTTTGTGTGAGCAATAAAGTTTTTTAATCACCTGGGTGCAGGCAGGCTGAGTTCAAAAAAAGCATCAGTGAAGGGAGATAGGGTGGGGCCGTTTTATAGGATTTGGGTAGGTAAAGGAAAATTACAGTCAAAGGGGGGTTGTTCTCTGGTGGGGAGGAGTGGGGGTCACAAGGTGCTCAGTGAGGGAGCTTTTTTGAGCCAGGATGAGCCAGGAAAAGGACTTTCACAAGGTAATGTCATCAGTTAAGGCAAGAACCGGCCATTTTCACTTCTTTTGTGGTGAAATGTCATCAGTTAAGGCAAGGACCGGTCATTTTCACTTCTTTTGTGGTGGAATGTCATCAGTTAAGGCAGGAACAGGCCATTTGCACTTCTTTTGTGATTCTTCAGTTACTTCAGGCCATCTGGGCATATAGGTGCAGGTCACAGGGGATATGATGGCTTAGCTTTAGCTCAGAGGCCTGACAGTTACCCACTCAATACCCATTCTATTCTGCCCCAACATCCTTCTAACAGAATTCGTTCATCTCCTCCCTGGCCAAGCGTTTCTTGGAGGCCCGGAAAGACTGGTTAGCTGGTCTAATCCAAACATGGTGGTCTTACATATAGATCCTAAGCTTAAGTCAATATGATGTAATTCTGGTCAGCTGGGAGTTCACGAGGGGGTTTTGCTCTTCCAATAAAGACAAAAGAGAAGATACTTCTATTACGACCTTGTTGAAGCCTACAACCCAGGGGACAGAGTGGAAAGGCAGGGGGAAAAATGCGGTGTTGATAATGTGCTGAGCCCCCAAGTTAACCTCCAGGTTAACCAACCCGGGGGGTGTAAAATAATGAATTCCTTATTATTCAGGACTGTCACCTGAGGGAGACCTTATTATTTCAGCCACTTTGAATTGGTTTTTTGTTACTTGAGGGAAAAAAAATTCTTTTTTTTTTTTTTTTTTTTTTGAGACGGAGTCTCGCTTTGTCGCCCAGGCTGGAGTGCAGTGGCTGGATCTCGGCTCACTGCAAGCTCCGCCTCCCGGGTTCACGCCATTCTCCTGCCTCAGCCTCCCGAGTAGCTGGGACTACAGGCGCCCGCCACCTCGCCCGGCTAGTTTTTTTGTATTTTTAGTAGAGACGGCGTTTCACCGTGTTAGCCAGGATGGTCTCGATCTCCTGACCTCGTGATCCGCCCGTCTCGGCCTCCCAAAGTGCTGGGATTACAGGCTTGAGCCACCGCGCCCGGCCAAGGGAAAAAAAATTCTAATTAATACGCTAGTTTTTACGGTTTCCACGATGTGGTGCCAGCCTTTCCTTCTCTAGATATTTCTACAACTCATCTACACAAGCCTTGCTTACAGTTTTCCAAATACATCTTGCACTTTTTGAGCCTTTGATCAAGCCATTCCGAATGCACTTCCCCCAAGAGGCTAGCCAGTTAAAATACTATCATTCATCAAACACAACTTAAATGTCACTTTCTCCTGTAGCCCTTTCAGAAATTACCTCAAAATTAAATGATCAGACCTAAAATCTTTTGGGAGTGTTTTCGCCTCTAGAATTTACCACATACCTTTATGTTGGTGTTACTTATGGAATGCCTACATCTGCCTTATGTCATAGACTTCAAAGTGGAGACTGGGTCCAGATCTTAATATAAAGGCTTACCATTTACCAGGCACAGCTCTAAGTATTAACGGTTTTAATCCTCAAGACAAAACCTAAAGAGATAAATTCTTCCATTGCCACTTTGTGGATTAGGAAAATGAAGCACAAAAACATTTAACTTGCCTGAGGTTTCGGAGCTAGTACATTGTAGAATCTGGATTCAAATCAAGACAGCAATTAGCTGAATGAAGGTGTAACTGTAAATGCAAATAACTGATCACAAGGGATACACATTCACTCACACAAGATACAAGATTTTTAACGTTGCCGATACTAAAAACAAAGCGTCTGCGTTTTTAAGCGCAGCCCCACCCCGCGATACTAGATTCATTCTTCAGAGCTGGGAGCCTGATGAAGGGGAACTATTCCTTCATATTTTTTAAGACTCAATAAATTGCCCACTTCTTTCCCAAAATGAGATGTCTGTTGGGGTGGCCCTTGTCGCTCCGTGTGCCAAGGGTCCTCCGATTGCTAAGGACACAGCGGTGAGCAGAGAAGGCAGGTGAGGAACTGCACGGACTCAGCTGCAGAGGGCAGCGGCAGCCCGCCCCTGGGGCGGGGGAAGTGGAGGTGCCGGGAGACATCAGGAAGCCCTTCCCTCCCCGGGCACGTAACAGAGCTGGGAGCCTGGCTGCCAGAGGTTTGTCATCGCGGGGGCGGCCTGGGAGCGCTGCGGCGCCGCGGCAGGAGAAACAGCCAAGGACGCCCTGGAAGAGCAGGAGCACGTGGGCGAGAATGGCGCCAACACCAGCCCTGCAAAACCACATCCCAGAGCGGGGCCCAGGACAGCCACCATTACCCCGCAGGCCTCAAGGAAGACGGTCAAGTCAGCCAACGCCGCCTCCCTAGTCAGGAGCCTCCCAAAGCGCAGGCGCACCTACCCGGGGGGCGCGGCTGGGCGGAGTCAAGAGCCGGAAGAGCCTTGCGCCGCAGTCCTTCCCCGGAAACCCGCGGGCCGGAAGTGTCGGGAGTTCCAGCTCAGAACCCCGGGTTGCTGGGCAACCGATGCGGCCGCTGCGGCTGGTCTCTGTGGTGCTGGGAGCGAGCCCAGTGTAGCTCCCACCTCCTACGCTGGTAACCTCCCGTCCCGCCCGCTTCCCTTGTTGTCGCTTCTCCTCGCGTCGGGGAATCCTTGCCCTTGGCACTACTTACATCTCTCCGGGTCCCACGACACCTTAGCGCCTACCTGCGTGAAAGCCAAGCTCCACAGAAAGCGAGGCAGTCTGCCCCCGGACATGACTTCGGCGCTGACTGATGGCACCTCTCGGGCCCCGAGCACCTACACCTACACCAGCCGGCCCCGAGCACTGCCCTGCCAGCGCAGCCGTTACCGGGACAGCCTGACGCAGCCGTGAGTGACCAGGCCAGCCCCTGTGTGGTCCATACTTGCACCCCATCCCCGGGCCGGGGTCTGGCCCCTTCGCCCTGGCAAAAGCTACTTATATGCTGTCTTCCCTTGGCTGCACTCTGCCGAAATAAAAGTTCTGCCCTAAGGAATCTCCCGTGGTGTGCAGGAGTGAAGCAGGAAGGGGCATGGATTGGGCACCAGCTAACTTTTAGTGATACTGAGTTGCTGCCGTGGTCCTTACCAGGTACACGAATCGGCTCATTTCACAAAGTTTGAATTGTACCAGTGTGTATTGAGGGCCAGCTACGTGCTGAGCACCTTACTGGGGGCATTCAAATACGTTTTCTTACTTAATCCACAGTGCTGTGAAGTTGGTTTTATAACTCCATTATGCAGATGAGGGAACTGCGGTGCAAGGATAATCCAACAATAGCATATCCAAAATGGGAGCCGAGTAAATCTCTTCTGCAGGCTTTGAGCAGGAGTAAGATTATTCTTCCATGCAGGACCACGTATTGGTTTTTTGTGGTGCTGGTGGTGGTGGTGGTGGTGGTTGTTTTGAGACGGAGTTTCGCTCTCATCGCCCAGGCTGGACCGCAATGACGCGATCTCCCCTCACTGCAACCTCCGCCGCGCCCCCGCGCCCCTGGCCCAGGGTTCAAACGATTCTCCTGTCTTAGCCTCCCAAGTAGCTGGGACTACAGGCGCCCATCACCACGCCCGGCTAATTTTTGTGTTTTTAGTAGAGACAGGGTTTTGCCACGTTGACCAGGCTGGTCTCAAACTCTTGGCCTCAAGTGATCCACCCACCTCGGCCTCCCAAAGTGCTGGGATTACAAGCGTGAGTCACTGCGCCTGGCCGGCAGATTGTGTTTTTACATCGATGAACAGTTGCAAATATTCAAACATACATAGGAAAGAAAAAAATATACATAAGCTCTTAAAGTTCTCTTAAAGTTAAACGGTTCTCTAAAATTATTTCCATAAGCCTCAAATGTTGAATTCAGCAGACCTTTACAGGAATGCAAGTTCCATGGATGCAGGAACCTTTGCATCTTTTGTTCACCTAGTACAATGCCTGGTACATAGTAAGCACTTAATACAAATTGTCGAATTGATGATTGAATATCAACAGTGTAATTATTGATGCTTGTTTCAAACACTGTTTCTAAATTCATAATTATCTTGTTCTGACTTTCTTTTGTAAGAGATGTCTATCACTGTGAGAAAACTAAAATAGAAAATTTAAATCTGAAGAGTGGTCATTTATGTTAGAAAAGGATTCAATTTTAAAATTTTCTAATCCTTCCAAAAACACTTTCTGGTGCCTTTAAGTAGTTGCTTACAAATCATTACTATCCAATCAGACCAACAAATTAGAAACAAGAATCAAGGATGGTTCATTAGGAACAACTTTTTTGATAGTTGATTAGTATATTGAAGTAATCTGTTGATTAGTTGCTTAGTATATCTGAGTAATGCACAAGACAGAAAAATCTCAATTTTGAGAAAGTAGTATCTTACAAATCATAATCATTGATATCCTAATGGATAAAATATTAATATTTTATCCATAATTTGCTTATGGGTAAGGATAATATTCTCCTCTGATACCTTTATGAATAAAATATTTTTTAAGTGTTCAGGAGAGTAGCTGGGCATGGTGGCATGTGCCTATAATCTCAGGTACTTCGGAGGCTGAGGCAGGAGGATCTCTTAAACCCAAAGGCAGAGGTTGCAGTGAGCCAAGATCACGCCACTGCACTCTAGCCTGGGCAACAAAGCGAAACTCTATGTCAGGAAAAAAAAAGTGTTCAGGAGAGTACTTGTCTTAATCCCTTTTATGTTGCTTTAACAGAGTATCTGAAACTGGATAGTCTATAAAGAGATGTATTTAGCTCACAGCTCTGCAGACTGAGAAGTACAAGAGCATGGTGCTGGCATCTGCTTGCCTTCTAGTGAGGACTTTTCTTATTGTATCATAACATGATGGAGAAGGTCAAAGGGGAAGCAGATACGTGGGAAGTGGCCAAACAGGAGGAAGTACCTCATTTTGTAACAACCCGCTCTCCTGGGAACTAGTCCTGTGAGAACTTAATCCAGTCTCTTGAGAGTAAGAGCTGCCTCACTACTGCAAGAACTGGTGCCAAGCTATTCATGAGGGATCCACCCATGATCCAAACACCTCCCACTAGGCCCCTCTTCCCAACACTGCCATATTGGAAATTAAATTTCCATGTGAGTTTTAGTGGGGTGACAAACCACATCCAAACCACAGCAGTACTTTTAGTACTTTCAGTACTTGCTGGTGAGTAACTAGATGACCATATCCAAAAAGAGTATGCTTTTGTGTCAATCTGTCTCTATGCTAGAGTGCCCTTTAGTTGTTTCCTGTTCAAAATTTCACATTGAACTGGATAAATCTTCAGTTTTTCGTGGCTGGAATGGATAACTAACTTATAATTGAAGGGAGTCAAGATTCCAGATTATCTTGATTGGATATATATAACTGGGCTGAAACCAGAAAATGAAACTTAATTGGAAAGCTGTGAAGTTTTACTTAGGTGTGAGAAGTCAGTTATACAGAAATGGGAGTATCTGATTTTTCCTTTGAAAGGGTCTAGAAATTTAACACAAGTCTAATGTGAGTCAAGAACTTCCACCTTTTCATAGGATTATAAAGCTGAAAGAGAACATTTGAATACTAGTCTTCTCATTTACAAACAAGAGAATGTAATACATCTTTTATGTATTTCTTGGTAGTTGGGTGATCATAAACACCATTAAATTCACCTTTAGGCATGTGTCAAAAGACAATTGTGATAATGACATCCTCATTTTACAAATCCTTTGGTAAAGGATGTGTAGCCCTTCTAATAAAATAACATTTTAATGCAAATGAATTAAAACCTTAGAATATACCTTAGAACATTTTTTTTTAAACTCAGATCAAATAAGGTTTAAAATCACTATAGTGGGCAGAATAATGATTCCCCAAAGATGTCCTCTTCCTCGTCCCCAGAACCTGTGAACATGCTATGTGGTAAAATGGACTTTGAGATGTGATTACATTAAGGATCTTGAGATGGGAGATCTTGAGATGGGAAATTAGCCTGGCTTATCCAGGTGGACCCAGTAGAATCACAATGGAGTCTTAAAAGTGAAAGAAGAAGGCTGGGTGCGGTGGCTCACGCCTGGAATTCCAGCACTTTGGGAGGCCGAGGCGGGCGGATCACGAGGTCAGGAGATCGAGACCATCCTGGCTAACGTGGTGAAACCCAGTCTCTACTAAAAAAAATACAAAAAAAAAAAAATTAGCTGGGCATGGTGCCGGGCTCCTGTAGTCCCAGGTACAACAGAGGCTGAGGCAGGAGAATGGTGTGAACCCGGGAGGCGAAGCTTGCAGTGAGCCGAGATCATGCCACTGCATTCTAACCTGGGTGACAGAGCGAGACTCCATCTCAAAAAAAAAAAAAAAAAACGTGAAAGAAGAAGGCATAGGAGTCTGAGTCATAGAAGGAGATGTGTCATTAGAAGCAAAGGTCAGAATCACACAAATGCTGACTGGAAGGCGACCACAAGCCAGGGAATGAGGGCAGTCGCTAGAGCCTGGAAAAGGCAAAGAAACATTCTCCCTAGGACCTCCAGGAGGAGTGCAGCCCTGTTGACACCCCTTTTGGACATCTAAACTGCAGATTCTGAGAATAAATGTGTTATTTTAAGGCAACTACGTGGTTAGTAGTACCATCTAATCAAATAGGAAACACTGAAGAAGTAATGAGTTGGAATGGGAGAGTAATAATTAGTTCCATTTTGAGGTTGCCTTCCAGATAACATAGTGAGATGTCGTTGGGCAACTGGATATGCCTAGAGTTGAGAGAAGAGTTCTTGGCTAAATAAAAATTGGGAGTTTTAGGTATATGGATTATAATTGAAGTCTTGAAAATGGATGAGGTCGACTAAGGACAAGAGAAGGCTGAGCCTGGAGGAAATCCTCCAGTATGGGAGGAACTACAAACAAAGGCTAAGAAAAAGGCATTAGAGAAGTAGTAGAAAAACAATCAGAAGATTATAGTGGTAACACAGAGGCCTAGGAAAGAGAATGCTTCAGTGAAGGAGTGGCCAACTGGGCCTAACACTGCCCAGAGATCAATTAATACAAGCAATGAAACATGTTAGAATGTTCAATTGTGGCTTCAATATATGACAAAAAAGCAACTTATACCCCACTCAGAATCATTTCCCATAGAATACTGTTGTTGGTATAGGACAATGTTTAGTTTCTTAGCTATAAACAATATACCATTTAAATAACTTTGAATGAAAATATCAACTGTGTTTTTGTATTTTTTACTAGCAATCATTCTGATCCCTGAAATTAATATTTTATTTTATTTATTTATCTATTTATTTTTTGAGACAAAGTCTCTCTGTCTCCCAGGCTGGAGTTCAGTAGCCTGATCTCAGCTCACGGCAACCTCTGCCTCCTGGGCTGAAACCATTCTCATGCCTCAGGCACCGGAGCAGCTGGGATTACAGGTGCAGGCCACCAGGTCTGGCTAATTTTGTATTTTTAGTAGAGATGATGTTTCACCATGTTGGCCAGGCTGAAAAATTTTATTAACATTTTAAACAATAACTTTAAAAAATACGTTTGGGGGCCAGGCGCGGTGGCTCAAGCCTGTAATCCCAGCACTTTGGGAGGCCAAGACGGGTGGATCACGAGGTCAGGAGATCGAGACCATCCTGGCTAACATGGTGAAACCCCGCCTCCACTAAAAAATACAAAAAAATAGCCGGGCGAGATGGTGGGTGCCTGTAGTCCCAGCTACTCGGGAGGCTGAGGCAGGAGAATGGCGTGAACCCGGGAGGCGGAGACTGCACTCCAGCCTGGGCGACAGGGCGAGACTCCGACTCAAAAAAAAAAAAAAAAAAAAATACGTTTGGGTTTAAAGAACAATTAGAAAATGGAATTAATTTTTAAGCCTCATTTTTTTATTACTGTAACTTTTCAATCTTTGAATCAAGCTTTTTTCAGTCCTTTAAAGAAGGCCCCTTTTCAGGTGGGCCATTTTCATATTTACTAAAGTCATACAGATTTACAATCTAAATCTAGCCCTGCCACTTACTAGCAAGGTGACCTTGGGCAGATTCCAGAGTCTGTTTCCCCTTCTGAAAAAGGAATCATAATTCCCACCTTGGCAGCTTATTGTGAATAATAAATAAATAATGTACATGAAGGACCTGGCATATAGTAAGCATTACACAAATTGTATCCATTTACCTCCTTATTTTATGGACCACACTGAAACAGAAATTTATTTTCTTAAAATATATTTATTTTAGTCTAAATCCTATTGAAAATGAGTTACTTCATGGATACCAATACTCTATTAAAATGGTTTTACAGGATTTTCTGTTTTACAGAGATGAAGAACCTATGCGTTATGGAAACATAATGTATGACAGAAGGGTAATTCGAGGCAACACTTACGCACTCCAGACAGGGCCACTGGTAAGTTAAGTTTGAATAGTCTAACACTGTTCTCACATTATCTGTGGGGAAGGATCAGTTTCTTTGTGTTAATTTCTAATCCATTGCAGACTAAAACATTCATAAAATAAAGATGAATTACTATAAAAATGAAGTTTTAAAAAAGACATACAAATGGAAGCCCAGTGAGTTTCCAGGAGCTGGGGGATGAGGGGGCCAGGGAAGGAGTTACTGTTTAATGAGTGTAGAGTTTCGGTTTTGCAAGGGGAAAAGAGTTCCAGAGATAGAGGATGGTGACAGTGATAGAACAATGTGAATGTGATTAATACCACTGAATTTTATACTTAAAAATGGTTAAGGTGATAAATTTTACATTATGTGTATTTTACCACAAAAAAAGAATTAACTAAAAAAAAAAGCCCCAATTTTTCATTAGATTCAACAGAACTCTGCCATTCTAAACATTTCTAGACTTTTACTCTCAATTTCTATACTTAAATTGTTACAGACCAGTTCAAATAGTTTATAGACACACTAGCCAGAGGCCCACATTTTGAGTAGCCCTTGTTGATTGCATCTAGGTTTGTTTAGATTATCTCATACTCTAATACAATTATCGTTATTTAATCAAAAAGTCTGAATTCTGCTGCTTTAATTCACTCAACAGATATTTATTGACTTTCAGGTCCTGTTATGGGTACCTAGGATACAGAGATGAGTAAGACATGGTATGATATTAAGGGTGGTGAGTTCTTGGCACAGAAATGAAATACAGGTGAATCTCTAAACTGTATATGACATATAAGTGCCTAATACAAGATGGTGATAGAGATGCTCCTCTACTTAGGATGAGGTTATGTCCCAATAAACTCACTGAACATTAAAAATGAATTTAAAACACCAAACCTGCCAAACACACCATAGCATAGCATAGCATAGCCTACCTTAAATATGCTCAGAGGCCAGGTATGGTGGCTCACGCCTGTAATCCCAGCACTTTGGGAGGCCAAGGTGGGCAGATCACTTGAGCCAAGGTGCTTGAGACCAGCCTGGGCAAAGTGGTCTCTTTGCCACTTTGACAGTGGAAACCCTGTCTCTACAAAAAAAAAAAAAAAAAAAACCCACAAAAATTAGCTGGGCATGGTGGCACGCACCTGCAGTCCCAACTACTTGGGAGGCTGAGGCAGAAGGATTGATTGAGCTCCGGAGGACAAGGCTGCAGTGAGCTGTGATCACACCACTGCACTCCAGCCTGGGTGACAGAGGGAAACCCTGTCTCAAAAAACAAAAACAAAAAAACACAACCTAGAATGTTAAGGAATTGAGGGAAGCTCAGTGTGCCTGAATCGGAGTCTGAGGCAGGGAGTATCAAGAAATAAGTGATTAAAAAGAAGTTAAAGATGAATAATAACATTCAAATCCAATGTTGTTGAATGTCAAATGAGGCATGTGAAGAATCCACCTAAGGTATGTTCCCGGAACGAGACCCTGTCTCAAAAAAAAAAGTGCTCAGAATACTTACATTAGCCTACAGTTGGGAAAAATCATCTAACACAAAGTCTATTTTATAATAAAGTGTTGAATATCTCATATAATTTATTAAATATTAAAGTGAAAAATAGAATGGTTGTATGAGTATTCAAAGTACATTCTCTGTGGATACTTTTGTATCATCATAAAGCTGAAAAGTCATAAACCACATAAGTTGGGGAACATCTATTAGTCTGAAGCAATGGTTAACTTATTAAACATATATATATATGTATGTATGTATGTATATACGCTTCAACCCTATCCTGGATCTCTTGCATTAGAACCTCCAGGGATTCCCTGCTTCTCCCACTGAGGTGGTATCAACAAGGGTGGAGCAGGAAGCTGGACTTTCACCCAGTACCAGTGAGGTAGTAGGAGATGGCACAAGTCAGTGCCCCACTCTTTCTGGGGTGGTGCCAGCAAATCCAGTAGGTAGCTGAATTGCAGTCCTATCTGGCAGTAACAAGGTGGTATGAGGCAGTACTAGTCAATGCTGCACTCTCCAGACACCACCACCAGTGTCAACAGAGCCTAGAAAGGAGCTGAACTACCACCCCCACCTGGCACCTATGTGTTGGTACAGGTTGACCCTCTGCTTTTGTTGAGGTGGTGACAGTGGGGCCCAGCAGGAAGTTGAACTTCTAACCCCACACAGGCTTGTTCACTAAACAAAAAGGGTGACTTTCTACTGAAAAATTAAATAGGATCCAAAGTCTTCAAATATAATACCCAAAATAGCCAGGATACAAACCAAAATCACTTATCATACAAGAATCAGGACAGTCACAACTTGCACAAGAAAAGACAATCAAGAAATGACAAAACCAAGATGACTCAGATGTGGGAATTACCTGACAAGGATTTTAAAGCAACAAACATGTTTCAATGAAAAGTGGACAATTGTAGACACTCTTGAAACAAAAAAAAAATCTTAGCAAAGAAATAGAAGATAAAGTGAACCAAATGGAAACTTATAGAACTGAAAAATACAATAACTAAAATAAAAAACTCACTGGATGGACTCAGTAGTTCATTGGAAATGATATAGGAAACAATCAATGAACTTGAAGAAAAATCAATGAAGAATGGAAGTTATCCAGCTGAACAGAGAGAAAATAGACCAAATAAATAAATAAAAAGCCTGAGAGAGCTGAAGAACAATCACAAAGATTTATATTCATGTTGTTGGAATCCTAGAAGGAGAGGAGGAAAACTAGGAGATGGAAATCTTGAATCTGTAGGCAAAAGGCCTACAGATCCAAGAAACCAAGTGACTCCCCCAAAGAGGATAAACCCAGAGAAATCTACCCGAGACAAATCAAGATCAAACTTTTGAAAATTAAAAACAAAACATTTTGAAATCAGCCAGAAAGAAATTACGCATTAGCTAAAGGAGAACAATGATTTAAATGGCAGTGGATTTCTTACCTAAAACATGGAGACAAGAAAGTGGCACGATATTTTCCAAGTCCTTAAAGGAAAGAACTATCAAGCTCTAATTCTAATCCAGTGAAAATATTTTTCAGGAGTTCCAAAACGGCAGCATAGAAGCAGGCCGGCTTCACTCCCCCTGCAAAAGAAAATCAAGAACAAATATACAGTGCCGAGATTACCACCAGCAATATTCTAGAGGTCAAGTAGAAGGAGGAGGCACTTCCCAGGGCTACAGAAAAGTGAAAAAGCTCCAAGAAAGTGGTAGGAGAATCAGACGTTCATGTCTGCAGTATCTCTCCTTCTAGTCTGCCTGGCACTAAGGATGTGGAGGATTGTATTAGCGTTCTCTAGAGGGACAGAACTAATGGAACAGATATATATATATGCAGTAGAATTTATTAAGTATTAACTCACACAATCACAAGGTCCCGTAATAGGCCATCTGCAGGCTGAGGAGCAAGGAGAGCTAGTCCAGATTCCAAAACTGAAGAACTTGGAGTTCAATGATCGAGGGCAGGAAGCATCCAGCACAGGAGAAACATGTAGGCTGGGAGGCTAGGCCAGTCTCTCTTTTCACATTTTTCTGCCTGCTTGTATTCTAGCCACTCTGGCAGCTGATTAGATTGTGCTCACCCAGGTTAAGGGTGGGTCTGCCTTTCCAAGCCTACTGACTCAGATGATAGTCTCTTTTGGCAACACCCTGAGACACACCTAGGATCTGTACTTGGTATCCTTCAATCCAGTCAAGTTGACACTCAGTATTAACCATCACAAGGATTTATCTCTGACTTGTGATTTCTGCACTGGAAAAAGATCAAGGTGGACAACTAGTTTCCCTACCGTGTTGGGTTCCCTGGCAGGAAATTCAACCCACAAGAAGCATCATGAGTTCCTGAAGAGAGAAATACCCCTGAGTACAGCCAAAGACAAAATGGGGAGGTGAGACTACCATCCCCAGCCCTGGACACTCCGCTGTATAACTCGATCAAAGGAAACACCAAATGAGCATGGCTGTTCAGCAGCACCACACTGTAGGAGATAACATTGTACCGGTCCCCTGGGCATAGACCCCTAGCCAGTCCCACTACCAGTGTATCCCCTTTGGGACCTCCCCCATTCAGGATGGGCAGTGCTCTGATCATTTACTAGAGCCAGGTGAACCTGGCCTTAAGGCACCACCTAGAGCCAAAAAGGAGGCAGCAATCTAGTGATAAAGGATCTCTGGCAGGGCGCAGTGTCTCATGCCTGTAATCCCAGCACTTTGGGAGGCCGAGGCAGGCAGATCGCTTGAGGTCATTAGTTCGAAACCAACCTGACCAATATGATGAAACCCCATGTCTGCTAAAAATACAAAATTTAGCCAGATGTGGTGGCAGGCATCTGTAATCCCAGCTACTTGAGAGGCTGAGTCAGGAGAATTGCTTGAACCCAGGAGGCAGAGGTTGCAGTGAGCCAAGATCACACCAGTGCACTCCAGCCAGGGTGACAGAGTGAGACTCTGTCTCAAAAAAGGGGAAAAAAAAAGGGGGGGTTTCTAAGAAAATATATCCAATAAAAAGCAAAAACAAGCCAGACAGAGAAGACTGGACTAAATAACCCTTCAGTGCAGAGACATAGACATACATCCACATGAAACAACAGCAAATGAGGAACCACGACCTACCTACCTGAAGGGACAAAGCAAGGAATCAGTAACTGGCACTAATGAGATGGCAGGATGTGAGCTCTCTGACCAAAAATTCAAAATAGCAGTCTTAAGGAAATTTGGTGACATCTAAGATAACACAGAAAAGCAATTTAGAAATTTGTTACAGAAATTTAACAAGGAAATTGAAATAATTTTTTAAAATCAAGCAGAAATCTTGGAGCTGAGTAATACATTTGTTGAACTGAAAAATGTATTAGAGGCTTTCAACAACAGAATGAATCAAGCAGAGGAAAGAATCAGTGAACATGAAGACAAAGACAGACTATTTGAAAATAAACAGTCTGAGGAGAGAAAAGAATGAGAAAAAAACAAAGACTGCTTACAAGATATAGAAAATTACCCCAAAAGATCAAAGCTAAGAATTACCTGTGTTCAAGAGGGAATTGAGTAAGAGTAAGGAGTAGGAAGCTTGTTTTAAGAAATACTAACAGAAAACTTTCCAAAACTTGAGAAAGAGATAGATATCCAGGTACAGGAAGGTCAGAGAATACCAAACTCTTTCACCCCAAATAATACCCCATAGAATAATCAAGCTCTCAAAGGTCAAGGACAAAAAAAGAATCCCAAAAGCAGCAAGAGAAAAGAAGCAAATAACATACATGAAGCATCTCCAATCCATCTGGCAGCTGACTTCTCAATGGAAATTGTACAGGCCAGGAGGGAGTGAGATGACCAGGAGGGACTGGGGTGACATTTTCAAAGTGCTGAAAGAAAAAAAAATCATCTAAGAATATTGTATCCACAAAATTATCCCTCAAATATGAAGGAGACATAGTCTTTCCTAGACAAATAAGAGCTGAGCAAATTCAGCACCACCACGCTCATCTTACAAGAAACGTTAAAGGAAATTCTTCAGCCTGAACAACAACAACAAAAACCACTAATATGCCAAAAGAAAACATTTGAAGGTATGAAACTTACTGGTTAAATTAAGTACATAGACAAACCTAGAATACTCTCATACTATAACTGTAGTATGCAATCCACTCATAATTCTACTATGAGGCCCAAAAGACAACTATCAAAAACAGTAATAGCTGCAGCAACCTGTTAAGAGGTAGGTAATCACGCCACTGCACTCCAGCCTGGGCGACAGTGCAGACTTGGTCTCAAAAAAAAAAAAAAAAGTGCAATGAGGCAACTGAAAGTTAGTATGTGGGGGAATGGAGTTAAAGTGTAGAATAATTTTTCTTTGCTTCTGTTCTTTGTGATCTAAGATAAGTTGTCATCTCTGCAAACAACTTGCTATATCTATGTTTTTTGTAAGCCTCATGGTAACCACAATGCAAAAATCTGTAGTGGAGTCACCAAAAATTAAAAGCAACAAACTAAAATATACTACCAGATAAAGTCACTTAACACAAAGACAGACAATAAAGAAGGAAGGAGATACAAAACAACCAGAAAATAAGCAACAAAATGGTAGTAGGAAGTCCTTGCTTTATCAATAACAACACTGAATGTAAGAGGACTTGGTTCTCCAATTAAAAGGCATAGAATAGCTGATTGGATAAAGAAACGAGACCCAACTGTATGCTCCTACAAGAAACCCACTTCACCTACAGAGACACACATAGACTGAAAGTAAAGGGATGGAAAAAGATTTTCCATGCAACTAGAAACCAAAAAAGAACATGAGTATACTTACATCAGATAAACTGCAAATCAAAGACTGTAGAAAGAAACATAGTCACTCTGTAATCATAAAGTGATCCGTTCAGCCAGAGGATGTAACAATGATAAATATGCACCCAACACCAGAGCTCCCAATTATGTGAAGCAAACATGAATGGATCTAAAGGGAGAAATAGACAGCAATGCAATAATAGTAGGAGATTTCAACAACCCATTCTCAGTAATGAATAGATAATCCAAACAGAAAGGAAAAAAAAGAGAAAGAAAGAAAGGAAAATTGGTGTTAAACTTCACACTAGACCTATTAGGACTAACTGATATCTATAGAACATTTTATCCATCCTCTGCAGAGTACACATTTTTTTCTTCAGCACATGGATCATTCTTCAGAATAGACCATATCTTAGGCCACAAAACATGTCTGCACAAATTCAAAAAAGTAGAAATTCTATCAAGTATCTTTGCTGATCACAATGAAGTAAAACTAGAAATCAATAATAAGAGGAACCTTGGAAGCTACAAAAATACATGGAAATTAAACAGCATACTCCTGAATGATCAGCAGGTCAACAAATGAATTAAAAAGGAAATGTTTTTATTATTTTTGTAAATATATAGATAGGATTGTGCACCCATGTATTCCAGTTAACAGCCATACTTTGAAGTTACTTTTATGCTTTGTCAAACATCTTTGTAATTATCTGACAAAGTACTAATGCAATTTTAATGAAGTTACTGATAATCAGGAAACATTATGATAAATGCCTTTATACTACCCAGGAATTGCTTTTGGAATGGCGGTTCTTGTATGCTTTAATAAATATTTTCTAAATTCTAGAAGTATTTTCTATCACTGTTAGCTCGGACAGCCTGATTCTCTAGAGCTTCAGAGACAACGGGAGGCTAAGAAGAGGGCTCTTGCCAGAAAACAAGCCCAAGAGCAGCTCAGACCACAAACACCTGAACCTGTGGAAGGCAGAAAGCATGTCGATGTGCAAACAGGTGTGTGACTGTGCCCTTGGCATTGTGTCCTCTTGGTTTACTCAGTTGTCTGTCAGTTCATTTGTGTTTGGCCTTTGTATTATTTATGCCTCTCCTGTGCTGATACTTCCCCAGTAACATGGTAGGGAAGTTCATTTATTAAAGAAATACATAGACTAGGTTGGGTGTGCTGGCTTACACCTGTAATCCCAGCACTTGGGGAGACTGAGGCGGGCAGATCGCCTGAGGTCAGGAGTTTGAAA
The DNA here is from genome assembly GCF_037993035.2 of Macaca fascicularis. Taxonomy (NCBI): domain Eukaryota; kingdom Metazoa; phylum Chordata; class Mammalia; order Primates; family Cercopithecidae; genus Macaca; species Macaca fascicularis. Next base: position 12,012,873 of record NC_088378.1, read on the forward strand.
CCAGCCTGGCCAATGTGGTGAAATACCCCGTCTCTACTAAAAATACAAAAAATTAGCTGGGCATGGTGGCAGTCACCTGTAATCCCAGCTACTTGGGAGGCTGAGGCACGAGAATCACTTGAACCCAGGAGGTGGAGGTTGCAGTGAGCCGAGATCGCACCGTTGCACTCCAGCCTGGGCGACAGGAGCTAAAGTCCATCTCAAAAAAAAAAAAAAGAGAGAGAGAGAGAGAAAGAAATACATAGACTGTATACTATTATCTTAGTGGATATGACTGGAAGTGTGGGATGGGGTTCAAAAAACAAACAAAAAAAAGAATTTTGGCCAAGCGTAGTGGCTCACATCTGTAATCCCAGCACTTTGGGAGGCAAGGCAGGAGGATCACTTGAGCCCAGGGGTTCGAGACCAGCCAGGGCAACATACCAAGACCCCATCTCCACAAAAACATTTTAAAATTGGTCAAGCATGGTGGTATATGCCTGTAATTCCAACTACCCAGTAGGCTAAGGCAGGAGGATTATATGTGCCCAGGATTTCAAGGCTGCAGTAAGCTATGATCACATCACTGCACTCAGCCTGGGCAACAAATAAATAAATAAAAGAATTTTGTGACCAAACAAATTCTGTCTTAGGAGCCCTTTTCCACATATTCTGTTCTCAAACTGGGATTCTTTCTCGTAGCCCAACATGAATCACTATTCTTTTCATTAGGACTTATAGGAAAGGAGAGCAATATAATTCTACTTTGTCATTTTGTCTTTTGAGAGGAATAAACCCACTCCCATCTGAGTCATCTGCCTCTCACACCAGCCTCCTCTGTCCTCCAGTTCTGTCACTGTGCACATTCCCCAGGGCCACACAGGTACCCCTGAGGCAGATGTCAGGATTTGCGTGCTTGTCTTGCTGTCCTCAGCTGTAGAGGTTTACCTGGTCCTATAGGGTCTAGCTGTATTGTTGACAGAATCTTGGTCATCAGACAGTGCTTGGTGTTTTCCTTGGACCACTGTCACTACTTAAGGTTCACTTTGTACCCTTCCAAGATGGTGAGTGGATCCATCAGGATTATTTCTGCATGGTAAAGGCAAAAGGGACCATTCCATGCTTTAACACTTGCCTTTACGCCAAGTCTAGAATGTGTGTATGGCTGTCATTAGCCAAAGAGCTAAGTTTTCATGTTTCTTTATACCATCAGAATATTAAGTGATATAATAGCAGCCAGCTTTTTTTGGATATTTCCTCAGAGACTGAACCAGGTCCTTTATCTGTGTACTTCCTTCATTATTACAAAGATTCTGTGTGACAGGTAGTTATAGCCCATTTTCCAGATGAAGAAACTGAGGCCCAGAGAGGACATGACTTGGCCAAGTCTTGTGCCCAACATCTGACTCTAGTGCTCATGTTCTTTGCTTGATACCACATTACCCTTGCCTCATATAAATTACTCCTAACATGAAATTTGTTTTCATACATCTGTTTATAATCTGTAGTGAGAGGGAACATCAAATAACCTGGTGACTTGGTACATGATTTTTTTAAATATCCAGGAATTTTCAAATCTTTATATGTTTACTATCTTAGGACGCAAATATATATATGTGTATTACTGACCTTTTATCCACTGTTGTACTCTGCATCTTATACACATCTATGGTCTCATGTTCTTCTTCAGTTCCATTTTCAAATACAAAGCTCAGTGCTTTCTAGACATTCAGTAAATGTTCTAGCCTGACTAACTCTATCTATGGTCTTCCAAATATTTAAAAACTCTTAGTTCAGTATGTGAAGTAAGCCCCATATTTGAACACTTTTATTCTAATACTTATTTTCTGATTCATTTAAATATGTTTTGAAAGAGCTAAAATTTCAAATACGCATATATGCTTGAAATAGACCAGAACTTTTTGTCTTAGAGACAGAGTCTCATTGTGTTGCCCAGGCTGCAGTACGGTGACACGATCTTGGATCACTGCAACCTCCACCTCCCAGGTTCAAGCAATTCTCCCACCTCAGCCTCCCAAGTGACTGGGACCACAGGCACGCACCACCACACCCAGCTAATTTTTGTATTTTTTGTAGAGATGGGGTTTCGCCATGTTGGACAGGCTGGTCTCAAACTCCTGGCCTCAAGTAATGCACCCTCCTCGGCCTCCTAAAGTGCTGGGATTATGGGCATAAACTACTGTGCCTGGCCTTAGACCAGAATTTTAAACTCAATGTATATGATGATTCTTCTTAGAATTATACCTTGAAGAAATTGCTGATCGCATAATAGAAGTTGATATGGAATGCCAAACAGATGCATTTTTGGACAGACCACCAACACCACTCTTTATTCCTGCCAAAACTGGCAAAGATGTGGCCACCCAGATACTAGAAGGAGAGGTACAGTATATCCTGTGGGTTCCCTCTATAATCTTTATAAATGAGGTAAAGTTAGGTGTAGATAATGCTTAATATGAACAAGAGCCACTTCACAATCAGATTCTACTTCTTGAATTTCTTTCCAGATATTATCTATAATGGTTTTATCATATAGTACTCAGAAATGTTTTGAAATACCATGTTCTGATTTCTTTGCCAATTAAAAACAAAATCATTTAAAATATTTTTAGAATATTTCCACATTTGATTTTTGTTTGTTTATATGCTTGCTTAATGTATGTATATAAGATAGATTTGTACTAAATAAGGAAAAATAATATCCCTGGTATAAAAGATTCCACAATTAGTTGCTTGTGGATTACATAACTTTTGTAAAGATACTCTCTCATTTTAAAAAAATTTTAATAATTACATTTTTCTATCAGTGTGGAATGCATAAATGGGCCTGTTTATGAAATTGAAGAAGAGAAGGCAATGATTATGTTCATAATGACCTAAATGAGTTTTAACACTTGTGGGAACTTGAAAGAACTGTCATTGAAATTGGGAAATAAAATAAATCTTCAGAAGCTATCTGAAAGTTATATTTGCCTAGAAATCCTAGCAATGAATCACCAAAATATCTATTATTCTTATTTGTTCGTTCATCAAACTGTTATTTAAAAATAAATAAAAACAACGGCCGGGTGCGGTGGCTCAAGCCTGTAATCCCAGCACTTTGGGAGGCTGAGACGGGCGGATCACAAGGTCAGGAGATCGAGACCATCCTGGCTAACATGGTGAAACCCCGTCTCTACTAAAAAATACAAAAAAAACTAGCCGGGTGAGGTGGCGGGCGCCTGTAGTCCCAGCTACTTGGGAGGCTGAGGCAGGAGAATGGCATGAACCCGGGAGGCGGAGCTTGCAGTGAGCTGAGATCCGGCCACTGCACTCCAGCCTGGGCGACAGAGCAAGACTGTGTCTCAAAAAAAAAAAAAATAATAAATAAATAAATAAATAAAAATCAAACAGAGAAGGCAAAGAATAAGACAGACAAGGATATTCCTCTTCAGTGTCAGGGTTCATTTTGATGAATGCATACATTTTTTTCATAACTTTGACTTAACAGATTTTTGCCTGTAAACAAAATGTTGTTGATTTTGAGGATTAGGAACCATAAATAAAGCACCAGCACAGTGTCTGGCACACAGGAGACACTTAATAAATAATATCTTGTTATTGCTATTCATTATATTTTTGTTGAGCATTTGATTCGTAATTAAAATTTTAAGTTTGCTTTATTTTGTATGTTTAAGCTCTTTGACTTTGATCTTGAAGTTAAACCAGTGTTAGAAGTTTTGGTGGGGAAGATAATTGAGCAGTCTCTTCTGGAAGTAATGGAAGAAGAAGAGCTGGCTAACCTGCGGGCCAGTCAGCGTGAGTATGAAGAACTACGGAATAGTGAACGTGCTGAAGTTCAACGACTTGAAGAGCAAGAGAGGCGACACCGAGAAGAAAAAGTATATATAATTGTATTTTTCTTTCTTAGGCAGTCTTTTGGCTAGTTAGCATATTATGTTCAAAATTACATGTGATGATATATCATAAAACTAAAGATCTTTGGGAATATATTAGAAAAAGATCTATAATATTTTTGCTCAGGTCTCTTCTATAGATCAGAGATCTTTCGTGGACTGAATTCCATCTTTTAAACTCCAGCTTACATAAATATACCTAAAGTGAGTTTCCAAAAGTTTCTAAATAAAGTAAAAGTTCCTAGGTTACATGTGTCCCAGTTGAAGACTCTTAAACATCAGCAGTGCTAAAGAAAGAAAGACATATGTTGGTTTGCCGTAAGTTAGTGGCAGAAAGATGGAAGGAAGGAAAAAGTGAGTGTATTGGAGAGAGACTGTGGGTAAGAAGCAGGGCATCTGGATAGAATTCTGATTCTTTTTCTTGGTGACCAGGCCCTTCTTTATACCCTTAGTGACACACCAGACTGATTTGGGTTCTTATAGAATATTTTTCAGATTCAGGATTTTTAGAATCTTCAATAAGGAGAGGTTTACAATCCAGTTTTTTTAAATGTGCCAGTAGCCTACAGTTAGGAAGCACTAGAATAGATAGTCTTTCTGGTTCTGGCAATAACTGTCAGCCTTTGTTGTATACTGATGAACAATTATAAAGTAGTATCTTAATACCTGAAACAGTTCAGAAAAAATTCCCAAGGGGCCTAACTTACTATGCTATGAAAAATAGCGTAATTGTTGGGAAATCCTACTCAATACCTATCAAATGGACTTTAATTCCAAGATGAATACTTAGTTGTGTAAAGAGCATAGGGCTTACAATAAGGATTGTGCAAAAGTAAGATTTTATTTACAAATATAAAATGAATTGTGGCAAAATAAACTTTGTTGAAATGAGTCATGAAATCTTTATCAAAAAATATTTGTTTATTCACTATTTGGAAATATATTATGGAAAACTGGATACAGGAATCACCTAGACTTATATTTGTTTAGAGTTTAAATATAGATTTAATTAGAAAATATATTAATGCTCCCACTTCCACGTGAGAGTAGAGAACAGGATTCATCAGCTTTATAAATATTACATGGTCTAAAGGAAGCAACAGCAAAAAATAAGAGGCTTTCATAATCTTCAGAACCATTCAGCTTTACAAATTCAGGGAATTGTTACAAATGAACTCATTCACTGGCCCACTGGTAATTTTTCTTACCAGTAATATTTCATGATAATATTATTTTAAAGTACATATAGTGGTGATTATCTTTTTGCTACCATCTATACTGTCAAGCATGTATGTCTTGAAATTATTTTACTTGAAATGAATAGTGAGGTTTTTACCTTAAATTCCATCTTTTATAACTTCCTGAATTCAGTACCCACTAGCTGTTGAAATTTGTTAAAATTTTGATGAAAAATATGGACCTTTAATAGATAGACACCTCACTGCCCATTTTTTGATAAGTCTGGATTCTTCTACTTATTAACTTCACTAGATTCAGTACTTGGGGAGGGCATAAGAGCTAAATAACCACCTATGTTGTTTTGGCAGGAACGGCGTAAGAAACAGCAGTGGGAAATAGTGCACAAGCACAATGAGACATCACAAAAAATCGCCGCCCGAGCATTTGCACAGCGTTACCTGGCTGACCTTCTCCCGTCTGTTTTTGGCAGCCTCAGGGATAGTGGCTACTTTTATGATCCCATTGAAAGAGGTTTGTAGATATTTTTGTTAGATTAATTCTGTTTTAATAAGCATCCTCTTAATGGTTCAAATTTATGTTATGTCCATTTTTATTTTGAATTGGAATCTTTATTTCTGATACAAAGTCAATTTTAGTTGTTTAAAGTAAGTACAGTTGTTAATGAGATGTGTATTTTGAAGATCTTGATTTAAGGATATTAGTGTTTGTTTATTGAGAAGCAACATTTGTATAGTAGAAAGACATATGGACTTGGTATTGAAAATTTGAGTTTGGGTTGCAGCTTTATCATTAGCTAGCTTGATGACCTCCAGTTTCTCCATGTGTGAAATGAGGATTTTTTTTTTTTTTTTTTTTGAGACGGATTCTCACTCTTTTGCCGAGGCTGGAGTACAGTGGCGCGATCTTGGCTCACTGCAACCTCCACCTCCCAAGTTCAAGCAATTCTTCCTGCCTCGGCCTCCCGAGTAGCTGGGATTACAGGCACCTGCTACCACGCCCAGCTAATTTTTGTGTTTTTCAGTAGAGACGGGGTTTCGCCATGTTGACCAGGCTGGTCCTGACCTCAAGTGATCCGCTTGCCTTGGCCTCCCAAAGGGCTGGGATTATAGGCGTGAGCCACTGTGCCCAACCTGAAATGAGGATTATTTAGGAGTTAAGTCATAAGATATATGAAACGTGTAAACTGTAAAGTCCTATGTATGCGTAAGTAGTTGTTATTAACTTTTTCTCAGTTGACTTACTCCAATCAAAAACCCTTTGAGGGCAACTATCAAGGTCATTTATTCGTTTAATTAGGCTCTTACCCTGTTCCAAGCAATGTTTGGTATTGGAGAAAAGGAAGGATCCCTGGTCTCTGCCATTAGGGAACCAATAGCCTGATAGCTGTCTGTCTGTATCCCCTCAAAGTCCGCGGTCCTAGCTGCTCAGCCAGTGGAAAGGAAGAGTTGCATGTCCTCACCACCACCCACCTTCCTCAGGGTGAAAAGCATGTACATCCACCGTGCTTGGTGTAGAGGTCCTATTTTTGGGGCAGTAGTATTTTGGGACACATGTTAGTAATGTTAATTTTCACTGATTACGTATTCAATTTAATACAAAGAGGTGAGATCACAGACAAATGTTATTAACATACATAGTATTTTTCATAGGTGATATCATTTGATACTCCCAATAACCCTGTAGGATAGGCAGGTCAGATAGAATTCCCATTTTTTCGGAAATAGAAACTGAAGCTCAGAGAAGTTGAATGCCTTGCTCCCAACTCCTCAGGCAGTGGAAATATTAGGCCTCAAACTGACTTGGAACTCAGACTCCAAGTCCAGTGTTCATTCTCGGCTACCATCCTGCTGTCCTGGGCTCTAGCTTGGACTCTGTTAGCCAGAGAGACAAGTAGCCTTTTTTCTATCACTGATTGCCAAAAAAGTAAGTTATAGATCATATAAAAGCTTGCAAATGAAATTCATACCTGAGATTAAAATTATTTATAGTAGTGAATATAATATTCTATCACACTCTCCATTTCATCCTATTGAAAAATAAAATTAGATGCCTGCCCCAAAAAATGCTGTTTTGAAACTTTAAAATGTATATTGTAATAGATCATATTTTTAAAATGCTTACACAGTGGATTTCAGTTTGAACAAACTTAATACTGATGGAAACACCTAGTTTCTGACCTATTTCTAGATGGCTGCCTCCTCAAATGCCCTCTCACCTGCGTTCTCTGAGTCTGATCAGCTTCCTTCCATTAGGCCCTGGCCTTCAGGTGGAGACTTTCTTTTACTGGCATTGCTCAATTCCAGATTTGCATTGCATTTGGATTGGAGTTCTCCCAAACCCACATCCTCCCCCTGCCTCCCTGATCCATCTCAGATTGCACCTACGAAGGAAACTCCAAATGCCTTGACTCCAAGGAAGGCCTCATAGTTCTTAAAATATTGGGACAGGTGTGGTGGCTCACACCTGTAATCCTAGCACTTTGGGAGGCCAAGGTGAGTGGGTCACGAGGTCAGGAGATTGAGACCATCCTGGCCAACATGGTGAAACCCCGTCTGTACTAAAAATACAAAAATTAGCCAAGCGTAGTGGCGTGTGCCTATAGTCCCAGCTACTCAGAAGGCTGAGGCAGAGGAATCACTTGAACCCGGGAAGCGGAGGTTGCAGTAAGCGGAGATCGTGCCACTGCACTCCAGCCTGGGCGACAGAGCGAGACTCTCTCAAAAAAAAAAAATCACTTATGCAACAGAAAGGAAACTGACCAGAACATATATAAGGAATATGGCAAGTTATGCTGTATGAGTCTACTTAACATTTTATATTAAGAAACTAATGTTGCTGAGTCTATTACATTAGGAGAAAAGCACATTATTCCTCTGACGATACATAAAAATCAATGTCTTTTATTACAGATATTGAGATAGGATTTCTTCCATGGCTAATGAATGAAGTTGAAAAAACCATGGAATATAGCATGGTGGGAAGAACAGTGCTTGACAGTAAGTTATTTTATCCAAAAATTCATCTCTAAAATTTTTAGTAGAAAGAATAAATTGAATAATTGAAAGATTAATTTCACAGTTCTAATACTTAAACTTTTAGTATATCAATTATATTAATAGAAGTGCAAATTTTTACCCTCAATATTATCTTTGGCTCTTTTATAATTTGATATCTATTAATATCTTCTGTCTTTACTTCATAAATGATATTCTGTTAAAACAGTATAATTTATATTTAATGCATTAAGTGTGAAGTTAAGTATGCTGACTTCAAAAAAAAGGTTATGACATAGGAAAGGGATGAGGCTTCGTGAAGGTTTTGTAATCATCTATAAGTCAGCACTATAACTCCTAAAATATACCATAATATGAAAATCATAATGATGTCTGGACACTTAACTTTTCAGTGTTGATCCGTGAAGTGGTTGAAAAGAGACTGTATATGTATGAGCATAAGGAAGAAACACATCGGTCTCCAGAACCAGAGGATGAGCCTGGTGGTCCTGGAGCAGTGACAGAGTCACTGGAGGCCTCTGAATTCCCGGAGCAGAGCATGTCACAGACGCAGGGGCTGCTTTTAGATGGAGACTATGCACAAAGAACAACATATGACAGAAGGTCATCCCAGGAAAGGAAGTTTATGGAAGAGACAGAGCTATTAGAGCAGGATGAAGAATCAGCAATGAGGAAGTCCTTAGAGGAGGAAGAATTGTCATAGGAGGGGAGCTTCGAAGTCATGAAACCAATCAACAGCCAAGTCAGCAAGCAATCAGGTAATGATGCGCGAGTCCCCTCAGGTTATAGAAATTATGTTGTATTTAGTCAATATGTCTTTTTGTCTAATGGACTGGGCCAATCAAATGTGATAAAATAAAGCTAATTTGAAAATGAAACTAATTGAATTCATTTATTTAATAGAATATTCAAAGGCTACATTGTAATTCTAATGAGAATTATATTTAATTACTAGCTTTCTATTACCATTATATGTAACCAGCAAATATATTTTTCCTTAGTCCTTCTAATTTTACGGGTTAGTTTTTTTTAGTACATACGATATTTAATGTTCAATATCAGTGCTGTCAGCCATTTAGCTTTTCTTCTCTATAGGAAAACTATTTCACCTACTATAAGAGAGAATGCCTAGCCAGGCGTGGTGACTCACACCTGTAATCCCAGCACTTTGGGAGGCTGAGGCGGGCAGATCACCTGAGGTCGGGAGTTTGAGACCAGCCTGACCAACAAGGAGAAACTCCATCTCTGCTAAAAATACAAAATTAGCCGGGCGTGGTGGCGTGTGCCTGTAATCCCAGCTACTCGGGAGGCTGAGGCAGGAGAATCGCTTGAACTTGGGGCGGAGGTTATGGTGAGCTGAGTTTGCACCATTGCACTCCAGCTTGGGCAACAAGAGAAAAACTCTGTCTCAAAAAAAAAAGAAGAGAGGATGCCTAAACGTTGTGCTACTGAAAGCTGCAGTGCTCCCTTCCTGCAAGGACCAGCTTCAATATTCAAGTAAGGCTTAAGGAATTCAGTGGATTAGTAATATGCTCTCATCTATTTTTTCACATTCCTGCTATTAAAAAATTTCAGGCAATGCCAATAAAGCAAAAATCTCTGTTTGCCCTTATACAGTCTCACTCCCCTCCTCGAAGGCAGATCACTGTTACCAGTTAGGTATGAACCATCTAGGCCTTTTTTGAGATACTCCTATACAAATGTATTTGAAAATCTAGAAATATATAGCTTGATTTTATTTATATAAATATAAACATTATTTGCATATTTTATTTTTCACTTAAGAGAATGTCTTAGATCTTTCAAGGTTAGCAGGCATCCATCTCTTATCTTTTTAAAATATGGTTAAGGTATTACATATTATGACTGTGCTGTAGCATAGGGAATTAACATTTGACTTTTTAATCTGAATGTGTTAGAGAATTTACCTGCAGTATTAAAATCACAGATTATTTTCTCTCCAAAGCCTTGCTAATCGTAAGCAGTAACTGAAGTCTTCGGAGCCTTTAGATAGATAGAGCCTATTTTTCTTTTTACTTATTTTTATTTTTTTGAGACAAGGTCTCACTCTGACACCCAGGCTGGAGTGCAGCAGCACCATCACAGCTCACTGCAGCCTTGACCCCCAGGCTCAGGTGATCTTCTCACCTCAGCCTTCCAGGTAGCTGGGACTACAGGCTTGCACCACCACGTCTGGCTAGTTATTGTATTTTTTGTAGAGATGAGCTCTTGCTGTGTTGCCCAGGCTGGTCTCCAACTCCTGGGCTCAAGTGATCTGCCTGCCTTGGGCTCCCAAAGTGCTAGGATTACAGGCATGAGCCACCGCACCTGGCTGAGTCTGTTTTTCTCAGAATACTTATAAATATATAAAAGTAGTGATTTAAAATAACTTATAATTATTAACCCATTTACCTTAATTTCTTTTAAGTTAGGTACCAAGAATGTATCCACATTTAAAAACTTTTAAAAAAAGAATGTACCCATTTTCCCATATGGTATTTCACTATAACATTAAGCCTCATGGCAACCTTCTGAAGCATGCATGACAATATTTGTGTTTTTTAGTTTCTAATCCTTAATTCGATCAGCCAGCAAACATTAGCTGAGTGCCTGCTCTGCCTTGGGAATGAGGCTGCAGATACAGCAGTGAACAGTCATGAATACTTCATGTTTTTTACAGCCTAGCAGTGGAGCTAAATGAAGTAAATGATGTAAATAAAGAAACCAAAGCTCAGGGATTTTAAGTGATTTGCAATAGGTGACAAGCCTAGTAGGGAGTAGGACTAAAGCTGGAACCCAAATCTCCTTACTTCTAATCTAGTATACTTTCTTCTAATAACTTGCTGTCTTTGTGAGGTACAAAGAATAATTTAAAATAAATTATTGCATTAAAAGCATTTAAAACATTAGAGTCACACCTGTTATCCATCACTGGGCTGGTTTCATCTTGTTAAACAGTCTTTATGATCACCCAAAAATTTATAAGGTATTAGTTTTGACAAGAAGACCAAAAATTTTTAATTAGGGCTATTGCTGATTATTATTGTTATTACCAATTTAAAAATATCTGTAACTAGTTTTTAGAAACCTTAAAATTGGGCCGGGCACAGTGGCTTACGCCTGTAATCCCAGCACTTTGGGAGGCTGAGGTGGGCGGATCACAAGGTCAGGAGATCAAGACCATCATGGCCAACATGGTGAAACCCTGTCTCTACTAAAAATACAAAAGTTAGCCAGGCGTGGTGGCGGGCATCTGTAGTCCCAGCTACTCGGGAGGCTGAGGCAGGAGAATCACTTGAACCCGGTAGGTGGAGGTTGCAGTTAGTCGAGATCGCGTCACTGCACTCCATCCTGGGAGACAGAGCGAGACTCCTTCTCAAAAAAAAAAAAAAACTTTAAAATTGATTTGAGATGGATTATCTTTCATAATCCTCTAATTCCCCTTTAGAATGATCCAGTCCATTAAACACTTTGCAGATGCCAGACCTATGCTCTATAAATCCATAAATTAATTCAATGTATTAAAAGAAGTAGATATCTATAAACCCCACACTGAATGGGTTAAGCTTAATTGCAATCCTAGTCCATCCTAGAGAGAAACCAAAATAATTGAGAGGTTAGGGCATTGTCGCTGTGAGAAAGCTTAGAGATAACACATTATGTGTTATCTGGAGAAAAGAATGTTAAATGGAAACAAAGTTTATGAAGAATTTCTTCAAGTACCTGAAGGATTTTATGGGAAATTACAAGATAGCATACTTAGGTTCCATATGTCTAGATGACTTTTCATAACTAAGCAACTTTTGCAAATGGTTTGGGAACATAAAACTCTTCCAGGATGGAAGAAAATGGGTACCATTAACATTTGGATGGTTATGGGACCATCATAACATATGCAAAATGCTGGCTTCCCAACTGTGACCCTCAGTATGACTTTTAAAGGAATTATAAGCTCCAAATACTTTTTGGAGTACTTGACTTTTTCACACATTTGCTAATACCCTTCTCATAAGTTTTCTTTCTTTCTGATGTTTTGGCTAACACTGAGCTAACAGAAGCTAAATAATAATAAAATGAAGGACAGATAGTAAATATATTGAAATTGTCGTTCCTGGCTGGGTGCAGTGGCTCACGAGGCCTGTAATCTAAGCACTTTGGGAGGCCGAGGCAGGCAGATCATGAGGTCAGGACATCAAGACCATCCTGGCCAACATGGTGAAAGCCCGTCTCTACTAAAAATACAAAAATTAGCTCGGTGTGGTGACACATGCCTATAATCCCAGCTACTCGGGAGGCTGAGGCATGAGAATCACTTGAACCCAGGAGGCGGGGGTTGCAGTGAGCCAAGATTGTGCCCCTGCACTCCAGCCTGGCGACAGAGCAAGACTTCGTCTCAAAAAAAAAAAAAGAAGGGAAAAAAGAATAAAAAAGAAATTGTCATTCCTGACATAAATTCCCATATCACTAAAATAGATCAGAGAGGTAGAATGTAATCTTCTCTAGCATAGGCATCATTGCATTTAGGCCATGTGAGGGCTACAAGCATGGCCTGCGAAGCCACTCTGAGCAACACAAGGTGGAGTTTGAAAGCAGATTCAAAGCCAGACCACTGGGCTTGAGTTATGGTAGATGCTTAGTCAATAACGTTGTTGAACATTTCTCATTATTAGAAATGTCTTTCATACTGATTCAAAACCTGTAACTGAAAGATATGAGTGAAAAGATAAGCTAATAGCATTATAGGCTTGCTTATAATCAAGTGTTAAAGAGTTTGAAATTTTAGGATAAAAATATTTCAGGTATAAGATGCCATTTAAGCAATTTTAACTTCTTTTTGGAAAGAGAGTTTAAAATGTATGAATTTTTATCACTATATTCATTTATGATTTTTATAAATATGAACATTTTTGTGATAATTGTATGTTGTCTTTTAACATTTTAGATTATAACCACTAGGTGTCAGTAAAACCCTAAGATAAGGTTGACTTGCTGCCAACTTCATACATAATTTCGTGACCGTAAAAGACCTTGGTGAGCACAGTTCGAAAATATATTGTATTCCTTGGAATCTTCTAGACTCTCAATGAATATTTTATCTCACCCTAAAGTTATCCGTCAGCTCTGTAGGGGTGCCAGACTCTTAAAATGTTCATTTTAGAGTGGACTTTAGTTGTCACATACTTCAGTATCTAATTCAGGATCCTTAACAGATGGTCAGTTAGTCTTTGTTTCATCACTTTAAGGATGAGGTTTTCACGTTATGAGCTGCTCTAGATAGCAATTCTGTCTTACTTGGTTTTGTCTCCACGGGCCTGGGCTATGATAGATGCTTAGTCAATAACATTGTTGGACAGTTCTCATTATTAGAAATTTCTTTCATACTGATTCAAAACCTGTCCTATTATAACCTTTGCTTATTGGTCATAATCATGAGGGCATGATTATGGTAGAGGCAGACAAAATAATTTTATTGCCGTATCAGCCCTATCATGTACCCCAATAAATTTTTCTTTATCCCCCCACCAAGTTTTTTTTCTCCCAATGAGATTCACCACTCTTCCCAATTATTCCTCATGTGGCACAGTTTCAGAACTTGCCCACTCACCAGCCTGGTCACTGTTACCTTGAAATGGCTATTTGGTCAAAGTTTCTCTTAAAACATGTTTCCCAGAATTAGGTAGACAACTCTGGGTGTAATCTGACTCGGCAATCACCCATCACCAAATCACTTTCTCTAAACTCAAATGCCTAAAAATCATATCTTCCAGGACATCGGTGAGAAAAAGCCAAAATGAGTTTTGAGCAGCTACAATGTCATGAAGTCAACATACTTTGCAGTGGACCCTGTAAGCCTATCCTAACATGTTGCTAACCAACTAGGCTATTTCATTATGGACCCTACAACATGTTAGAAGTAACATTAACCAGGGAAGTGGGACTGCTGTGGGAAAACTCATAGCACTAACATAAGAGAAATGGCAGGAAAAAATAGGTAACTCAAAAAGTATAGCAGTCAGGAGCAAAAATTGAGTATTCTTCAGCATGTCCTGACTACACCTTTATATTAAAGTACAATACAGAAATTAATGTGTATGGACAAAACACCTCTAGAATGGTAGAATAAGGATCTCTGAAAATCTGTTCCTCCATAAAAGCAATGTGAATGCAGGCCAGAATTGCCAAAATCAGTATTTTCAGAACTCTGGAAATTAACCAAAGGCTTGCAACAATGAGAAACATTAATTAAAGAAAAATGATTGAATCTTAGTAAAAACAGTAAACTTCATGGCATTTTAACTTGACCTGTTTCCATCCCGCTCTTCCCAGCTCCACCGTAGCCTTGAAAGCCAGTAACCAAGAAACAGAAGCTTAGGAGCTATTGAAAGGGGCATAAAGGCTTGGTGCCTCCCCACCCCCACAATAAAACTTCATCTCCAGACAGTTGTCACTACTTGGCATCTGTGGCAGCTCTCTGGAAAAGCCCATTTACAGGACATGTCTTTATTTAACCTGACTCAGAGCTTTCTCAGTGACAAAAGTCCTGACATCAAAGCATTAAGAACAAAAAGCAGCAGCAATTGTTTAACATCACAGCTGCCTGAGGTAGAGCAAATAAGAGACTGGCAAAAAAAATTGAAAATCTTGAGAGTGCAGTGTTGATAAGGGGCTTTGAAAAGCTTTGACATTTGCTGGGTGCTGTTTCTCATGCCTGTAATCCCAGCACTTTGGGAGGCCAAGGCGGGTGAATCACAAGCTCAGGAGTTCAAGACCAGCCTGGCCAACATGATGAAACCCCATCTCTACTAAAAATAAAAAATAAATAAATTAGCAAGGCATAGCAGCAGGAACCTGTAATCCCAGCTACTCAGGAGGCTGAGGCAGAAGAATCACTTGAACCCAGGAGGCAGAGGTTGCAGTGAGCCAAGATTGCACCACTGCACTCCAGCCTAGGTGACAGATCCATCTCAAAAATAAGAAAAGCTTTGACATTCTTGGGAAACTATACATAGGGTACATGTGTAGGACTCCATGCATGCCCAGAAAAGAGCTGAGAAGGCCTGAATCACTCACTTCTGACTGACCTTAAGGATCTGCACAACCAGAAATTGAAAGCTAAGACAGAGTTATAAACTGCCAAAATAGTAAAGGCATGCCCAACACATACAGAGCCCCTCAGCAAAGGATGGAAAACTTACTGGTTCAGGGCATTTAAGGAAATCTCTAATCATTAGCTGATTGCTAAGCTAACTAAGCAGAGACTTCAGTGACCACACGCAACAAAGAATACAAATTTTACAAAATTTTTCCAGAGAAGTCGTTAAACAAAAAATAACAAAACAGCAACAAAAAACCCAGGTTGGACAGGTGTCACAAGAATATAACTTTCAGAGTTACTACATTATAATTATTTAAAGTGTGTAATTTTCAGCAAAAAAAAAAAAAAAAAAAAAAATACAAGGCAGGCAAAAAATAGGAACATATGGCAGTCAAAAAAAGCCGTCAATAGAAACTGTTCCCAAGGAAGTCCAGATTTTTAACTTACTAGACAAAGACTTTAATTGGCTATTTTATGTTCAAAGAACTAAAGAAAACCTTGTCTAAAGAATTTAAGTATGAGAAAGATGTCTCACCAAATATGAGTATCAGTTAAGAGAGAGAAACATTTTTTTAGAACCAAATAGAAATTCTGGCATTGAAAAGTACAATAATTGAAATGATACATTTACTTCAGGGCCTCAATAGCAAATTTGATCTGGCAAAAGAAAATATCCATGAAATTGAAGTTAAATCCACTGAGATAATTCACTCTGAGGAACAGAAAAATGAATGAAGAAAAATGAGCAGAGCCTCAGATACCTGTGGGACACCATCAAGCATATCAACATACACATAATGGGGACCCCAGAAGGAGAGGAGAGAAGAGAGAAAAGGGCAGAATATCTGAAGAGATCATGGCTTGAAAACTTACTAAATTTGATGAAAAATGTTGATCTTCACATACATTCAAGACGTTCAGTGAACTCCATGTAGGAGAAATTCAAGAGATCCACAATTAGACATATCCTAGTCAAACTGTCAAGAGACAGAGACAGATAGAATCTTGAACAGCAAGACAAAAATGACTGTTCATGTACATGGGCTCCTCAATAACATTAACAGCTGAACTCATCAGGCATCATGAAGGCCAAAAGGCAATGGGATCATATATTCAAAGTGCTAAAAGAAAAAGCTGCCATTCAAGAATTCTGTATCCAGCAAACCTATCCTTTAAAATGAGGAGAAATTAAGACATTCTCATATAATCAAAAACTGAGAGAACTTGTCATTAGCACACTTGCCTTACAAGAAATACTAAAGGGAGTCCTTCATACTGAAATGAAAGGATACTAGACAGCAATTCAAATCCACATTAAGAAAAAAGGAGCACTGGCTAGGCACGGTGGCTCACACCTGTAATCCCAGCACTTTGGGAGGCTAAGGCAGGTGGATCACAAGGTCAGGAGATCGAGACCATCCTGGCTAACACGGTGAAACCCCGTCTCTACTAAAAATACAAAAAATAAGCCGGGAGTGGTGGCGGGCGCCTGTAGTCCCAGCCACTCAGGGAGAATGGCGTGAACCCGGGAGGCGGAGCTTGCAGTGAGCCAAGATGGTGCCACTGCACTCCAGCCTGGGCTACAGAGTGAGACTCTGCCTCAAAAAAAAAAAGAAAAAGAAATAAGGGGCACCAATAAAGACTGTATATAGGTATATAAATGATAGTATAAATTTACTTTTCTTTGTAATTCTTCTGTCATTTAAAAGACAGTTACATCATAAAGCAATCATTATAAAACTGTATTAATGGACTTCTAATGTATAAAGATGTAATTTGTAGGGTGGATCATCACAAGGTCATGAGATGGAGACCATCCTGGCCAACATGGTGAAACCGTGTCTCTACTAAAAATACAAAAATGAGCTGGGTGTGGTGGTGCACGCCTGTAGTCCCAGCTACTGGGGAGGGCGAGGCAGGAGAATTGCTGGAGCCCAGGAGATGGAGGTTGCAGTGAGCCGAGATCGCACCACTGCTCTCCAGCCTGGTGACAGAGCAAGACTCTGTTTCTAAATAAATAAATAAATAAATAAATAAATAAATAAATAAAACGAAGGAGAAGGAACAGAATAATGCTAGAGAAAACTTTTTGTATACTCTTGAAATTAGATCACTATTAATCTGAAGTAGATTGTCTTAAATTAAGATGTTAATTGTAATCCCCAGAGCAGCCACTAAGAAAGTATCTTTTTACAAAATAGTAAAAGTAGCTGGGTGCAGTGGCTCACTCCTGTAATCCCAACACTTTGGGAAGCTGAGGCAGGCAGATCACTTGAGGTCAGGAGTTCAAGACCAGCCTGGCCAACATGGTGAAACCCCATCTCTACTAAAAATACACAAAATTAGCCAGGTATGGTGGCACATGCCGGTAATCCCAGCTGTTCAGGAGGCTGAGGCAGGAGAATCACTTGAACCCAGACGGTGGAGGTTGGAATGAGCTGAAGTCATGCCACTGAACTCCAGCCTGGGCAACAGAGCAAGACTCCATCTCAAAAAAATAAAAAACAGTAAAAGAAACAAGAGTATTAAAAGCTTTTCCTGGCCGGGCGCGGTGGCTCAAGCCTGTAATCCCAGCACTTTGGGAGGCCGAGGCGGGCGGATCACAAGGTCAGGAGATCGAGACCACAGTGAAACCCCGTCTCTACTAAAAATACAAAAAAAAATTAGCCGGGCGCGGTGGCGGGCGCCTGTAGTCCCAGCTACTCAGGAGGCTGAGGCAGGAGAATGGCGGGAACCCAGGAGGCGAAGCTTGCAGTGAGCCGAGATCGCGCCACTGCACTCCAGCCTGGGCAACAGCGTGAGACTCCGTCTCAAAAAAATAAAATAAAATAAAATAAAATAAAATAAAATAAAATAAAATAAAAGCTTTTCCTGGAAGATACCCATTTAATGCAAAAGAGAGCAATAATGGAGGAATAAAGGTACAAAAAATACATAAGACATATAAAAATCCAAATAGCAAAATGGTAAATTAAAATCCTAGCTTATCAGTAATTTAATCAAAAGTAAATGGCTTAAACACCCTAACCAGAAGGCAAAGATTGCCAGAATGAGGGTTTTTTTAAAATAATCCAACCGTACTATTAGAGACACTTTAGATTCAAAGACACAAATTGGTTGAAAATAAAAGGATGGACAAAGATATGGCATGCAAAGAGTAACCAAAAAAGAGCTGGAGTGGCTATATTAATATCAGACAAAATGAACTTTAAGATAAAAATAGTTACAAGAGATGAAGAAATGCATTTTATGATAAAAAGGTCAATCTTCAGAAAGACAAGAATTATAAACACATATGCACCTAATAACAGGGCTCCAAAATACATGAAGCAAAAAGTGATAGAATTAAAGGGAGTATTAGACAACTCAAAACAATAGATACTTCAAAACCCCACTCTCAATAATGGATAGACTAAGGAGAAGATCAGCAAAGAAAAAGATGATGTGAAATATAAACTAATTAACCTTAGACATCTATAGAAATACTTAACAACAGAATACACATTCTTTTCAAGTGCACGTGGAACATTCTCCAGGATCATGTTAGACCAAAAATAAGCCTTAGTAAATTTTAAAATATTGAAAATTGCACAATGCGTGTTCTCCAGCCACAATACATTTAAGTTAAAAGTCAGTAATAAAAGGAAGTTTGGGAAATTCACAAATGTGTGGAAATTAAACAATATACCCCTAAATAATAAATAGTTCAAAGGAGAAATCATAGAAAAATTAGAAAGTAATTTGAGGTGAATAGAAACAGAAATAGGCCAGATGCTGTGGCTCATGCCTGTAATCCCAACACTTTGGGAGGCCAAGATGAGTGGATCACTTGAGCCCAGGAGTTCAAGACCAGCCTAGGCAACCTGGCAAAACCCTGTTTCTACAAAAAAAGAACAAAAATTAGCCAGGCATGGTGGTACATGCCTATAGTACCAACTACTCGAGAGACTGAGATAGGAGAATCATCTGAGCCCAGGAAGTTCAAGGCTACAGTGAGCCATGATCATACCACTGCACTCCAGCCTGTCAACACAGTGAGACTATGTCTTTAAAAAAAGAAAATACAACATGACAAAACTTATGGATGCATCTAAAGCAATGCTTAGACAGAAATTTATAACTCTAAAAGTCTATGTTTAAAACAGAAGAAACATCCCAAATCAATAACCTAAACTCCCACCTTAAAAAAACTAAAAAAAGAGGAAAAGAAACCCAAAGCCAGTGAAGAAAGAAAACAATAAAGATTAGAGCAGAAATAAATGAAATCGAGAATAGAAAAACAATTGAGAAAGTCACTAAAACCACAAATTTGGTTTTTCTGCAAAGATTAACAAAATTGACAAACCCGAAACTAAACCGACCAAGAAAAAAAAAGAACACCCAAATTATTAAATTAGGAATGAAGGAAATGATATTTTACCAGCCCTACATTAATAAAGATTATTATGAGAATATTATGAACAACTGTAGACCACCAAATTAAATAACTTAGATGAAATTGACAAATTCCTAGAAAGATACAATTTACCAAAACTGACTCAAAAAGAAATAGAAAACCTGAATAGATCTGTAACAAAGAGATTGGATTATTAATTTTTGAAACTTCCTATAAAGGAAACCCCTGACTCAGACAGCTTCACTGATGAATTATAATAAACATTTAAAGAAAAGTTAAGGTCAAACCTTCACAAACTCTGAAAAACATAGAAGAGGGGAACAGTTCCCAACTCATTCTATGAGACCAGTTTACCCTAATACCAGAATCAGACAAAGACATCACAAGAAAACTATAGACCAATATCCTTTAAATATATAAATGCAAAAATCCTCAATGAAATACTAGCAAACTGAATTTAGCAACATACAAAAAGGATGACCAAGTGGGATTTATCCAAGGAATACAAGGTTGTGAAATCCAAAAATCAATCAATATAATATGTTATATTCATGACACAAGTTTACCCATATAACAAATCTGCACATGTACCCTGAACCTAAGAGTTTAAAAAATAAAAAGAATATATGCCATATTAATATAATAACAGAAACCACATGATCATCTCAATAGATGCAGAAACAACATATGGCAAAATTCAACACACTTTCATATTAAAAACAGTCAACAAAATTAGGAATGGACAGAAACTTCCTCAGTCCTGTACAAGGCATCTAGGAAAATTCCACAACATAATACTTAACGGTGAAAGATTGAATGTTTTCCTTATAAGATCAGGAATAAGACAAAGACATCTTGTCACTTTATTCAACATTGTACTGGAAGTTCTAGTAATGGCATTTAGGCAAGAAAAAGAAAAGTCATGCAAATTGGAAAGGAAAAATAAAAATGTCTTCAGTCGCAGAATTTTAAGCAATTTATGAAAACACTATTAGAAGTAATACATGACTTCAGCAAGTTTGCGGACCACAAAATCAATAGTTCATAAAAATTGCATTTTTATACATTGGCAATGAACAATCTGAAAGGAAATTAAGAAAACAATTTCATTTACAAAGCATGGAAAAGGATTAAATACTTAAGAATAAATTTAACCAAAGAGATGCAAGACTTATACAGTACACTGAAAACTACTTAACACTCATGAAGGAAATTAAAGAATACCTAAATAAATGGAAAGACATTGCATATTCATACTGGAACACTTAATGGTGTAAAGATGGCAGGACTCCCCAGAGTGATCTCCAGATTCAATGCAATACCAATCAAAATCCCAACAGACTGTTTTTACGGAAATGGAAAGCCAGTCCTAAAACCCAAATTGAATTACAGGGGAACCTTAGTTGCCAAACAATCTTGAAAAAGAACAAAACTGTAGGACTCACACTTCCTAACTTCAGAGCTATAGTATTCAAAACTGTGTGGTAAGGGGTAAGGATAGAAATATAGATCAATGGAATACTACAGAATCTAGAAATAAATCCATTCCTCCAAGGTCAATTAATTTTGACATGTGTCCAAGATCCTTCAATAAGGGAAGAATGATCTTTTCAATAAATGGTAATGGAACAACTCCACATGCAAAAGAATTAAGTCAAATCCCACTTCACACCATGTACAAAAATTTACTCCAAATGGATTATAGACCTAAATGTAAGAGCTAGAACTCAAGACAAGATAACAGTAAAATATTGTGACTGTGGATTAGACAATAGTTTCTTAAATATGACATCAAAAGCACAAATGATAAAAGAAAAAAAAGATAAATTGGATTTCATCAAAATTTAAAACTTGTGCTTCAAAGGACACCATCAAGAAAGTGAATAGATAACTCAGAGGATGGACAAAAATGTTATCAAAGCATATATCTAACAAAAAATTTATTATCCAGAATATACAAATAACTACAACTCAACAATAAAATGACAACCTACTTTAAAAATGAGTAAAGGGTTTAAAAAGACATTTCTCCAAAGAATTTAAACAAATAGCCAATAAACACATGGAAAATGTTCAATAACATTAGTCATTAAGGAATTGCAAATCAAAACTACTTCATACCCATTAAGGTGGCTAAAATTTAAAAAGACAGACAATAGCTAGTTATTAAGGATGAGGAGAAACTGGAGCACTCATTCAAGCGAATAAAGTTAATGATTTATGACACGACACTGGTCACATCTGGATTCCAGGTCCTAAAAATGAGTTGAAGATCATACAATCACAATACAGAAAAAGACTTGAGAATCCATCTAATCCCATTGATCCTTAGATTTGATTCAGTCCACAGAAACTATCAATCCATGGCAGAAACTGAAAAATAAAGACAATACTATACGTTTTTCCCAATTAAAGAACTGTCCTTTATTCTGAGATTATATTAGAGGAGAGGGTGGTGTGAGAAATTAAAGATAATAAAGAGTAGTAGTTCAGAATTTTTCCCCCTAATTGTCCATTCTTAAAATTGTTTTTGAAAAGTTATTGGTCTGTGAAACCCAAAAATCTTGGAACATTTGTCCATACCTCCCTCATTGTTTGAATAGAGTACATATATTAATGATTCCTGATAACTAGCAAAAGTTATTTTTATCAGGGGTAAGAGGAGGGGTGGATAATTTACTTTCTAGTGTATCACTTTTAGTATCTATGGGATGTTAAGAATTGTTTTTATTGTTATTTATTCCATTTTATTTTATTGAGGCTATTTGGAAATTATTAGAAATTATGGTATAATCCCAGCACTTTGGGAGGCTAAGGCAAGAGGATTGCTTGAGCCCAAGAGTTTGAGACAAGCCTCGACAACATAGTGAGACCCTGTCTCTACAGAAGAATTTTGTAAATTAGCCTGGCTTGGTGGCACATGCCTGTAGTCCCACCTGCTTGGGAGGCTGAAGTGGGAGGATTGCTTGAGCCCAGGAAGTCGAGGCTGCAGTGAGCCGTTAGACCATGATTGCACTACTGCCCTGCAGCCTAGGCAACACTGTGAAACCCTATTGAAAGAAAGAAAAGAAAGTGAAAAAGAAAGGAAAGAAGGGAGGGAGGGAGGGAGAAAGAGAGAAAGAAGGAAAGAGAAAAAGAAAGAGACTGAGGAAAGGGAAGGAAGGAAGAAAGGAAGGAGGGAGGGAGGGAGCAGGGAGGGAGGGAGGGAGGGAGGGAGGGGAGACAGGAGGGAAGGAGGG
This sequence comes from Macaca fascicularis, assembly GCF_037993035.2. NCBI lineage: Eukaryota > Metazoa > Chordata > Mammalia > Primates > Cercopithecidae > Macaca > Macaca fascicularis. The sequence continues at coordinate 12,035,714 of NC_088378.1, forward strand.
AGGGAGGAAGAGAGGTGGGAGAGATTATGAAAAAGAAAAAAGATCTCTCCTAAATTCACTACCAAAATTGAGTAAGAATTATCACTTATAATATTGCCTTTCAGTCTTTTTATGTGTATGTTTATAATTCCATAAAATTGGGATGATGAATATAATTTTATTTTCTGTTTTTATCATTAAATATATTTTGTGTTTTCCCATATTATTCAGTATTCCTTACAAATAGTACCTAAAGTGCAATTATTGATTTAATGATGTCCTACTGCTGGTCATTGAAGCTTTCCTAATTTTTTACTCTTCTAAAATTATAAATAACATTTTCAATCATAAATGTGTCTTTAAATCTTTCCTTGGCATAGATTCCTACAAGTGAGATTACTAGGTCAAATAATGAACATTTTTAGGCTCTTGATATATATTGATGATCATTGCTTTCCAGAAAGATTGTGCCAACATTTTACACTCCCATCAATGTCAGTGGAATCTGAATAAGTTGGATTTTGCCTTCTTTAATAACACATCTTTTATGCTAAAAGATAAATAGTAGGAATTTTCACCTCACCTCCAGTAATGACAGACCAAGACCCAACTGGAGGAGTCCCAACAGAAAATATCTATAAACACTGGACAATAATACCAAAAGCAACTACATCAGTGAATTGGAGAGTGGACAGAGCAGATAAAATCAGGTGGAGACAAGCTCAGAGAAAAAGAGGATGGGAGCTGTACAAGTTAAGTTCTCTGTTTTTATTTCTTCTGTCTGGGGCTAAATATAGTCTATTTGGAGTGTATGGTCTTGGAGGAGACACTAATTGAAAACAGCAGTCTTTTTGACCAGGGAAATTTTTTTTAAAAAAAGAGCTAGAGAATCATGGACACTGAAAAAAGTGGAAGAATCTTGGAAGCAAAAGAGCAAGAGAAGGTTTCAGCAAACATGTCTGCCCACATTTCCGAGTGACCCTTGAACCATGTATATATGGACCAAATTCAAAGCAGCTCATCTAGAGAAAAAAATATCTAAACTGAGACTGAAGCTGCCACCCCAAAAAATAGAGATTGCAACTCAAACATAGATGATTGCCTGCTTAAACAAAAGAAATCATAATCATGAGAGAAAATTAACTGAATCCAGAATTTCTACAACTTGATAAGGTCCAGGATACAATAAGAAAAACTACCTATCGTATAAAGAACCAAGAAAATGAAACATATTCTTAAAAGAAAATCAACTGAGTCCAATGCCAAGATGTGCCAGATACTGGAATTAGCAGCCAATGATTTTTAAACAGCTATTAGAACTCTCCTCAATGAAGTAAAGCAAAATATGCTTTCAATGAGTTGAAGAATATGAAATCTCAAGAGAGGGGTGATTAAAGAAAGAAATCATTTATCAAGAGAGAAATGATTAAAGAAAGAACCAAATGATATCTGATATACTCACCTGCTGTTCCCATCCCCTCTGCCTCCACAACACATACAAACCATTTGCCTACCTAGCAAATTTCTCGTCCTTAAGTACTCAGCTTAAGAGTCCCCACTTTAAGAAGCCTTTCTCAGGGCTCCAGTGTCCTTGCAGCACACACCAGGCCTAAACTTACCAAGACAAGAACAATTGCAAGTGCAGAGTTTCCCATTGCCCCCCACAGTTGGGTGGCTCACATTGACTGAGAAGAGCTGGATATTAGACTATGGGAAAGGAACTTCAGCCCTGTATTCTTACATAAACATGATCAGCTACATGACAGGGGAAGTACCAGGCCTTCCCATGGCATGGTCAGAGTCTGGGATCCAAGTCTTATAGTTTTAACTATGTAATGTGGTGGATCAGTAGTTTCCAACTCTGATCTGCCACTCAGCATTCTACCACGATTAGCTTCACTGCCTTAGGTACTCAATTCTAGCTAGTATCTGTGGCGCATATTTCAGAACCCAGTGGTCCTATTCCATGGGAGGCCAGCTCCATCTCTGGAAGACCAATCTGCAAAGAATGAGTCCTAGGCAAGTTGACCCTACATTCTTAGTTTACCCCCTAAATTCAAAAAGTGCCTCATTTTCTGTTCCATCATCATCTCATATTGTTTCAACCATGAGTATTAAGAGGCCAGTGACTGACATAGCTCTAAGAAGGCATTGCTGAACAGACCAGGGGTCATAGGAACTCTTATATCAAGCTCAATTCATCTAGTAGTTTTCCAAATTTTTCTAACTCCTTGATTTGCAGATATCCAGGTTTATCATTCATCTCATCTCATAAGTTGCATTTTTGTTTACAAACGATGGTTGCCCAAATGACCAACACTTAGTTTGCTTTTTTCATACAGCTGGTAATATTTTTGCGTTAAGCTGACTGTCATGCCTTTCCCATGTGCTATGGTTTGAATGTTTATTCCCTTCAACTCATGTTGAAACTTAATCCCCAGTGTGGCAGTATTGAGAGGCAGGACCTTTAAGAGGTGGTGGGTCATGAGAGCTCTGCCCTCATGTATGGGTTCATCCACACATGGATCAATGGATTGATGAGTTAAGTGATTAATGGGTTATCACAGGAGTGGCACTGGTGGCTTTATAAGAAGAGCAAGAGAGACCTGAACTAGCACACATAGTTCAGGCATCACATGTGATGCCCTGTACCACCTGGGAACCCTGCAAAGAGTCCCCACCAGCAAGAAGGCCCTCACCAGATGCAGCCCCACAGCCTGGGATTTCTCGGCCTCTATAACTGTGTGAAGTAAATTCTTTTCTTTATAAATTATCCAGTTTCAGGTATTCTGTTATAAGCAATAGAAAATTGACTAAGGAAATTGGTATCAGAAGTGGGGCTGTTGCTAATAACGAATACCTGAAAACGTGAAAGTTAGGGCAGAGGCCGGAAGCATTTGGAGAATCAGGCCAGAAAAAGCCTCCAATTCATTCTGGTAAAGGCTTAGACGACAAGAAGACTAAGGAAAATTTGGAACTCATTGGAGATTGTTTAAGTGATCATGACCAGAATACTGATAGAAATTTGGACAATGAAGGCCATTCTGACAAGGTCTCAAATGGAACTCTATTGGAACCTAGATTAAAAAAAAAAAAAAAACTTAGTTGAACTGTGTCCATGTCTGAGGGCTTTGTGGAAGACCAAACTTGAAAGTGATGAACTAGGATATCTGGTGGAAGAAATATCCAAGCAGAAAATCATTCAGGCTGCTGCATGGCTACTTTTAATTGCTAACATTAAGCTGTGAGAGGGGAAAAAAAATGACTTGGAGACAGAATTTATAAACAAAAGAAAAGCAAAGCAGAAAGATTTGGAAAATTCTCAGCCTGGCCATGTAAAGAGTGAAAAATGGCTGGGCACAGTGGCTCACGCCTGTAATCCCAGCACTTTGGCAGGCTGAGGTGGGCAGATCACTTGAGCCCAGGAGTTTGAGACCAGACAGAACAACATGCAAAACCCCACCTCTACAAAAAACAAAAAAAATTAGCTGGGTATGCTGGTGCACAGCTACTGGTAGTCCCAGCTACTCAGGAGGCTGAGGTGGTAGGATCACCAGAGCCTAGGGTGCTGCAGTGAGCCATAATCACACCACTGTATTCCTGGGCAACACAGTAAGACCCTTCCTCAAAAAAAAAAAAAAAAAAAGTGGAAAAGGATGAGCACAGATAGAAGGAAGTCAGGTGCTTCTCCTCAAAACAATGAAAGAAAGACCGCAAAGCCATTCCAAAAACCTTTGAGGCTTCCTCCCTGTTACAGGCCCAGAGACCTATCAGGGCAGGGATGAGCCCAAGACACCTTCCACAGATTCCCTCCCCAGGACCACCTCAGGACCCTGCTCACCAGGTTCTGGTGAGGTGCTTCTCAGCTGCCCCAGCTGTGGCTCAAGTAGTCCCAGGTGTGGATCAACCCGCTGCTCAAGAAGATGTAAGCTGTAGCCTTGATGGTGTCTCATGATGCTAATTCTGCAGGCCTTGCAGAAAGCAATAGCTGTGGAGGAGTGGCAGCCTCTACCTAGATTTCACAGGATGTGGCTGAAAGCCTAAGAGCCAGGTAGAGACATGTTCAGGGATGGCATCACTGCAGAGAGCCCTCACTAGAGTAATGCTAGCAGAAACGTGAAGTCAGAGCTGCTGCAGAGAGCCCCCACCAGGGTTGCTAGTGGAGCCATGGGAGCGGGACCACCACCAGGACCCCAGGGCGGTGGAGTCCCCAGCAGCACACAGCGCCTGCATGGCAAAGCTTCAGGCACTGGACTCTGACTGCAAGCAGCCACGTGGACTGCACCCAGCAAAGCCGGGGGTGGGGGCAGCTGCCTGAAGCCTTAGGGCCCCAACCTCTGCCCCAATGTGTACAGCAGGTGGCACACGGAGTCAAAAGAGACTCTTCTCCAGCTTTAAGATTTGATGTCTTCTTTGCTGGGTCTTGGACTTGCTTGGGGCCTATTACTCCTCTCTTTTTGCCTATTTCTCCCTTTTGAAATAGGAATGTCTGTCTAATGCCTGTACCACCACTATATCTTGGAAGAAGATAGCTTGTTTTGGTTTCACAGGCTCACAGGTGAGGCTCTGGACTTTGAACTGAAATTTTGTGCTGGAATTAGTTCAGACTTTGGAACTATGGGAGTGGAATGAATGTGAGAAGGAAATGAGTTTTGGGGGACCAGGGGTAGAGTGCTACCATTTGACTGTCCCCTCTAAAACTCAATCCTCAATGTGGCAGTATTAAAAGGTGGCGGCTCTCCGAGGGGTGATTGGGTCATGAGGGCTCTGCCCTCATGAATAGATTAACCCACGCAAGGATTCATGGGTTGATTGATTAATGGGATGTCACAAGAGTGGGACTGGTGGCTTTCTAAGCAGGGGAAAGAGACCTGAGCCAGCACATCATGTGATGCCCTGTCACCTCAGGACTCTGCACAGTTCCCACCAGGAGGAAGGCCCTCACCAGATGCAGCCCCTCAACCTTGAGCTTCTCAGCCTCCAGAGCTGTCCAGTAAATTCCTCTTTTTAACAAATCATCCAGTTTCAGGTCATCTGTTATAAGTAGCAGAAAACAGACCAAGACATCATGACGTTGGTTTTGCTTGAATTTCAGTATTCAGTCACTTGTTATGAGTTAATAAGATACAGTATTTCAGATACTATTATTAAAATTATGGCCAGATGCAGTGGCTCACTCCTGTAATCCCAGCACTTCAGGAGGCTGTGGCAAGTGGATCACCTGAGGTCAGGAGTTTGAGACCAACCTGGCCAATATGGTGAAACTCCACCTCTACTAAAATACAAAATTTAGCCAGGCATGGTGGCACGCACCTGTAGTCCTAGCTACTCAGGAGGCTGAGACAGGTGGATCACTTGAACCCCGGGAGGCGGAGGTTGCAGTGAGCTGAGATTGCACCAGTGCACTCCAGCCTGGGCGACAGAGTGAGACTTCATCTCAAATAATAATAATAATATTAATAATAAATAAATAAAAGTACCTAAAAATTTTTTGTCAGAGGTAATTTTATCGAGTAAGTTCACCAGTGCCTCATTTTAAAACTGCTACTTGTTTCAGTTTTCTTTGTTCTCTGTGATATAGTCAGGTAGCTGGATTTTTTTTTTTTTTTCTGTAGAGACAGTCTCTGTCACCCAGCCTGGAGCGCAGTGGTACCATCTCAGCTCACTGCAACTTCCATTCCCCCAGTTTAAGCAATTCTCCTGCCTCAGCTTCGCAAGTAGCTGGGATTACAGGCACACGCCACCACAGCCGGCTAATTTTTGTATTTTTAGTAGAGACAGGGTTTCGTCATGTTGGCTAGTCTGGTCTCAAACTCCTGACCTCAAGTGATCCACCCATCTCAGCCTCCCAAAGTGCTGGGATTACAGGCGTGAGCCACCGCGCCCAGCAGGATGTTTAAATAGGACTCCCTTCTCAGGGGAAGCCATGGCCCCAGAGGCTGAGAACCATGCAGTAGCACCTGGTACTGCTATATCTTGAGAAAGGCACCAACTGCAAGGCCCTGCAGAGAGACAGCAGGCTGTGAGCACTAGGCCTCACCCAGCATGACGCTGTAGACGGGGAGTGCAGGGAGACCAGGGGTGGCGCTTGTTCTGGAGCTACTGGTGTTACCACGCAGTGTCTAGGCAGGAAAGAAGCTTCAAGGGGAGAGCTCAGTAGTTTGGCCTGTGTTCCTTGGAGCTGGAGTTAATTGCTACCGCAAAATGGAATGTACCACCAAACAACTAGTGGATTCATACGCCACGTAGTAAGACAAGCCAGGATAGCAGGAGCATTTGGACTCCCTCAGGTCAATTTACAGCAGGACTGCTCAGCCTTCACCTCCCACACAACCAGCCTGCCATTGCTCATGTTTCCCACTGACCACAGCCTGATGACTTTGGGCATCTCACAGGCAAAAGTGCCGGACATGGCATGGCTGGCTGGTACACCACGGGCCAGCAGCAGTACAGCATTAGATACTTCTCACACCAGCTCTAAGCCCCGAAAGGACTTGCTGTCCCTGACCACTAATGTCAGGGCACACTTCCTTTGATCAGTGCATGGCTTCAGAAGAACTACAGCCAGCTCCCTCCTGGGATTTTTGAGGAACCCTCAAACTTCTCTTTGAGAGGAAGAACCAAGATTTGATACCCATGAGCTAGAGGACCCTGAGAGTAGATCACGGGTGCACCACTTGTGCAGATTCTTGCTCTCCCTGGACCCAACACCTTCTAACAGAGGAGTCAGAAACAACAAGCATCTGCAACAAGTTGAGAGCAATTTGAAGAAAAGAGGAAAAGCCAGGTGTACCAGTGCCAGCCCTCTGCCACTCCACCACAGATCGTCCAATCTGAAGCTGGCTAGATGCGGGAGGGAGAGGTTTCCAACTGGTGGAGTGTCCAGAGTTTTGACAATTGCACTGTATTAGACTCGGTTATTTGACTAGAGGTTCTAGTACCTTAAACATGACCAGAAACAGGCAACAAAAGTAAAAATACACAAATTGGATTACATCAAAATGTAAGACTTCTGTGTACCAAAGTACACAATCAACAGAGTGAAAGGGCAACCTATGGAATAGAAGAAGATATTTGCCAGTCATATATCTGAAAAGAGGTTAATACCCAGAATACACAAAGAATTCCTACAACTCAACAATAATGACAACAACAAAATGGACAAAAGAATTAAACAGACATTTCTCCAAAGATGATATACAAATAGATAACAAGCATATGAAAAGATATGCAACATCACCAATCATTAGAAAAATGAAAATCAAAACTGCAATGAGATACCACCTTATACCATTTAGGATGGCTACTACCCGAAACACAATACAAAGTAAGTGTTGGTGAGAACGTGGGACAATTGGAACCCTTGTACACTGTCATTGGAATGCAAGATGGTACAGCCACTATGGAAAATGGCATGATGGTTCCTCAAAAAATTCAAAGTAGAATTACCATATGATCCAGCAATCTCATTTCCGGGTATATATCCAGAATAATTGAAAGCAAGGTCTTGAAGAGATATTTCTACACCCATGTTCACAGCAACACTATTCACAATTGCCAAGAGGTGGAAGCCACCCAAGTATCTGCATGAATGAATGGATAAACAAAATACGGTATGTGCGCACCATGGGAGAATATTCAGCCTTAAAAAGGAAGGAAATTCTGACAAATGCTATAATATGGATAAAACTTGAAGGCATCATGTTAAGTGAAATAAGCCACTCACAAAAACGATGACTACTATATGATACCACTTATATGAGATATCTGGAGTAGTCAAATTCATAGAGACGGAAAGTAGAATGGTGATTGCTGGGGCTGGAAGGGAAGAGAAACAGGAAGTTGTTGCTTAATGTGTTTAGAGTTTCAGTTTTGCAAGATGAAAAAATTCTAGAGGTTGGTGGCACAATAATATGAATATATTTAACACTACTGAATTGTACACTTAGAAACTGTTAAGATGGTTAAATTTTACATTATGCATTTCACAGTGTTTTTAAAAAGTAACCAGAAAAGCTGTGGAATCTGCCCAACATTTCATCCAAGAGGCAAAGAAACAAGTCCACAGATTGGGCTTAAGGAGTCAGTGGAAGGAAAACTAAGGTTGTGTCCTGCCTGCCTCCTCTCAAGTCCAGTTTGTTCAATAATCTAGTTATGTAAGAGTGAAATGTGTGAAGTAAATGCTGTGAAGGTGAAGTTTTCATACATTGCTACTCTGTTTACTTCCATTCTTGGTTTCACAATCACTTATCTTCTCAGACATTGCTACTCGTTTTAATTTCTTTTGTTCCTTATTTCACAATCATTTCTTTTTCTCCAAACGTAACAGGAAAGGAGTGCCACCTGTAGAACATTGAGTTTCTAAATGGACAATATGACCGGGTTGCCACCTTGCTGTGGTCAACTTAGCAGCCAGCAGCATCTCAGTTGGTCCTTGAATTATAACTGAAGCTACTGATAGAAAAGATGAAGTAATGATTTCACATCTTTTATACTGATTTCATTTAGGAAGGGTCTTTAGAAATTTAAACACCTCCCCCAAATGACAGGAATGCATAGCATTTTGCACAACGCTGTATTGAATTTATTTAGTTGAAAGAGTTTTCACCCATAATTTATCTTCATAGAGTTACATCTGGTTATCTTGTTTTTTAAAAATCTCACAGAAAACAAGAATGGGATTTTATAAATATAAAGTGGTGGTAGCTAAAAGATTCTCCCAGAAAAAAATGAAACTATAAAATGTAAGTTCCTTGACAGCTGAACATAAGAGGATTACATTAAATACGTTCATGAGTTCAAATGAGATACAGGAAAGCCATCACCATGCTGGGTTTGGCAGTAGCATCATTTAGCATCAAGCCTGGGCAACATGGCGAAACCTCGTCTCTACAAAAAATTAGCCAGTTGTGGTAGCACACATCTGTGGTCCCAGCTACTGGGGAGGCTGAGGAGGGAGGATTGCTTGAGCCTGGGAGGTCCAGGCTGCAGTGATTCTGATCATGCCACTGCACTCCAGCCTGGGCAACAGAGTGAGATGCTGTCTCAAAGAAAAAAAAAAAAGAATTTAGCATCAGTGTGCTGACATTACATCAAGCAATGTTATGACTCTGGCCTACTGTTATCCTCCTGTAGGACTTGTTTAACTTCAGAAAATGGAGTAATAAAACATTAAGAGTTTTATTTCCACGACGTCTAGCAATTGAGGCAGCATTATCTGTAGACTGACTCCGCCTGATGGTTTAATCAAGGCCATTCTAGCGCATTGTGTGTGTTTCACAAATGTTAAGTTTTAACGTGAGAGCAATACTTAATAAGCAGTACTGCCTTTAGCTAGCTAGACACATCAGCCCTAAGTACACCTTATGGATAGCTGTATTCACTATTACTATAACTCTAATACCTGTACACACATAAAATGAATGCCATTTGAAGCTTGTGTCTTTCAAATTATTATATGGAAAAATACATGTCACTTTCTTTTTTTTTTTTTTTTTTTGAGATGGAGTTTTGCTCTTGCTGCCCAGGCTGGAGTGCAATGGCACAATCTCGGCTCACTGCAACCTCCGCCTCCCGAATTCAAGCAATTCTCCTGCCTCAGCCTCCCAAGTAGCTGGGATTACAGGCATACACCACCATGCCCGGCTAATTTTGTATTTTTAGTGGAGACAGGGTTTCACCATGTTGATCAGGCTGGTCTCGAACTCCCAACCTCAGGTGATCCACCCGCCTCAGCCTCCCAAAGTGCTGGGATTACAGGCATGAGACACAGCGCCCAGCCAGTACATGTTACTTTCAAAAGATACTGAAACCGTACTCCCTGCACTATGAAGGCTAATTGAAAATTGCTTGTACCAAATTATTTTTTCATTACTCTTCAATCTGGATTATAGAAATTGTTTTATTCTAGCTTCTGTATTACTATGTCTGGGAAAAGATGAAATCTTCTGGGAGGTCAGAGAAACTACTGTAGTTTTTAAGAAGAGTGACATCAATTTGTATTTTTTGAAGGTAATTCTGGTAGAAGTATAAAATAGAATTTTGTTAAGAATGGAAATAGGGCCAGGCATGGTAGCTCATGCTTGTAATCCCAAGACGGGTGGATTGCTTGAGCCCAGGAGTTCGAGACCAGCCTGGGAAACATAGTGAGACCCCTGTCTCTGCAAAAAAAATACAAAAATCAGGGCATGGTGGCACGAGCCTGTGGTCCCAGCTACTCAGGAGGCTGAGACAGGAGGATCACTTAAGCCTGGGAGGCAGAGGTTGCAGTGCACTGAGATCATGCCACTGTACTCCAACCTGGGTGACAAAGCAAGATGCTGTCTCAAAAAAAGAAAAAGGAAATAGGAGGTTATTTAGTACAATATTCCAATTGTTAGGCAAGAGAGAGTAAGCCATTGAGAGAGTGGGAGTTGAAAGCAGGGGACAGTCACATGAGACAAAGCCAGTAGGAGATTCTAGATGAAGCAAAGTCTGTAAGAAGTTAGGAGAAGATGAAACCAAATTCAGGTGAAGAAATTAGACTCATTACTTGCGAGTCTCAGTTTAACATTTCTAAAGTGGAAATTTAACAATATGTTCCCTCTGCCTCATCATAAGGTTTTTGTAAGAAATAAAGCAGATAAGTATCAAATGCAGAAAACAGTGATCCACAAATATTGGTTATTTTCATTTTCCTTTTTTTTAATTATACTTAAGTTCTGGGATATATGTGCAGAACATACAGGTTTGTCACATAGGTATACATGTGCCATTGTGGTTTGCTGTACCCATCAGCCTGTCATCTTCTTTAGTTATTTCTCCTAACACTATCCCTCCCCTCGCCTCCACCCACCGACAGGCCCCAGTGTGTGATGTTTCTCACCACGTGCCCTTATGTTCTCGTTGTTAAACTTCCACTTATGAGTGAGAACATGTGGTGTTTGGTTTTCTGTTCCTGTGTTAGTTTGCTGAGAATGATGGTTTCCAGCTTCATCCATGTCCCTGCAAAGGACATGAACTCATTCTTTTTTATGGCTGCATAGTATTCCATGGTGTATATGTGGCATATTTTCTTTATCCAGCCTATCATTGGTGGGCATTTGGGTTGGTTCCAAGTCTTTGCTATTGTGAATAGTGCTGCAATAAACATACATGTGCATGTATCTTTATATTAGAATGGTTTATAGTCCTTTGGATATATAACCAGTAATGGGATTGCTGGGTCAAATGGTATTTCTAGTTCTAGATCCTTGAAGAATCGCCACACTGTCTTCCACAATGTTTGAACTAATTTACACTCCCACCAACAGTGTAAAAATGTTCCTATTTCTCCACATCCTCTCCAGCATCTGTTGTTTCCTGACTTTTTAATGATCGCCATTCTAACTGGCATGAGATGGTATCTCATTGTGGTTTTGATTTGCATTTCTCTAATGACCAGTGATTATGAAGTTTTTTTTTTTATGTTTGTTGGCCACATAAATGTCTTCTTTTGAAAAGTGTCTGTTCATATCCTTCGCCCACTTTTTGATGGGGTTGTTTGTTTTTTTCTTGTAAATTTGTTTAAGTTCCCTGTAGATTCGGATATTAGCCCTTTGTCAAATGAATGGATTGCAAAAATGTTCTCCCATTCTGTAGGTTGCCTGTTCACTCTGATGATAGTTTCTTTTGCTGTACAGAAGCTCTTTAGTTTAATTAGATCCCATTTGTCTATTTTGGCTTTTGTTGCCATTGTTTTTGGTGTTTTAGTCATGAAGTCCTTGCCTATGCCTATGTCCTGAATGGTATTGCCTAGGTTTTCTTCTAGGGTTTTTATGGTTTTAGACCTTACATTTAAATCTTTAGTCCATCTTGAGTTAATTTTTGTATAAGGTGTAAGGAAGAGGTTCAGTTTCAGTTTTCTACATATGGCTAGCCAGTTTTCCCAACACCATTTATTAAATAGGGAATTCTTTCCTCGTTGCTTGTTTTTGTCAGGTTTGTGAAAGATCAGATGGTTGTAGATGTGTGGTGTTATTTCTGAGGCCTCTGTTCTGTTCCATTGGTCTATATATCTGTTTTGGTACCAGTACTAAGCTGTTTTTTTTTACTGTAGCCTTGTGGTATAGTTTGAAATCAGATAGCGTGGTGCCTCCAGCTTTGTTCTTTTTGCTTAGGATTGTCTTGGCTATATGGGCTCTTTTTTGGTTCCATATGAAATTTAACGTAGTTTTTTCTAATTCTGTGAAGAAAGTCAATTGTAGTTGATGGAAATAGCATTGAATCTATAAATTACTTTGGGCAGTATGGTCATTTTTATGATATTGATTATTCCTATCCTTGAGCATGGAATTTTTTTCCATTTGTTTGTGTCCTCTCTTATTTCCTTGAGCAGTGGTTTGTAGTTTTCCTTGAAGAGGTCCTTCACATCACTTTAAGTTTTATTCCTAGGTATTTTATTTTCTTTGTAGCAATAGTGAATGGGAGTTCACTCATGATTTGGCTCTCTGTTTGTTTATTACTGGTGTATAGGAATGCTTGTGATTTTTGCACATTGATTTTGTATCCTGAGACTTTGCTGAAATTGCTTATCAGCTTAAGGAGTTTTTGGGCTGAGACAATGGGGTTTTCTAAATATACAATTGTGTCTTCTGCAAACACAGATAATTTGACTTCCTCTCTTCCTATTTGAATACACTTTATTTATTTGTCTTGCCTGATTGCCCTGGCCTGAACTTCCAACACTATGTTGAATAGGAGTGGTAAGAGAGGGCATCCTTATCTTGTGCCGGTTTTCAAAGGGAATGCTTCCAGCTTTTGCCCATTCAGTATGATATTGGCTGTGTGTTTGTCATAAATAGCTCTTATTATTTTGAGATACTTTCCATCAGTACCTGGTTTATTGAGCGTTTTTAGCATGAAGGGGTGTTGAATTTTATTGAAGGCTTTTTCTGCATCTATTGAGATAATTTTCTACTTTAATAAATTTTTAAAATCCATGTGGCAAAGAAAAGGTATGTGGTATGTCATGAATAGATGGAGCTGTTCATGTCATTTATATAAAAATATACTCTGCATGTTTGTTCCATGCTGGGCACTACTGCTCTAGACCCTGGGCTGACAGCATTGATCACAACAGACCCGAGCGTTGCCCACGTGAAGCTCACACTCTAGTATACAACAATGCAGGAATAGCCCTTGAGGGCCTCCCTGCTTAGGAGTAGAGCCTGTGGGAGACTGAAGAATATTGATGCTTGTGATAGGAACAGGGAAGAGGGAGGAGCAGCCAGTTCGCAGGGTGGGAGTATGGCAGCTGTGATGTAGAACCTGGTCAGCTCCAGCTGTGGAGAATCAGCTTCTGGAGATGTAGATATAAGCTGTCAGGGTGACAAAGGAGTTAGGGACTGAGAAACTGGGTGGGTTTTGGGACATCATCTGATAACTGAACACTAAAAATGAATGAGACCTCAGAAATCGAAAGAGTAGAGAAATTCGCAAGTCAATGAGAATGCAGTTGAAGGAGAAGGAAGGAAGAGGAGACCTTGGAGGAAACAGATGACGTGATCAAAAAAATTGGAGGAAAACTGAAGAAACAGATGGTAGAATAGAAGGGAGGATTTATTTTTTAACAAAATCACTGTTGGGGCAGGCACAGTGGCTCACGCCTGTAATCCCAGCACTTTGGGAGGCCAAGGCAGGAGGGAGGAACACTTGAGCCCAGGAGTTCAAGGCCAGCCTAGGCAAGATGGTGAGACCCTGGCTTTGAAAAAAAATACAAATAAAAAATGTTTTTCTTTTATTAGCTAGGTGTGGTGGCACACTCCTGTAGTCTCAGTTACTTGGCAGACTAAGGTGGGAGGTTCTCTTGAGCCCAGGAGTTTGAGGCTGTAGTGAGCTTTGATACCACCACTGCACTCCAGCCTGAGTGACAGAGCAAGACCTTATCTCAAAAAAAAAAAAAAAAAGTAAGAAGTGACTGGCCAGGCAAGGTGGCTCACGCATATAATCCCAGCACTTTGGGAGGCCGACGTGGGCAGATCACGAGGTCAGGAGTTCAAGACTAGCCTGACACGGTGAAACCCCATCTCTACTAAAAATACAAAAAAATTAGCCGGGCATGGTGGCGGGTGCCTGCAGTTCCAGTTACTCAGGAGGCTGAGGCAAGAGAATGGCGTGAACCTGGAAGGTGGAGCTTGCAGTGAGCCGAGATCGCGCCACTGCACTCCAGCCTGGGAGACAGAGCAATACTCCGTCTCAAAAAAAAAAAAAAAAGTGACTGCATTCACACATTTCACACAAGATTTAATTGGTTATAGAGCTACTTCCATGTAAGTAAAGAAAATGGAGTAACAGTTTACATGATACTAAAATATCATAGTCTTCCCAGAATGTTGCAAGAGAACACTGTCTATGTATGTGATTCTTTTGTTTTTTTAGCAGTAGTAGTAGCCAAAAAGTTGTATGCTTTGATTTTTCCTAATCCAAGTCCCTAATACTAATGAAAATTTATCATTTCAAACTTTAAGTTTCAGGTCCCATTTTTCAATTAGTATAGGCAATCAAATATCCCTGGAATGGTTCGTCTACTCCTGATTTTATGTACACACACACATCTGTACCAAACACTTGAGTATACCAAGTGCTAAGTGCAAAGGAAATTTTGCGCACACGTGTGTGTGTGTGTGTGTGTGTGTGTGTGTGTGTGTGTGTGTATATAATTTCCTCTATTTCCTCTATTTGGGAAAAAAAAATTTAGTGGTCAATGAAAGCTATCTATATAGTACCTTAAAGGAAAACTACACAAAGCACTTATGAATACACAAATTCTTTATTTCTAATACTTTTCTTGTGAAGTAACTGCTAAAATTATTTCTAACAAAATTACAGATGAGTAAAATATGTTTAAATGACATAACATAAATTATAACATAATTTTAGCAAATCCTTACATTGCAGCATGGAATCACTTCGGTATCATTCAGGGATAAAGTATTAGCCATTACTTTAATAATGTTCATGTAAGTTCTTAAAGCATCATACATTTCTTTCTATCGGAATATGTCAGTTAACATAGTCCCATTGAATCCCTCAGCCGGGTCATTCTTCCGTTTCTGAAAGGCGGGACCATGGAAGATGACACTTGTGGTCAGTGTCATAGATGTCTTCAGTGCCGTATGAGATTTTTATAAATTGTGTATCTGCATATCCCAGGACATTGGTTTTATCCAAGACCAGTCTTCATCCTTGGCATCAAGAAGATTTTGACCACAACATTTTGAATCCTCTGTTTATTTTCTGGATGGGAAGAAAGGGTAAATGAAAATAGTTTTATTTTGTGGTGAACTTATCTACTCAAATCATAGATTATTCAGTAAAATCTCTTAACGTTATTTTACCATAACATAAACTCTCATTTTCATTTATTAATCAGAAAATAATATATGAAACATCATTTACTCTTTCCATAATAAACATCAAGAAATAAACTAGCATTCCCTAAGAAAAGACTTAAGACATCACCTGTCAGACAGATGCCAGTTTGCGAGTGGAATGGCTAGAGAGAAATCTGCTGCACATTTGAAGAGAGAACCTAGAGTGCATATCCGTACCATGAGGAGAAAACACAGCTGTCTTTATACTTTGTCATGTGTTTATTCAACAGATAGTTATTTAGAGTTATTGTGCACCAGGACCTGTTTTGTGACTAAAAACACAACTATGAACTAACGGGGAAGGTTGCTGGCCGACTTCCCCGTCTCAGAAAGTGAAGCAAGTCCTGCCTCCCTGCGTAGGCAAACTTCCTCAGCCCCTATAAGAGCACTGCAAGATACTCCTAGAAACACCCTTCTAAACAATACTTTTTGCAAGGAATACAAATTGTGATTCAGCTGCTCTGGGGCGGAGTCCAGGCATCAGTGTTTTAAAGCTCCCCAAGTTAGTGGAAAGTGCAGCCAGGGTTGAAAACTTGAAAACCACCGAGCACTGTTTCTTCTCTGGGTTCTTTCATAAACATTAGTTTCTTGTTCTCATTTGACCCACAGTATAGTCCCTAGTATTGAAGAAAAATGGAAATTGGACCCAGTGAATTAGGTGATGCTTCCAGACCCTAGCAATCCCTGCCAATCTCTAAACCCCCAAAGAACAGAGACTAGGGACTAGCTTGTGTCATTCTCAGGGGAACGTCGTTGTAGCTAACCGCATCCGTGTTCTCTAGCCGTCGGCTGTGCTAAGCGCTCAGTTCGAATGGATGAGAGTCCATGCAGATTGGAAGGAAAGTGCCCAAAAAGTGTCTGCTTTATAATTAAAATAAATGTAGTCAAATCGTATCTTATTTACTTTGGTGAATGTTTTTCCGAAAAGTATAAAATTCTATAAAAAGCAACGGTCTTTTTTATTCAGAAATGTAGGACATATCTTGGTTTTAAGAATATAGCCATGAGTTTACTTTCAGGCAGTATTGGCCAAAGCAAGTATTACAATGTTATTACAATGTTAAAATAGTATTATATAATAAAATTACTGAAATATTAAAGCTTCAAGTTTAAATAGTTGTTTTAATGGATCAGTTTTCTAGTGTGATTTTTAAAATCACAAAATATATATACAAATATATATAAAATATATAAATATATATACATATATTTATATATAAATATATACATATATAAAATATACAAATATATGTATGCATGTACATATATAATTATATATGTAATTGTGTATAATATAATTAATATAATTATATATAATGTATCATATATAATATATATATTATATAATATAATTATGTACACATACATATATTTGTATATTTGTATATATACAAATATATTTGTATATAAATATATATGTGTATATATAAAATTATATATTTACATATATACTATATACATATATAATTGTATGTGTGCATATATACAATTACATATGTATATATGTACATATATATATAATTCCTACAGTGCTTTTTATTTCCAATAACTTGCTTTGGTTGAAAATGTAATTTTAACAAAAGGCAGTTTATGAGCTTCTAAATCGATAATGTACAATAAACATAATGAACCTGATAGGGTGAAAAAGTCTCACAGCATGTATAGTATGGTCTGACCAACGCTAACATTAAGCTTATTGACTGGAAACTTCCTATCATGCTTTTAAAAAATTACTTCTGGCCAGGTGTGGTGGCTTACACCTGTAATCCTAGCACTTTGGGAGGCCGAGGTGGGCAAATCACTTGAGCCCAAGAGTTCAATACCAGCCTGGGCAACATAGCAAGACCTCGTTTCCACAAAAAATACAAAAATTAGCCAGACAAGGTGGCACACACTTGTGATCCCAGCTACTAAGGAGGTTGAGGTGGGAGGATTGCTTGTGCCTGGGAGGCCAAGGTTGCAGTGAGCTGTGATTGCACCACTGCACTGCAGCCTGGGTAGCAGAGAATGACCCTGTCTCAAAAAAAAAAAAAAAAAAAATTATTTTGTAAGTGCCAAGTAATGCTCAATACAGAATATGGTACTTTTTTTTTTTTTTTTTTTTTTTTTTTGAGACGGAGTCTCGCTGTGTCACCCAGGCTGGAGTGCAGTGGCGCGATCTCGGCTCACTGCAAGCTCCACCTCCCGGGTTCACGCCATTCTCCTGCCTCAGCCTCCGAGTAGCTGGGACTACAGGCGCCTGCCACCACGCCCAGCTAGTTTTTTGTATTTTTAGTAGAGACGGGGTTTCACCGTGTTAGCCAGGATGGTCTCGATCTCCTGACCTCGTGATCCACCCGCCTCGGCCTCCCAAAGTGCTGGGATTACAGGCTTGAGCCACCGCGCCTGGCCTCAGAATATGGTACTTTTTAAGATACAATTTCTATTCTCCAACTGTTTCCAAATTAAGCAAAAATGAGTGCATATTTTAAATTATAGTCTGGGAGAAGAAAGGGGAGAATATAAGTTTTAATAAAAATCATTTGTGCCTTTCTAATCTGTTTGGAATTTATCAAAGATACTAATAAATTCCTTTACTCATGTATTCCTTCATTAAATAGTTACCGAGCTCCTGAGCTTTAGATACGGGGATGAACATGACAAGGATGAACAAGGCCTGTCTTTCCAGAGTTTGGACTTCTGGAACTTAATTTCAGTTTATTTTCCCGCAGAACAAAATGTGCCTAGGGTATGCACAAGCACCATCATCAGAAGCACAGATGGGGATTCAGCCAATATCCAGCATTGAAAACCGAACTAACAGTTACAGAGTTTTCATTTGGTAGCAATCTTAAAATATGTCCATCTGGAGGCAAAAAAAAAAAAAGGAAAGTCTTTTTGTAAAATCCACATCATATTGTTTAAATATCTCAAGCTAGCATTTACAAATAACTGTGCTTAGGAAGGGTGATGAGTTCTTCAACGCAGAGCACTCTCTAGTATGTAAGCTGTCTAGGAGCAAGTTCTTTCAGATGTTAGAATATTGTGGACGTTGAAAGCATTTCCCACAAACCTGATTCTCCCCAGAGCCTAGCATGAGGAGGCATTGCATTTCACTAGTGTTCTTTTGTCAGCTTCAGTGAGTTTACTGATAGAAGAATCAATGTAAAGAGACAGCGTAAACCACCTGCTAAAATATTCTGATACTCACTTAAGACTACACCAAACACTCCCTCAGAATAGGGGACTTAAGTCAACACATTAACTCTTTCAGACCAAGAAGGCACCAATCAGGTCAATGCAGCAGCGTCTAGAAGCAGAGCAGTTAGGCTGACCCTGGAAGAAACTCAACCCTGAACCCCTGTCAGAGCCTCTGAGATTCTGGGAAAGAGGCCGCAGATGGCTCAGTCCATTGAATTCCATTTCATCTGCAGAGCAAGGCTAACAAAAGAACAAGTATAGGTTACCTGCTTCATCACAGAGAACACAGACATAGGACTTAGGATGTTAGCCAAAGGGCCCCAGTACATTGAAATAGAGGGTGCATGGATAACAGAGCATGCTGCTGCTACAATTTAAATCTTCCGGGACCAAAATTTCTGAAGTTACATAACAATGCTTTGATAAATACTTGAGTTTGTGCAGATTTAAAAACGAAAGAGGCCGGGCGCGGCGGCTCACGCCTCTAATCCCAGCACTTTGGGAGGCCGAGGCAGGCAGATCACGAGGTCAGGAGATTGAGCCCATCCTGGCTAACAAGGTGAAACCCCGTCTCTGCTAAAAATAAAAAAAATTAGCCGGGCATGGTGGTGGGCGCCTGTAGTCCCAGCTACTCGGGAGGCTGAGACAGGAGAATGGCCTGAACCCGGGAGGCGGAGCTTGCAGTGAGCCAAGGTCGTGCCACTGCACTCCAGCCTGGGTGACAGAGCGACACTCCATCTCAAAAAAAAAAAAAAAAAGAGAGAGAGAGACCGGGCATGATGACTCACACCTGTAATCCCAGCACTTTGGGAGGCCAAGGTGGGTGGATCACCTGAGGTGAGGAGTTTGAAACCAGCCTGGCCAACATGGTGAAACCCCGTCGCTACCAAAAATACAAAATCAGCCAGGTGTGACGGTGCATGCCTGTAAATCCCAGCTACTCAGGAGGCTGAGGCAGGAGAATTGCTTGAACCCAAGAGATGGAGGTTGCAGTGAGCCACGATTGAGCCACTGCATTCCAGCCTGAGCAACAGAGCAAGAATCTGTCTCAAATAAACAAAAGAATTCATTTTACTGATTGACGAACAAGACAATCTAATCCACAACTTCATTTTATAATGACTTTGTAAATGTACCATTAAAAATTTACAATATACATATTACATACATGTACAAATATACATGTAATACATATATTGTAATTTTTGCAATATACATGAGTTTGAGTTCTGGCAGGACACAGTAGCTCATGCCTGTAATCGCAGTTCTTTGGGAGGCCAAGGCAGGAGGATCACTTGAGGCCCAGGAGTTTGAGACCAACCTGAGCAACATAGAGAGACTCTGTCTCTACTTGAAAGAAAGAGAGCAAGAAGGAAGGAAGGGAGGGAGGGAGGGAGCGGAGGGGAGAGGAGACGAGGCGAGAGGAAAGAAAGCAACAACAAAGGACATTAATGGGAAATTTGAATGTAGACTGTATTTTAGATATGAATATCATTATGAGTGTTAAATTTTCTGAGTTTGATAATTCTGCTATATTTATGTAAGAGAATGTCTTTGTTCTTAAGACACATACACTGAAGTACTTAAAGGTAAAAAAGTCATGATGTCAGTAACATATTCTCAAATCTAATAATGCAGAAGAAATAAAAGCAATACTAACAAGAATATAGAAAGACAGAGGGGAAAAGAGAACTGGTAAAATCTTAATAGCAAAATTAGGTGAAGGGTTTATGGATATTCTCTGTGTTATTCTTGCAGCTTTCCTGTAGACTTCAAATTTTTCAACATAAAAGTTTAAAAGTATATAAGCTAACACAGTGCAAATGAAATAACAGTTTTAAATCACCCATGGATCAAAGAATAAATTACAAGAGAACTTAGAAAATATCTTGAACTGAATGAAAATGAAAAACAACTTATTAAAATGTGTCTACATAAAGTTTATAGGAACATGTATAGCTTTAAATACTTGTAATAAAAAAGAAAGATGTAAGATCAATTATCTAGGGCCCTCCCTAAGAAACTAGAAAAACAGGAGCAAATTAAACTTAAAGTTAAGAAAAAGAAGTAATAAAGATCAAAGCAGAAATTAACAAAAATGAAAGTATGATAACAACAGAAGACAGGATAACAATCAATGAAACCAGAAGTTCTTTTGGAGGAAAATAAAATTGAAAAATCTTTAGCTAGACTGATCAAGAAAAAAGAAGATACAATATCGGGGGGAAAAAAAAGGGGACATTTCTACAGATCCTACAGACACTAAAAGGATAATCAAAGTACTACTAATGAACAACTTAAAAGTATAATAGAATATTATAAACAGTTTATGTCAACAAGTTTAACAAATTATACAGAATGAACAAATTCCTAGAAAGATACAACTTATAATGCAAGAAGAAAATTTAAAAATCTGCATAAACTTATGGCAGTGAAAGCACTTGGCATTCAAAGAATAGCAAGGCCAGTGTGACGGGAACAGAGTGAACTAGCAGAAAAGTATAAAAGAAGAGATCAACATGGAATACTACACAGCCATAAAAAGGGAACAAGATCATGTCCTTTGCAGCAGCGTAGATGCCGTTGGAGGTCATTATCCTAAGCAAATTAAGGCAGGAACAGAAAACCCAGTACCACATGTTCTCATAAGTGGGAGCTAAACATTGAGTACACATGGATACAAAGAAGGGAATAATAAGACACCAGGGCCTACTTGAGGTAGAGGGTGGGAGGAGGATGAGAATCAAAACACTACCTCTCAGGTAGTGTGCTTATTACCTGGGTGACAAAATAATCTGTACACCAAACCCCTGGGATATGCAATTTACCCATATAACAAAGCTGCACATGTACCCCTTAAACCAAAAATAAAAGTTGGAAAGAAAACAAAAATTTTTTAAATAAAGAAGAGCTCAAAGAGGTAATAGAATGTAATCATGTTGCGCATTGAGGATTATTTTAAGGACTCCATTGACTTTCCTCCGGGTGCAATGCAGAGTCATTCAACGATTTTTAGCAGAGGAATGACCCAATTTTTTTGTTTAATGGTATGTCAGTATTACCAACTCCTTAATAAATAATATTGTCCACAGGACAAAATTCCTACCAAATGTCAAAGCAGAAAATAAAAACTGGTTATAGAAGCTGAGAGTTTGGGTCAACCTGCTCTTCTTCCCACCCTACTTGGGAGATTTTGAGCAGGAAGCAGAGATGGAGATCAGATTGCTCTCCTCTGAGTTAGTTATCAATTGATACACATCCTGGAGGCTTTACAGGAAGGCAGTGGCCCTGCCATGGAAATTGCCACTGAGGCTGGTCCTGGGACCAAACTTGCTCAGCCCTGTCCTCTGCCCAACTGGTCCCTCCAGTCTGCACATAGCCTTACAGTGTCCTAACCTAATCTCTGTCCAGGGTAACTCATCATTATCTGGGGATCCTGAACAATTCTGTAGACTCTTTTTTTCTTGAGACAGAGTCTCATTCTGTCGCCCAGGCTGGAGTGCAGTGGCGTGATCTCAACTCACTGCAACCTCCGCCTCCCAGGTTCAAGTAATTCTCCTGCCTCAGCCTCCCAAGTAACTGGGATTATAGGCATGCACCACCACACCTGGCTATTTTTTTGTATTTTTTTTAGTAGAGACGGGGTTTCTCCATATTGACGAGGCTGATCTCAAACTCCTGACCTCAGGTGATCAGCCCGCCTCAGCCTCCTAAAGTGCTGGAATTACAAGTGTAAGCCACCACACCCAGCCAATTCTGTAACTTTTAATGATCTTAATTCAAATCATAGAAATCCAAGATTTCTAAATCCATTTCAGAAAGAGACATTTGTTACATTTGCCCAAATATAAGGTGATATTTTTCTTCCCAAATATGAAACCCAAGAAAAAATGCATATTTGTGACACAAAATCTTATTATTTGTGACCTTATAAAACCCCTAATACAATAAAAATCAAAGATATGCCTTTTCAATTTGAATCAAAAGACAAAAGCACTCTTTGGGATGTTCTCTTTAGGAACATGCAATTCTCCTTGTATGTGAGACACATGCTAGCTACCTCATCCAGTTATCTTTCTTGGTTTATCAGTACCATGGGAAGCTTTGCCTTTAAAAATATGTGCTATTTGCCGGGTGCGGTGGCTCGCACCTATAATTCCAGCACTTTAAGAGGCTGAAGCAAGCGTATCACCTGAGGTCAGGAGTTTGAGACCAGCCTGACCAACATGGAGAAACCCCATCTGTACTAAAAATACAAAATTAGCCAGGCGTGGTGGCCATGTCTGTAATCCCAGCTACTCAGGAGGCTGAGGCAGGAGAATCACTTGAACCCGGGAGGCGGAGGTTGCCGTGAGCAGAGATCGCCCGAGATAGTGCCATTGCATTCCAACCTGGGCAACAAGAGCAAAACTCCATCTCAAAAAAAAATACATACATATATATGTGTGTATATATATGTGTATATATATACACACACACACATATATATACACACATATATACACACACACATATATTTGATTATAGATATATATATGATTATTAGAATGATTATTCTCCCTACCAAGAGTTAATCTTGAATTTCCCATTTGTGATTTTCCCACTGCTTGCTTTCTAACAGGAAACTAGTCTCATTTACTTTCTCATAATGACAACTTCGTGATAAAGGCCTTGCCCAACAGAATTCAGATGTTACTTGATGGTACAGGTGTTGCTTCAGATGACACCTGATTGCCTTTATCACCATTAGCAATTGGAGCACTAGTCAGGGAGACCCTGATTTTACTCATTATCGCTTAATTTAAAAGACAAAAAGAGCTAGCACTATGTGATGAATTGTCAAAGCCAGGGAACTCGTGGAAATTATGGCGGAGGCCTTAGTCTCATGTCCGAGCGTTCGAGGTCTCATTGCCAGGAGGGAGAAGGAACTGTTCGAGCAGGAGGGCAATGGGAATGGTGTAGCGGTCTGTGACCCAACTGAAAGAGGAAGGCAGTGGGGAGAAAGCGCACTGGCAGCGCCGCAGCAGCCCGGAGGTGACCGGAGGATGACCCAGGTGGGAGCGCTGGGACTGCATTTAAGGAGGGTTTGCAGGCCCCTGCACGGACGTTCCCCACTTGTGTTCACTGGGTACTGGGTGCAAGGTCAGCACACGTCTTATGAGGGACCGACGGCCTGCTGGCTGCTGGCTGCAGGGGCAGTTAGGGAACAGTAATTAGAACAGTCAGAGAACCTCCTGCAAGGGAGCGGGAGCCATGCAGATAGCCCGCAAGTTTCCCAGGCAGAGGGGCCTGTCCATCCCCGGAGGTAGGGAGAGATGCATCCAAGGGAACACAGATTGCCATACCGCCAGAGAACAGGAGAAAGGGCCTGGAGACAGCAGGCCTCGGGACAGAGGACCTTGGGACAGCAGGCCATGGGAAGGACGTAGGACAGAGGAGCACAGAGCTTGTCCCAGACACTGAGCCAGGCAAGGGGGACACAGAGAGGAAGTTCAACTCCTGGTGGACACCAGGAAGCCCAGGAGAAAAGCAGGACGTGCTTGGTGCTGGAGGGCGGGCGGGGCACCAAAGGATGGCCACAGTGCTGGGGCGCAGGTCTAGGAGGGAGTCCTGGACTATGACAGAGGATGAGGGAGCCTTCCAGAGAAGGCGGCAGGAGAAGGCCAAGGAGCAGAAGGGAGTGGCGTGGGTACCTGGGAGCTGAGGCCCAGAGTCGGAGCCACAGCCAGGAGCCCCCAAGGGTGGGGCCCAGGGAAGGGAGATGCGAGGAGATTCCAGGACACTTTGATAGCAAGTAGGGCATGTCCCCAAGGCAGCAGAGGAAGCTGCAGTGTCGTCCAGTAATCGGGAGTTTAGGAGGTGTGGCACAGTCGTGGATTTGGTATAGTCACACCCATCAAACCAGATCACAGGCACAGGAGGAAATGAAAGACAGTGCCAAGTACCTGCGGTGTCTTTGAGTTTGAAGGCTGACTGTGATTTCGCCCCCTAAGGGGTTCCTTTGCTTTTCCTTTGCTTTCAGATTTTCTACAATGATTATGTATTTAGAGTGGGAAAAAAACATGCCTTAAAATAATCAAACTCTGATTATGCACCAGCACTCAAATAGGAGCTGGAATCAGAGAAGAGAGAGACAGAAATGAAGCAGGTGCCAGAACAGAAACTTGACTACTTGTGGAATCCTGTCCATGGAGAACGTTGAACTTAGTTTCCAGTGTGGACTAAATGTGAGGGGCACTAGATTCTGCGCCCGCTGCTCGCTCTACCTTCCTCCCTCCTTTTCACCTGCCGACTCCTGCTGGCCACAGTCCCAGCCGGCACTTCACTACCTCCAAAGCCTGCAGGAGCTGCTCCCTGCCATGTGGCTCTGATCCTCTATTACTGTGCTGACCTGGGCCCTCACCTGCCCTCCCAGCTTCCTCTCGGCCACCTCCCAACAGGTGCCCTGTCTGTGATGAGCTCGTCTGCAGGGGTCTCTGCTCAGAGAGTCCTTCCACCTCCCCTCAAAGGCCCCAGCAAGAACCAGTACCTCCTCCATCTGACTTGCCTGCCTGCGCCACTAGAGCATAGTAGGAACATTTTATCCACTTTTATATCCTCAGTAGCCACCATACAGCACATGTGCACTGTGGCTGAGGCAAGGGAGGGATGTGGCGGGAAACTGAGTCTGGATCAAGTGGAACATCCAGATAGAAACACAAAGCCGGGAGTCAAAGGCGAGGGCTTCAAACTCGGGAGGAAGGCAACGGCTAGAAATGAAGTGTTTGCTTGTACGTTTGTTTTTGAGACAGGGTCTGGCTCTGTCAACCAGAATGGAGTGTAGCAGCATGATCACGGCTCACTGCAGCTTCAACCTCCCCAGGCTCAGGTGATTCTCCAACCTCAGCATCCCTAGCCAGCACTACGGGCCTACACCACCATGCCTGGTTAAATTTTGTATTTTTTGTAGAGACGGGATTTCACCATGTTTCCTGGGCTGGTCTTGAACTCGGGCTCAAGCAATCTGCCGGCCTCGGCCTCCCAAAGTGCTGGAATTACAGGCATGAGCCACTGCGCCCAGCCAGAAATAAAGATTTGAATGTGAGTTAAATGAAGCGAAAGCAGAAACCATGAGTGTGACTAGCGTCCGGGGAGAGAATGAAGAGGATGAACCCATACCTTCCCCACCCCGGTCAACAAGCCTGTTGCAGCCATGAAATCCGGTGCCCCCAGAGCTGACAGGTCCGCAAGAGGACAAGTGACCCAAGGTAAACAAGTCACGTTCCCTCACAGAGCAAACTGGGATTTTGAAGACAGAAAGGAAGAAACAGAGCCCGGGCCGCGGTGGCTCACTCCTGTAATCCCAGCACTTTTGGAGGCCGAGGCTGGCAGATCGCGAGGTCAGGAGATCGAGACCAACCTGGCTAACATGGTGAAACCCCGTCTCTACTAAAAATACATAAAAATTAGCCGGGCGTGGTGGTGGGCGCCTGTAATCCCAGATTCTAGGGAGGCTGAGGCAGAAGAATGGCGTGAACCCGGGAGGCGGGGGAGCTTGCAGTGAGCGGAGATCGCGCCACTGCACTCCAGCCTGGGCGACAGAGCGAGACTCTGTCTAAAAAAAAAAAAAAAAGAAAAGAAGAAACAGACTAGCAATTGTTGGTACAGGTCACATGAACAGCAGCACACTAAAGAAAAGGCCCACGATTGTCCAGGCCTCTAGTGCCTTCCTAGGTCCGGCCCTTTTCAAAGTACAGTTGTTCAAATGCCTTGAAATGCTTGGGCCAACTTCCAGTCAATTCCCTTTTCATTCAAAATAATTACAGAGTTGGTTTCTGATACCTGAAACCCAGATGACCTTAGCAATTACAACCAGATTACTCTGAAGCTAAAAATACATGAAATGCAATGAATGAAGCAAGCTACGGGGAGAGAGTGACATCATGGTTGATTGTAATAAGAGCTTCAATAGTCATTTAATGATCGTCTCTCTACCTCCTGCTATTATCTTCCCAGACAGAAATGGTTTAGTGATTCCCTTGGGAGAGTTGAAAGAATACTATAGCTCTAGCCAAATGTGATTTCCCATTCTACTCAGGTTTGGTTGACCAGAATGAAATCGGATTTTTTTTTTTTTTTTTTTCTTGAGATGGAGTCTTGCTCTGTCGCCGAGGCTGGAGTGCAGTGGTACGATCTTGGCTCACTGCAACCTCTATCTCCCAGTTCAAGCAATTTTCCTGCCTCAGCCTCCTGAGTAGCTGGGATTACAAGCGTGTGCCACCACACCCGGCTAATTTTTTTTTTTTTATTTTTAGTAGAGACAACGTTTCCCCATATTGGCCAGGCTGGTCTCAAACTCCGGACCTCAGGTGATCCGCCTGCCTCAGCCTCCCAAAGTGCTGGGATTACAGGTGTGAGCACCTGGCTCTTTTTTTTTTTTTTTAAGACAGTCTCACTCTGTTGCCCAGGCTGGAGTGCAGTGGTGCGATCTCGGCTCATTGCAACCTCTGCCTCCTGGGTTCAAGTGATTCTCCTGCCTCAGCCTCCCGAGTAGCTGGGATTACAGGCATGCACCACCACACCTGGCTAATTTTTTTTGTATTTGTAGTAGAGACAGGGTTTCCCCATGTTAGCCAGGCTGGTTTGGAACTCCTGGCTTCAAGTGATCCGCCTGCTGCAGCCTCCGAAAGTGCTAGGATTACAGGCATGAGCCACCACATCTGGCCTGATTATATTTTTTAAGGAATTGCTTCTTAAGAATGATAGTCTGGCCGGGCATGGTGGCTCATGCCTGTAATCCCAGCACTTTGGGAGGCCGAGGTGGACAGATCACTTGAGGTCAGGAGTTCTAGACCAGCCTGGCCAACATGGCAAAACCCTGTGTCTACTAAAAATACAAAAAAGTAACTGGGCGTGGTGGCAGGCGCCTGTAGTCCCAGCTACTCAGGAGGCTGAGGCAGGAGAATGGCATGAACCCAGGAGGCGGAGCTTGCAGTGAGTCAAGATCGGGCCACTGCACTCCAGCCTGGGCCACAGGGTGAGACTGTGTCTCAAAAAAGAGAAAGAAAAAAAAAGGATGATAGTCTGGCTTCTACAGATTCACATAAATAACAACAGAGGGATACAACCCTTCCCATGTTGGGCAGCTGGTCACAAAATCATAGTACTGTGGGCCTATTTTTGACAAAAGGAAGAGTTTCTACACATTGTTAAAATGCTTATGTATATTTACTGGATAAGAAGCATGAATTAGAACAATCTACTGAAAACGGATTGATTTTAGCATACTGGGTTTTCACAAATTATGACTACATAATTATCACTTTGTGGATCTCCACCAACTAAATAAAGTTTGTGCCAGGTCAATCCTTTTGTCTACTAACTGATACCAATTTGTGAAACATTAAAAAACAAAGGAAATACTATTTAACAGAATAGTTTTGAATTTATCACACTGAGAAAACACAGCCTTTCTTATTTTCCAAGACAATCACCAGTCGGCCCCTCCTCAGTAAAGGGAATTCCGGCAGTTTCCTGACTTTCCCGGAGTGAGAATTATCTGGTTGCTTATTAACCACCCAGCTCCCCCAGTGACTCTGATCAGTGGGCTTGGGATGGAGGCCAGGGACTTGTATTTTAACAGGTACCTGGGTGGTTGTCATCATCAAAAAAGCTGGGTTCCCCTATGGTTGGGACTGTGGCGTTCCTTCCCTGTTGTCCTGATGCTGCTGGTGTTGACAATGTGATTCCGCCACTGTTGAATTTGTGTTCTATAATATAAATTTGACTGTCAGCCATGCATAGTGGCTCACACTTGTAATTCCCAACACTTTGGGAGGCCAAGGTGGGAGGATCACTTTAGCCCAGGAGTTCAAGACCAGCTTGGGCAATGTAATGAGACCTTGTCTCTACAAAAAATTTTATAAATTAGCCAGGCACGGTGGCGTACGCCTGTGGTCCCAGCTATATGGTAGGCTAAGGTGAGAGGATCACCTGAGCCTGGTAGGTCTAGGCTGCAGTGAGCTGTGATCATGCCACTGCACTCCAGCCTGGGCAACAGAACAAGACCCTGTCTGAAAAAAAAATTAAGTAAAATAAAATTGACTATCATATACTGAAGTATAGTTCTCTTGTTATCTTGTTTAGGGTTCTCCAAGCTTCCTGTATCTGTAGACTGATGTTTATCATTAAATTTGAAGGATCAAGGCTATTATTTCTTTCAACAATTTTTCTGCCATTCTCTATCTTTTCATCTACTGGGATTCTAATTACATATGATTTAGACAACTTGAAATTGCCCTACAAGTCACTAAACCTCTGCTCATTTTTTCTTCTTCTTCAAATCTGATCATTTCTATTGCTTTATTTCCGTTTCATTAGCCCTTTCTTCTGCAGTCTGTTGCTAAGCAGTGAAACTTTTATTTTACATATTGTAATTTTTCATTTTAGCATTTCCATTGGTTCTTTTTTATAGTCCCATTTCTCTGCTGAGACTCCTTATTCATCTTATTAGGACTATATTTTTCTTTAAGTCTTTGGATATTTTTGTATTAGTTGTTCAGAGTCTTTCTCTGCCAAGTTCAACCTTTAGACCAAGATCTAGATGTTATTGATAGCTTTTTTTCCTTGATAATGGGTCACATTTTTCTGCTTCTTTGCATGTCTAGTAATTTGTTATTGTGTGGTGGACACTGTGAATGATACGATGTAGGGAGTTTGGATTATGTCATCTACCTGTGTAAGATGCTGAGTTTTGTTCTGGCAGGCATTTAAATTACTGTTATATCCTCTTGATCAGGTTAGGCTAGTATCATTCTTTATTTGGGAGGAATCTATTCTGGTTTAAAGCTTAGTCCTAAAGTATTGTTCTTGCTTTATGGCATAGTCCTTACTCCTAAGGCATAGCCTTTCTAGGTCTCACCTGCATGCCCAAAGTGTTCACGTTAGGCCAGAGCGCTAACATCTCCCTGTAACGTACCAGTTCTAGTATTACTGTGCCGCTCTCAGCCCCAGCACGGCCTGCCTTGGACAATCACAGCCTAGTCCTAAGTTAAGGATTCACATAAAGACTTCCCACACAAACTTCATTGTCCTGAACAACTCTCTTCTTCTCTAGTACCCTGTTCTGCAGACTTCAGCTCCTTCAGCAGCCCCGAACCCCAATTTCTGCCTCTTCATCTCAGTAAAGTCACTGCTCAGCTTGGATGTCACTTCCCTGTGCCAGGGCAGGCAGAAAGCCAGGGGATCCTGGGGCTCATCTTGTGTTTCCCATATCTCATGATCCCAGTCCAGCACTGCCTGTTACTCAATGCCCCAAAACAGTCGATGCATATATTCTGTCTATTTTTATCGTTGTTTTTAGCAGAGGGCAAGTCGGGTACCAGTTTCTCTATCACGTCCGAAGTGAAAGTGAAGCAAATGCAATGATGATTACGGTTGTAAAAGTGGTTCTCAACCATGGCTGCATATTGGAATACCTTGAGGATTTTTTGTGTGTTTGTTTAAATACTAGTGCCCCACGTGGCCTGAAGGTCCAGCCGAAGTCGAGAAGCAGTCTACATCATCACAGTATTTCCGCTCTGGCTTCTCACCTTTGTCAATGTTAGGCTTTTATTGGTTGCAAAATAATCCCCTAAATCACTCCGGGCTCCCTGAATGAGCCTGTACAGAAGGGTTTTTATGGCTTTTGTTATGGCTCCAGGATAGTTAGGGTGCTATCTTTTGGAATAAAACCTGCTAGGTCAGCTGCTTCTGGGGCCTGTGCTTCCCAGTCCACCTTGACTTGATTAATAATTTACAGTCATCATGAATGTTATGCTATTTTTGGAGGTCGTTACATGAAACCATATCATAACCACTTGTTCTAACACAACATCCAAATATGATTACTGATTGCTTTAGATATGCTATAGACCTGAGACTGCTCCAATAAAACCAAGACAGCACACTGAATTTGTATACACAAACTCCATAACTACATTTAGAACAAGACTGGGTTCAAGCGGTAAGCCTGGCCAGTTCCCATAAGTCATAGTCACTAGTTGTGGGGGGAGGGTAGTATCCCAGGGGTTCTAGTATCTAGAGAATTACA
Organism: Macaca fascicularis; assembly: GCF_037993035.2. NCBI lineage: Eukaryota > Metazoa > Chordata > Mammalia > Primates > Cercopithecidae > Macaca > Macaca fascicularis. The sequence goes on from NC_088378.1 coordinate 12,066,335, forward strand.
CCATCTTCAGAAACATCACTAGAATAGAGCTTACCATATTTTTCATCTTGTATCCTTAGTAGTACATTAGTGGATTTTCTAAAATAATGCTTGCTTTACTTTATTTATGAATGGTACCAAAAAACATTTTATCTCATTAAGAATAGTAATATTATGGCCGGGCACGGTAGCTCACGCCTGTAATCCCAGCACTTTGGGAGGCCTAGGCGGGTGGATCACGAGGTCAGGAGTTCAAGACCAACCTGGCCAAGATGGTGAAACCCTGTTTCTACTAAAAATACAAAAAATTAGCCGGGCGTGGTGGCATGCGCCTGTAATCCCAGCTACTCCAGAGGCTGAGGCAGAGAATTGCTTAAACCTGGGGGTAGAGTTTCCAGTGAGCCGAGATCGCGCCACTGCACTCCAGCCTGGGGGACAGAGTGAGACTCTGTCTCAAAAAAAAAAAGAATAGTAATATTGTGTGTACATATAAAATATAATCCATATTATACATATATAGATTGTATTATATTAATATTTTAAAGAGAGCAATGTAACTTTAAATTTTGCATAATTTTTTTAAAATATTGATTTAATACTTTATGATAGGGCAATTTGAAGGTCTGGTTTTAAGTTCATGTTCTTTCATTACTTGGTTTTCACGAGTACCTTAGCTAAAAAAAGGCATCTCACAAAGATAGGTACAGACAAAGGGGAAAAAGATATTATGTTTATTAAATTAAAATGTTTATTAATCTCATTCACCAATTACACAGAAGTTGTTTCTTGAAATTCACTAGCAAATTTAAATCCTTTCTGATCCAATCAGTTGTTCTTGCAAATTAAATAATCAGAGGGTGTTCCATTTTGATAGTTTTAATAAATGGTTTGAAAGCCTGAAAATTTAATTTGAAACATTTTAAGCAAGTTAGAAGACTCTGGTTCCAACTTTTTAAATAATTTTTATGGGTACATAGTAGGTATATATATGTATGGGGTCCCAACTTTTGAAGTGGGAATGTATGAATTTTTTCAAAGCAACACACATCATTTTCAGTAACAAAATCACATAATAATAGAAATAGTTCCAAACATCTGTTTTTAAAATCTTTTAGAAAGTTTCTTTTAAAAAGTAGTTACTAGCATACTCAGTTTTAGACTATCTTCTCTAACCACGTGGAATCAGATCATGCATTTGTTTTTATTTTTGTTTTCAAAAATATCTGCAGCCAGGAGCAATGGCTCACGCCTGTAATCCCAGCATTTTAGGAGGCTAAGGCAGGTGGATCACCTGAGGTCAGGAGTTCGAGACTAGTCTGGCCAACAGGGTGAAACCTTGTCTTTACTAAAAATACAAAAATTTGCTGGTCATGGTGGCATGTGCCTGTAATCCCAGCTACTCAGGAGGCTGAGGCAAGAGAACCACTTGAACCCGGGAGGCAGAGGTTGCAGTGAGCCAAGATCGTGCCATTGCACTCCAGCCTGGGCAGTAAGAGTCAAACTCTATATCAGGAAAAAAAAAAAAAAAATCTGCCAGGAATTGTGTCTCTGAGAACAACTTACCATGTCGGAAAATGTCAGCAAATTTAGAACACTGTCTTTTTACATAACAAAAGTCTGTAGAATTGTCTTTAAGTTCAGCAGCTATTTCGAAAGATTTATCAATGAAAACTGGTGAGCATCTGCGTGGTCCAAAAGATTTTTCATTAGGAATTATTGTAGATTGCCCTCCTTTCGACATTCTTTTTGTTTGTTTGTTTTCTGAGACAGTCGTGCTGTATCACCCAGGCTGGAGTGCAGAGTCACTGTAGCCTCAACCTCTTGGGCTCAAGCCATCTCCTGCCTCTGCTTCCTGAGTAACTGAGGCTACAGGCATGTGCTGCCATTTCCAGCTTATTTATTCATTTATTCATTCATTCATTCATTCATTCATTCATTCATTCATTCATTTATTGGGAGAGACAAGGTCTCGTTACCTTGCCCATTCTGGTCTCAAACTCCTGGCCTCAAATGATTCTCCAACCCCAACTTCCCAAAATGCTAGGATTACAGGCATGAGCCATTGGGCCCAGCTTAGATTTTCTTTTTGTTTGTTCATCTTTGTTGAGGTATAATTGGTACACAATAAACAGCAAAAGGCCAGGCGCTGTGGCTCATGCCTATAATCCCAACCCTTGGGGAGGCCAAGGCAGGCGATCACTTGAGCCCAGGAGTTCAAGATCGGCCTGAACAACATGGTGGAACCCCATCTCTACAAAAAAGAGTTTTAATTAGCCGAGCATGATTGTGTGCACTTGTGGTCACAGCTACTTGGGAGACTGAGGCAGGAGGATTGCTTGAGCCCAGGAGGTCAAGGCTTCAGTGAGCCATGTTTAGGCCAGTGCACTCCAGCTGGAACAGAGCGAGACTCTGTCTCATAAATAAATAAATAAATAAATAAAAATAAACAGCACCTATTTAAGGTATATAGTTTGATGAGTTTAGACATATGCACCCATGTCCCCAATACCACAATCAAGATAATAAACATATCCATCACCCTCAAGAGTTTTCTAGCCAGGCACCGTGGCTCATGTCTGTAATCCCAGCACTTTGGGAGGCTCCCGACCTCAAGTGATCCACCCACCTCGGCCTCCCAAAGTGCTGGGATTACGGGCGTGCGCCACCGATCCTGGCCTTTTTTTGAAGCTTCTCAATGTCATTCTTGATTATTCTGTTCCCCATTTTCTTTGCCTTCGTGACTCTCCTGTATATTATGAGCAGAGTCCTGTGCTCCCGCATGCCACATGGACAGCGCCTGGGGAGAGTGACTTCCCAGGATATCCACAGTAGAAGGTTTTGTCGTGTTCTTAAAGAGTTTTGGACTTGCAGGATTCTCGCCAACCAGGATCACACTCAGGTTTGTTGCCTGAGGCCACCCACTCTTCCACCTCCTGCCGCACTTTCTGCTTGATCTGCTGGGCCAGTTGCCTTCCAGAAATGATAACAGCTTCATTGGGAACGCCGCGAGGTGGAAGGCAGCAGCTATGGGCAGGCTGCAGCAGCCAGGCAGCCAACACGGACATGAGGGAAGTTGCAGCCATAGCCCACGCCAGTGACCACGACGGTCCAGGTCACACTTTAATCAACAGCAATCACCAGAAAATTCAGCTATGAGCTCAGTAGAATTTAGCCCTTGCCAAAAATTCATGAGACATATGTTGTTTAAGAGTTACCATGTAAGGACTAATTAGCCATTATTCTTTTCAGTTCTCTACTTTCCATTTCTATTTCCTGTCAGTGCAGTAGAAAGTCATGGTGGCCGATGTAGGACTGTCTATGGGCAAATGAGAAATAAGCGTCCCTCAGGCCAGGCGCAGTGGCTCATGCCTATAATCCCAGGACCTGGAGAGGCTGAGGCAGGAGAATCACTTGAGCTCCGGAGTTCAAGACCAGCCTGGGCAACATAATGAGACCCCGTTTCAATTGAAAAAGAAATAAAGAAAAAAGTGTCCACTCCTTAAGACATATTTTTATATCTATTGGAAAACTGTCATAAACATCTGATTTTATTAAAAGAAGAAAACTTAGCTAGGTACAGTAGCTCACACCTGTATTCCCAGTACTTTGGGAGGCCAAGGAAGGTGGATCACTTGAGGTCAGGAGTTCGAGACCAGCCTGGCTAAAATGGCAAAACCCCATCTCTACCCAAAAAAAAACAACAAAAATTAGCCAGGCATGGTGGCACACACCTATAATCCCAGCTACTTGGGAGGCTGAAGCAGGAGAATCACTTAAACCCGGGAGGCAGAGGTTGCCCTGAGCAGAGATCGTGCCACTACACTCCAGCCTAGGCGACAGAGCAAGACCCCATCTCAAAAAAAAAAAAAAAAAAAAGAAAAGAGAAAGAAAAAAAGAACAAGAAACCTTGTTGCCATCTACCAGGCCTTTTTTTTTTATTTTGAAACAGAGTTTTGCTCTTGTTGCCCAGGCTGGAGTATAATGGCGCAATCTCGGCTCACTGCAACCTGTGCCTCCTGGGTTCAACTTATTCTCTTGCCTCAGCCTCCCGAGTAGCTGGGATTACAGGCCTGCACCACCACACCCGGCTAATTTTGTATTTTTAGTAAAGACAGGGTTTCACCATGTTGGCCAGGCTGGTCTCAAACTTGTGACCTCAGGTGATCTGCCCACCACAGCCTCCCAAAGTGCTGGGATTACATGCGTGAGCCACTGCACGTGGCCCACCAGACATTTTTCATGATAAATATTCAAATCTACAATGTAAATAGCATCCCTCAGATTTACATACGTGCCCTGGGTCAATGAAACCACCAATAATAAGAAAAGTAAAATACAAACATAGATTATTAAATTGTAAAAAAAATAAGGTGAATTCATCGTATATAAAGGAAATATCTTCCCAGCTCTGTCATTGAAAGTGACCCCACTGTGGCACTCCTCTTACCCTCCCACCAACATTTTTATGCACTCCTAACACCCAGATTTTATTTTCTAAAAGTATTCTCCATTAAACAGAACCAAGATGTCTTCCATAAAATAACTCTACACCTGTTTGGTATATCCTATTATTTGCAGGAAACAAATGTTACTGGAAAGGGGTCTGGATCCAGACTCCAAGAGAGTGTTATTGGATCTTGCAAAAGAAAGTATTTGGGGTGAGTCCATACAGTAAAGTGAAAGCAAGTTTATTAAGAAAGTTAAGGAATAAAAGAATGGATACTCCATAGGCACAGCAGCCCTGAGGGTTGCTGGTTGCCCATTTTTTATGGTTATTTCTTGATGATGTGCTAAACAAGGGGTGGATTATTCATGCCTCCCCTTTTTAGACAATATAGGTAACTTCTTGACATTGCCATGGCATTTGTAAACTTTCATCGTGCTGGTGGGACTCTTTAAACATGCTAATGCATTATAATTAGCATACAATGAGCAGTGAGGACAAGAGGCCACTCTCATTGCCATCTTGGTTTTGGTGGGTTTTAACTGGCTTCTTTATTGCAACCTGTTTTATCAGTAAGGTCTTTATGACCTGTATCTTGCGCTGACCTCCTATCTCATGTCGTGACTTAGAATGCCTGTCTGGGAATGCGGTACAGTAGGCCTCAGCCTTATTTTACCCAGCCCCTATTCAAGATGGAGTTGCTCTGATTCAAATGCCTCTGACACGAGGATGTCAAAGGCAATACTGAAAGGAAAGGAAGCCAACCAAAAGGGGCTCCCATTGGCCAGCCTGTGATAATGTGAGCATTAGAAAATAATATCAATTTTAGGTATCTTTAGTAGCAGTAGTAGTAGTAGTAGTAGTAGCAGTAGTAGTAGCAGCAGCAGTAGTAGTAAGTAATAATCCGACAGTTATTTTGAACTAGTTGAACCTTGATAACAATGAGTTTATAACCATAATCAAAGGAGTAACACTCTTTTAAATAGCAACAGATAGTTGTAATAAATAAAAAGGGTGAATACTGAAGACTAAACTTTGACCTTTTCCTTTTCTTGCCCAAATTCCTACCTAAGGGGCCTGAGGAGTCACACCCTATGAACCATCAAGTCTCATCAGAGGGGCTTTATTTAACCCTATATAATGTGGCTCACTTTCCAACTTGACTCTGGCATAACATCACATAACAAATAAGGAAGGAAATCAAAATATTTTAACTCCAAATATATTTCCTTGCCATACCTTGAAGTTGCCCTGCAAAGTCATCTCTTGTGGGGGGAAATCCACATTCTGTATAGAATCCCCTTTCCCTTTTTCCAGGAAAGAATCAAACATTTACAATCTATTCTTTCTGAATACTGCTACCTGGAAGCCTCATCTCCATAATAAGAACCTTGGTCTCTACAACCCCTTGTCTTAACCTAGGCATTTCCTTTCTTTTGATCCCAGGTCCTTAGACAAATTCTTTTAACCAGTTGCCAATCAGCAAATTTTTAAATCTATGGCCTGGAATCTCCCCTGACACAGCTGTTTTGAGTTGTCCCACCTTTCTGGACCCAACTGAACCAACGTAAATGCTCAAAAATGTATAAAACCAACTGCCTTGGGCACATGTTCGCAGGATCTCTGAGGCCCGTGTCATGGGCCATGATCACTCATATTTGGCTTGGTAAATATGTATCTTCAAATATATTACAGAGTTTTACTCTTTTCATCAACAATATGATAAGATAGATTTCATTTTTCTTTGGGAGGCTGAGGCGGGTGGATCATGAGGTCAGGAGATCAAGACCATCCTGGCTAACAAGGTGAAACCCCGTCTTACTAAAAATACAAAACAATTAGCCGGGCATGGTGGTGGGCACCTGTAGTCCCAGCTACTTGGGAGGCTGAGGCAGGAGAATGGCATGAACCCGGGAGGAGGAGCTTGTAGTGAGTTGAGATCGTGCCACTGCACTCCAGCCTGGGCGACAGAGTGAGACTCCATCTCAAAAAAAAAAAAAGATATATTTCGTTTGTATTGATTTTGGTAAAAGTCATAGTATGGGTATTAGTTGTTGTTGTTGTTGTTTTAAACTATGTAAGTAGAAAAGAGTAAATATGGCCAGGTCCTGTGGTTCACACCTGTAATCCCAGCACTTTGGGAAACTGAGATGGGAGCATTGCTTGAGTCCAGGAGTTTGAGACCAGCCTGGGCAACATAGTGAGAACCTGTTTCTACCCAAAATTTAAAAAATTAGCTGGGTGTGTTGATGCATGCCTGTGGTCCCAGCTACTTGGAAGGCTGAGTTGGGAAGATTGCTTAGGCCTGGGAGGTAAAGGCTGCAGTGAGCCATGATTGCACCACTGCACTCCAGCCTGGGCAACAGAGCGACACCCTGTCTCAGAAAAAATAAAAAGAAAAGAAAAGAGTAAATATAGACAGTGATGAGCCAAATTATCCCTAAAGAATTAGGTGTTCAGTCAGAAAACCAAAATCCCTATCAGTCCAGGGGCAGCTCAGATAGAAGCAGGTCAAGGTGTACCCAGAATTGGTTCCTTCCGGTGAGTTCTTGGTCTCACTGACTTCAAGAATGAAGCCATGGACCCTCGCAGTGAGTGTTAAAGTTCTTAAAGATGGTGTGTCTGGAGTTTGTTCCTTCAGATGTTCAGATGTGTCTGGAGTTTCTTTCTTCCGGTAGGTTCGTGGTCTCGCTTGACTTCAGGAGTGAAGCCGCAGACCTTTACGATGAGTGTTACAGCTCATAAAGGAAGTGCGGACCCAATGAGTGAGCAGCAGCAAGATTTATTGTTAAGAGTGAAAGAACAAAGCTTCCACACCATGGAAAGGGACCTGAGTGGGTTGTGGTGGCTGGCTCGGGTAGCCAGCTTTTATTCCCTTAAGTCCATTTTACAGAGTGCTGATTGGCCCATTTACAATCCTTTAGCTAGACACAAAAGTTCTCCAAGTCCTCACCCGACCCAGAAGCCCAGCTGGCTTCACCTTTCAAAAGGCTCTCTGGGAGTTGGTTGGCACTGGGAGTCCTTGGCAGTTACCAATAAAAAAGAGGAGCCAACTCTGTGCTCCAAGGCAATGCATTACCCAAATTCCTCAAGGAAGAGAATTGTTAGTGATACAGGAGCTAGAAATAAATTATTTAGGCAGATAGTGAGAGCAAAAGAGTCCTTAGTAAGGGTTCCCTTTTAAGAAAAAGCAGCCCAAGAAATTATTATTTTTTTCTAACAAAGAGCAGACTGAAAAATCAAAAAGGTATGACATTTGCAGATGTCGAAAAGCAAGCTGGGGCCGGGCACAGTGGCTCAAGCCTGTAATCCCAGCACTTTGGGAGGCCGAGACGGGCGGATCACGAGGTCAGGAGATCGAGACCATCCTGGCTAACACGGTGAAACCCCGTCTCTACTAAAAAATACAAAAAACTAGCCAGGCGTGGTGGTGGGCGCCTGTAGTTCCAGCTACTCGGGAGGCTGAGGCAGGAGAATGGCGTAAACCCAGGAGGCGGAGCTTGCAGTGAGCTGAGATCTGGCCACTGCACCCCAGCCTGGGTGACAGAGCTAGACTCCGTCTCAAAAAAAAAAAAAAAAGAAAAGCAAGCTGGAAGTTTGCATGGGTGAGCACCAGCAGCTGTGCCAATAGAAAAGTATTACCTGGAGGCCTGGCATATCCTTCATGGAGGCTCCATCTTCCCTTTTTTGTTACCATGTGTACAGTACAGAAATGGACAACATGGTATCGGCCAGGCAGATAACCCATCTGCATAATAAAAGATTAGGGTGTGGGTGGCCAACTTTTAATGCCATATGCAAATGGCACACCTAGCCCTAACCAGTTTTTCACACCTATGCAAATGGTACACTACCTGGGCCAACCAATCTTTTGCACCATATGTAAATCAGACATTGCCTCCTCAAGCTCATCTATAAAACCCCCTGCATTTCACTGCAGATCTAGCAACCCATTTCTCTGGGACCCCTCTGTGCTGCAAAGAGTTCTTCTCTTTCTTTCATCTATTAAACTTCCACTCTTAACCTCACTCCTTATGTGTCCACATCCTTGATTTCCTTAGTGCGAGACAATGAACCTTGGATATCACCCCAGACAACAAGGCCACTTCATTAGTAGACCTTCCTAATTATCATGAGCTATGGATAAAGCAAATATAAGTTTCCAAGATATTGAAAGACCCAGAACAATGAGTGAGGTACAACCAGCCTTGCATGCAAAACTTAAAGAATATATCAGTCCTGGGAGACACACCAAGTTTCAAAAGATTAAAATCTATTTGAAAGTCAGGAACTTAAGAGTCCTGTGATTAAATAAAGGAGACCAAATTGTAAAGAGGGACCCCGGCTAATGACCTTCACATGGTGTTGGGAGACAAGCTGAGTGTTGGGAGAGCAGCTGAGGCAGGGCTTGCATGTCTGCTAGACTTGCTGGCTCCTTGCTTCTAGTATGCCCATTATCTCAAGTAGCCATATGCTTCTCATTCACTTGATACACTATTTCCTTTCAACCCCCACATCCTCACCACCTTTTTCTTTGTTTGATCACCAATAAATAGCTGGGCTCCCAGAGCTCGGGGGCCACACTCACAATGGCCCCCTGGTCCCACTTTCTCTCTCAAACTGTCTTTTTCTCATTCCTTTGACTCTGCCAGACTTCATCACCCCCATGACCTGGTATTGGGTCTGATCACCCCAACAACATGGCCTGATGTAGATCTCTTTGAACTAGACAATTAAGTCCCAGGTCCCAGCCAATAATCAGTCAACAACCCCAATTCTGTCCTTGGCTGTTCTGAGATTGAAGAAGGAATTCATGAATTTTCCAAGTATAATCAAAGACAACCAAAAATTTTTACTTTTTCCCTCAAAAGCTAAGTGTAGTGTAGTCCCCGCTTAGTCTAAGTTAGAGAAGAACACTAACTGCCTGTTTTTTCTTTGGTGCTCAGCAGGCTTTACGTGTGCTTGTTAGTTTCACACTCCTTGAGGCTCAGCAAGTTCCTGCATCACCTCCCTAGCACAGCTGCAAAGTTACAAGGTTGATACAGAAGCATGGTTTCCCAAGAATGTGGAACACGTAGTATAGATAAATGTAAAAGACTGATCAACTGCCTTTGTTCTCACTTCAGTAAGTATGCTTCCTGCATCATGTAGCTCCCAGCCACTGACTGCTTAAAAGGTGGCTGCTTTCTTTGTCCGGCGCTCAGACTTTCCTGGATGCTAGTCCTACTGAGCCAGGTGATCACCTTTTAATAAAGACCTTTCCTGAACTCACTCTGTTTGGTCTCGCCCATCTTTGATTATCCTGCAACAAGATCTCTCTGTTTTGCTTTTTCTTCTTTATTCCTTTTAGTGCTGGTAAAATTATTTTTTTTTTTTTGAGATGGAGTTTCACTCTTGTCACCTAGGCTGGAGTGCAATGGTGTGATCTTGGCTCACTGCAACCTCCACCTCCCAGGTTCAAATGATTCTCCTGTCTCAACCTCCTGAGTAGCTGGGATTACAGGCAGCCAACAGCACGCCCAGCTAATTTTTATATTTTTAGTAGAGATGGGGGTTTTACCATGTTGGCCAGGCTGGTCTAGAACTCCTGACCTCAGGTGATTCACCCACCTCAGCCTCCCAAAGTACTGGGATTACAGGCATGGGCTACCATGCCTCGCCAGTGCTGGTAAAAATTAGTGCAACCCTGAGAAGTGTGAACAGAATATTTAGTAATATTTCTACAACCTCACTGTCATAGTTCAGATTCCCCAGGAGACAACCTCTGAGATTCTGAGATTGTATGCAGGAGATTTATTGGGAAGTGCTCTTGCGGATCACCATCTATGATGGGTAAGGAAAGTAGGATTCGGTGGTGGGGGAAGGTAAACTACAATGCAATCATTACAACAGTCTCAGCCAACCTTGCAGATTGCTGTGAATCTGGGGGGGCCCTTCAGAGATGTCTCAACTTGTTGCCAAGGGGCCAGGCCTTTGTTCTGTCTTATGCACAAGTCATTGAATGTAAGATTCCCCCACACCCACCTACCAGGAGGCATAGTTTTAGAGCTCTCATTGGCAGAGAGACCCTGCTCTGGGAGGGGCTCAGCTAGGAGCTATTTGGCAGCTGAGGGAATGAGTGCCTTAGTCCTGCAGAAGGATCTAGATGGCACACTACAGCATTCACTATATATATATATGCAAAAATGTAAGTCTTGGGAAATATAAAAATTAGATTAGACAAGCATAAAGAGTTGAGTGCCTATAGTCTCAGCTACTCAAGAGGCTGAGGCTGGAGGACTGCTTGAGGCCAGGAGGTTGAGTCTGCAGTGTGTTATGATCTAGACTGTGAACAGCCACTGTACTCCAGCCTGGGCAACATAGTGAAACCTCATCTCTAAAAACAAATTAAAAAAAAAAGCATAAAGAAATACCTTTAAATCCTCACTGCTAGCCTTTTCTAACCAGTTTTAGTATAAATATGCTGTTTTGTAATTATTGTGAAATTTTGTGTATTGTCTGCTCTTTAAAGTGTTTAAAGAGCATTTGAGAGACTCCAATTGAACCTGGGATTTTCATTAAATGATTAGAAGAGTTTAGTTAAATAAATTTTGGTAAATGTTTAAATGTTTAGGGAAATTTAACTTATTTAAACCTATTAAGTTTGGGTTGGTTCCTCTTATAAGTAGTTTGAATATTTATGAGTGTTAATTGTTTAAGGAAACGTTAATTTAACAAATTCGTAAAATTAATAAATTTGGCATGGAACAAAGCCCAAAGAATAGTGAGCATTACTCTCCATACACAAAAGCCTCTCAGACATTAAATAAGCTATCAATATATTCCAGGATGGCAGGGGTTTTATCTTTTCATCATATATACCAATTTCAGTCATTGGTGGTGGATGCTATGTTGAGATCTATGACGTCTGGGCTCAGTGGGAAATTCTGTCATGATTGACTAGTCATGTCTGCCATAGGTGTGACAGCTCAGAGGCTCAGCATATATGCAATATATTTATCAACATTGGGTCATTAGATAATCAGAAAAAAATGTATCCAAACTGTATTATCAGAAAAGAATGTATCCAAACTATATTATCTTTACTCCCCCCAGAAAGTCTTCACTGAACTTAAAATGGAATATCATTTCCTAAGCTTTTATGTAGGGGTGATATCAGGAATAGCCATCTAAATAATATTTCTCTATATTTTCAAAACTGAGGTTGAGAACACTGTCATCTTAACCAGTGTCCCTACATAAGGTTTCTTCTAGTAAATTTCTCCTAGAATTCAGTTGTAGAAAAAGTGTTTTCACCGGGCGCAGTGGCTCAAGCCTGTAATCCAGCACTTTGGGGGGCTGAGGCAGGCAGATTACTTGAGGTCGGCAGTTTGAGACCAGCCTGGCCAACATGGTGAAAGACCGCCTCTAGTAAAAATACAAAATTAGGTCAGGCATGGTGATGCGTGCTTGTAGTCCCAGCCACTCGGGAGGCTGAGGCAGGAGAATCGCTTGAACTCAAGAGGTAGAGGTTGCAGTGAGCCAAGAATGCGCTACTGTACTCCAGCCTGGTGACAGAGCGAGACTCTGTCTCAAAAAAAAAAAAAAAAAAAAAAAAGCAAAATTAGCCGGGCGTGGTGGTGCACCTGTAATTCCAGCTACTTGGGAGGCTGAGGCAGGAGAATTTCTTGAACCCCAGAGGCAGAGATTGCAGTGAGCTGGGATCGCACCACTGCACTCCAGCCTGGGTGACAGAGTAGGACTCCATCTCAAAAAAAAAAAAGTGTTTTCATTGGATGAAAGAGTATGACCCTTTTATTGGGCAACAAAATAACAGTGAATTATACTGTCGAATTGCAATCCTCCCTTCCCTCCCCGCCACTCCTTTCTGTTTTTTGCTCTGGTGGTAAAAATCTGCATTGCTTACTAATACTTTGGTGTGAGTAGATTATTTGGGGAACTCAAAGGGACTCTGATATCTGCATTGAGGTAGAACACATAGGACACACACTGAGACAACACAGGAATAGAACGGTGAGGGGGGGTCAACTGAAGTCAGAGTTAAATATTTCAAATGCACTGTCTGAGTCCATTCATTTCATAATTGAATGTTTAAGGATTACAGAGACTACTAGGCATGGGTACAAGAAGATGAGTAATGGCTGAGCACAGTGCCTTATATCTATAATTACAGCACTTTGGGAGGCCGAGGTTTCTTTCTGTGGGAGAATTCCTTGAGCCCAGGAGTTCAAGACCAGCACTAGTCAACATAGGGAGACCCTTGTCTATACTGAAAATACAAAAATGTGCCGGGCTTGATGGTGCCTCCTGTAGTCCCAGCTACTCGGGAGGCTGAGGTGGGAGGATTGCTTGAGCCCAGAAAGGTGGAGGCTGCAGTGAGTGCCAAGATCATCCCACTGCACTTCAGCCTGGGCGACAGGAGTGAGACCCTGTCTAAAAAAAAAGAAAAATAATTGTGTTTTGGAAATACTGTAGAATCCTAGTTTCCATTTATAGGATGGATGGGATTGGGAGTCAAGCTTTCAGGCAGGGACTGAAAGGATGGAAAATATGGCTGGATACAAAAGGAAGTGTGAAACAACGTGTACAGTGTGATCTTATTTCAATACCATATTTTTGCTGTGTATGTGTATATGTCTACATATGTACACATATATCTCATACATGTACATAAAGATCTTGAAAAATATATATCAATATCAATCTAATAACACAGTTTATCTCCTAAGGAAGGGGAAGAGAGGAGGTGTAGAGTGGACAAAAGAACTTACTTAGCCTTTGGCCAGGCTCAAGGACTCTGGGAGGCCAAGTTGGGAGATGGCTTGAGCTCAGGATTTCAAGACCAGGCTAGGCAACATGATTCTAACCCTGTCTCTACAAAAAATACAAAAATTAGCTGGGCGTGATGGCACATACCTGCAGTCCCAGCTACCTGGGGGAGCTGAGACAGGATTGCTTGAACCCAGGAGGTCAAGGCTGCAGTGTGCCGAGATGGAGCTACTGCCCTCCAGCCTGAGTGACAAAGTGAGACCCTGTCTCAAAAAAGAAAAAAAAAAAAAGAAAGAAAGAAACTTAGCCTTGTTCTGCAGATCTTAATTTTGTAAGCAGAATTGAGATCTACATCCACTTACCTGTTGTGAATCATGAAGTGACTTGGGACCTATTCAAATATAACATATTCTTCCAGGCAAAGTCGCATGGGTTCAGCCATTCAGGGACTATTCACTGGGCCCTGGACACTGCTGGGGCGATGGGAGGTTCCTGCCCCTGAGGAGTTTACAGTCCAGTTGTGGAGGAGAGAGACACACACGAGGCACTAATCTGACGATGCTAGCAATGTGTGCCAGGCAGTGTATAACACATACATTCTGGAGACAGGGGATCTCTAAAAGTTTGAGCTGGTTGAAAAAGCCTTCTCAGAGAGGCAGGGCTTGAACTGGTCCCTAGAGGAAGAGCTTTCCAGGCTAGAACTTCACGTGAGCAAATGCACAGATGTTGCATTGTGTTAGCTATCGAATATGGTGCACTTAAAGGACAGTCATGGCTGAGGGTTCAGACGTGGGAAGAAGTGATATTGGAAAGGTGGTTGGGCCATCTCTTAAGATGAGGGCAGAAGGCAAGGCTGAGGCTCCTAATTGAAAGCAATAACTAAACTTATATGTTGAGTAGACATTACACATGACCCACTGGAAAGAAACTATTGGGCTAGGTGCGGTGGCTCAAGCCTGTAATCCCAGCACTTTGGGAGGCTGAGGCGGGCGGATCACGAGGTCAGGAGATCGAGACCATCCTGGCTAACATGGTGAAACCCTGTCTCTACTAAAAGATACAAAAAACTAGCCAGGCGAGGTGGCACATGCTACTCGGGAGGCTGAGGCAGGAGAATGGCGTAAACCCGGGAGGCGGAGCTTGCAGTGAGCTGAGATCTGGCCACTGCACTCCAGCCTGGGCAGCAGAGCGAGACTCCGTCTCAAAAAAAAAAAAAAAAAAGTCATTTTAATTTGCCTACAGAGGCATGAGTTGGATTTAAGGAAAGCAAAATCCTTTTAAAATGGACACTTTAGAGTCTTTTCCTCTTGTATCAAATTGCTGTTAGGGAATGAATAAATTTGGGGACATGATGGAAATGCTCTATTTTTTTGTTGGTCGGTTTTAAGACAGGGTCTCGGTCTGTCACCCAGGCTAAAGTGCAGTGGTTTGATCAAAGTTCACAGCAGCCTCGACTTCCTGGGCCCAAGCAATCCTCCCATCTCAGCCTCCCAGGCAGCTGGGAGCACAGGTGCATGCCACCACACCCAGCTATTAAAAAAATTTTTTTTTGTAGAGACAAGCTCTCATATGTTGCCCAGTGCTGGTCTCAAATTCCTAGGCTCAAGCAATTCTCCCACCTCAGCCTCCCGAAGTGCTGGGATTACAGGCTTTAGAGGCGTGAGCCACCGTGCTCAGCTTTATTTATTTATGTTTTCAAGTAAAGACAGTGTCTTCTTATGCTACAACCTGCTCTCGACCTCCCAGGCTCAAGCAATCCTCCCACCTACGTGTCCCGAGTAGCTGGGACTACAGGCGTGCACCACCATGCCCAGCTAATTTTTAAATATTTTTGTGGAGACAGTGTCTCCCTGTATTGTTCAGGCTGATGTCGAGCTCCTATGCTTAAGTGATCCTCCCACCTCAGCCTCCCAAAGTGCTGGGATTGCAATTGTGAGCCACTGCACTTGGCCTACTCTGTCTTGATTGTCATGGTGTTTTTACAGATGCAAATATTTGTTAAAATCCTCTGCATTGCACACTTAAAATGGGTGTGTTCTCTTGTGTGCAAATTATATAATATAAAATTACAGAGTGACTCTGAAAAATAAAAAATAACTGCCCTGGACTTCCTTTTCTTAGGCTGAGCAACACCATTTTAGAAATAGTTTAGGACTTTCCGTGAGTAAACAGGAAAAGAAAGATTCAGAGTTACTAAAGAGACTGGAAACAAAAATTTCCAATTAACTGTATGATTATTAACCAGCCAGCATGGGTTTACATAATTAATAATTCCAGAGGTTTTTATGACTTTCATTTTTCTTTTGCCTTTAAACATATTCTTCAATAAGCCATCATGAGAATGTTCTATAGGTGGTGGGAGGCATGAATGACCAGGTGCAATTACTTCCCTAGACATTGGATTAGGACATGCATACGCTTAAACTGGCATTGTAGCTGTTTTTTTGTTTTGTTTTGTTTTGTTTTGTTTTGAGACAGAGTCTCGCTCTGTCACTCAGGCTGGAGTGCAGTGGCATGATCTCAGCTCGCTGCAACCTCCACCTCCTAGGTTCAAGTGATTCTCCTGCCTCAGCCTCCCAAGTAGCAGGGATTACAGGCGTGTGCCACCACGCCCAGCTAATTTTTGTATTTTTAGTAGAGACGGGGTTTCAGCATGTTAGCCAGGCTGCTGTTGAACTCCTGACCTAAAGTGATCTGCCTGCCTCGGCCTCCCAAAGTGTTGGGATTACAGGTGTGAGCCACCGCACTCTGCCTAAACTGGCATTGTAGAACCTCTCTTTTTCACTCTACATTGTACTGTTTGCTGTGTTCTTTAAGAATATGCAATTCTGCTACAGAAGAAGGAAAAACACCTAAGATGGGTGAAACTCGTTGTTGTAGTCAGCTCAGGCTGCTATAACAAAACACCACAGACTGAGTGGCTTCAACAGCAGGCGTTTATTTCTCACACCTCTGGATTCTGGGAAATCCAGGATCAAGCTGCTGGCAGGTTCAGTTTCTGGTGAGGGCCCTCTTTCTGGCTTGCAGATAGCTGCCTTCTTGCTGTGCCCTCACATGGTAGAGAAAAAGAGCTCTTGTCTCTCTTCTTTCTATAAGGACACTAATTCTGTCACGGGGGCCTCACCCTCATGATCTCATCTAAACCTGATTACCTCGAAAAAGACCCCTCCTCTAAATACCATCACATTGGGGGTTAGAGCTTCAACATATGAATTTGGGGGAGACACCAACATTTAGCTCATAATACTCATAAGAAATGTTAAGCATAGATAAAAACAAACTTAAGTAGCTTGTGAGAAATAAAATTCATAAGATATGTTAAGTATAGGTGGTGATCGAGCAAATAGCTTATGAAACAGAATTCATAAAATATGTTAAATACAGGTAGTAAGTAATATGCTTAAAAGGTCAGAACAAAAGTCTTAAAGACAAAAAGGGGCCAGGTGTGGTGGCTCACGCCTGTAATCCCAGCACTTTGGGAGGCTGAGGCGGCTGGATCACCTGAGGTCAGGAGTTCAAGACCAGCCTGGCCAACATGGTGAAACCTTGTTTCTACAAAAAATACAAAAATTAGCCAAGCATGGTGGTGGGCACCTGTAATTCCAGCTACTCGGGAGCCTGAGGCACAAGAATTGCTTGAACCCGTAAGGCAGAGGTTGCAGTGAGCCGAGATTGCACTACTGCACTCCAGCCTGGGTGACAAAGCGAGACTCTGGAAAAAAAAAAAAAAAAAAAAAAAGGATGGAAAGTCTATGGGTGCTGCCTCCAGGCTGATGTTTATATCATCCCTAAATCAGCCACCTTTCAGTAATCTCAGTATCGTCCCCCAGGGTCCTACATATGCTTTGCCCCAGAGATGCATATAAAACCTGTAAGTGTTCAGCAGCTAAGCTAACTGGCAAGCTATAGCTCTGGCAGGCTTACTTGCTCTGGATCTTTCTAACAGAGTAAGCATAGGGGAGGGAAGGCATCCAGGCACTTTCTGCTGACCCCTCCCCATGTCGTCCAATTTCAACTCTGCTCCTTCCAACCATACCATCAGCAGAGAAAGGTCATCTTCCCTCAGCCCTAGCTTGCTCCCTCTCCTACGAGTGGTAACCTACCCCATCTACACCCTCCTTGCTTTCTGTTGTGTGTTTTAAGTAGGTTCAATAATCTCCACTTTGAGCAATATATACTTGGTCTGTGAGCCCTTCTGTTCCCTGACCTCTGAGAACGCTTTCCTGATAGTGAAATCGGAGGCCGCCTTTCCCCACAGTGCAGCCTGATTTGGGGGATAGCCAAAGCAGCCTTCAATCTATTTGATGTTTTTATTGTTTTTGGTTTGTTTCGTTTTTGTTAGTTTTAGGCAGCATCTTGCCCTGTTGCCCAGGATAGAGTGCAGTGGCATGATCTTGGCTTACTACAGCCTTGACCTCCCAGGCTCAAATGATCATCCCACTTCAGGCTCCCAAAGTGCTGGGATTACAGGCATGAGCTACTGCATCCAGCCCATTTGATGTTTTCAAATGCATATGAGGTGCAAGTAAAGTTATATTCCTGACTTTCCAAACCAAGTAAGTGTTAGTATTCATTCAAGCCCCTTTGTCACATCCCATGCCAGGCAGCATGAGTTCTTATGTGTTACAGGGCAGGGGATAAACCAAAATTTTGTCGGGGGTGGGATAGGATTTAGAGGGAGAGGCACATCCCTCCTTGATTCCTATCCATTCATTGATTCAGTAGACACTTAACAAACCCCACCTTTTTCCTAATTGTGGTTGGGTTAGAGTGTTAAATAAGGTCAAATCCCACCCTCAGGGGGCATGCTTTCTCAAGGAGGCCCCAGATGCATGGCCCCTACACAAACAAGAGAACTAAGTGCAGGAGAGGCGTTATAAAGGGCCATGGGAAAGAGAGGTGTATGTGGATGCATGTGCTCTGGGGTGTGTATATGTGTGTGTGTGTGTGTGTGTGTGTGTGTGTGTAACAAAAAGCAGACCTCACAGAGGAGGTGTCATTTTAGAAGTCTTGAAGGAGGAAGCCGGGCACGATGGCTCATGCCTGTAATCCCAGCACTTTGGGAGGCTGAGACAGGTGGATCCCCTGAGGTCAGGAGTTCAAGACCAGCCTGACCAACATGGTGAAACCCCATCTCTTCTAAAAATACAAAATTAGGCCGGCATGGTGGCGCATGCCTGTAATCTCAGCTACTCAGGAGGCTGAGGCACGAGAATTGCTTGAGCCGGGGAGGCAGAGGTTGCAGTGAGCTGAGATCACACCATTGCATTCCAGCCTAGGCAACAAGAATGAAACTCCATCTTAAAAAACAAAAAAAGTCTTGAAGTAGGAATAGGAGTTTTCCTGGTGGACAAAAACCACACTTTGGTCATTCAGAAGGAGGGATGATTAGAAGCAAAGACCCAGGCACATGGAAGAATATGAGTGTGAGCTGGGCACAGTGGCACATGCCTGTAGTCTCAGCTATTCAGAAGGCTGAGGCAGGAAGATGGCTTGAGTCTAGGAGTTCAAGGCTGCAGTGAGCCATGATCTTGACACAGCACTCTGGGCTGGGTGACAGAGCAAGACCCTGTCTCTTAAATAAATAAATAAATAAAAAGGCTGGGCACAGTGGCTCACGACTGTAATCCCAGCACTTTGGGAGGCCAAGGCGGGTGGATCACGAGGTCAGGAGATTGAGACCATCCTGGTTAACATGGGGAAACCCCGTCTCTACCAAAAATACAAAAAATTAGCCAGGCCTTGTGGCGGGCGCCTGTAGTCCCAGCTACTCAGGAGGCTGAGGCAGGAGAATGGCATGAACCCAGGAGGCAGGGCTTGCAGTGAGCCGAGATCGTGCCGCTGCACTCCAGCCTGGGAGACAGAGTGAGACTCCATCTCGAAATAATAAAATAAATAAATAAATAAATAAATCTGAGTGTGGACCATGGAGGATCTAGGTATGAACGGAGCACGGATGTAGAAAGGGAGGGGCAGGTGACCACACGGGAAAGGTGAGCCAAATTGAGTACTACAATGAAAAGCCCATAGGAGTCATCTTAAGCTGTCCTTCTAGCTGCTCAAAATCAACAAATAATATTTTAAAACTTGCAGTCACTCTCTTCACTCTCGATTAATCCTTCCCCTTACATCCATTCCAATAGCAAGTTCTGTTTGCTCTACCTTCAAACAATATCCTGCAAGACCCACCTTAATCCAGGTGATGGTCACCTCTCCACTGAGTTGCTGCAATAGCCTCTGAACAGCTCGCCTCACATCTGTTGTTACTTGCCCCTCCCTAGCAGTCTACTCAACCCAACCCAGTAGCCAGAGTGATTTTTTTTTTTTTTTTTTTTTTTTTTTTTTTTTGAGACAGGGTCTTGCTCGGTCTCCCAGACTGGAGTGCAGTGGTGTGATCTCAACTCACTGTAAACTCCACCTCTTGGGTTCAAGGGATTCTTGTGCCTCAGCAGCTGGGACTACAGGTGCACAGTACCAAGCCTGGCTAATTTTTGTATTTTTAGTAGAGACAGGATTTCACCACGTTAGCCAAGCTGGTCTCGAACTCCTGACCTCAGGTGATCTGCCCACCTGGGCCTCCCAAAATGCTGGAATAACAGGCATGAGCCACGCACCTGGCCTCATCACCATATTTATGTCTCAGAAAGATCCCTCTCAAGGAGACTGAGCTGAAGCAGGGGACAAGAGGTGATAAAGGCCCTGCCACAGAGAAAGGCTAGATTCCAGAGACATTTACAAACCAACAGAGATCAAAGGTGTTTTACAGACTGACTACTGAGATTAGAGTTAGTAATAAAGAGTACATTCAATTAAACCCAGCATGTTAGTAATAAAGAGTACATTCAATTTAACCCAGCACATGTTTGGTGCATATTTGCTAAGGGCAAGGGATCATGGGAAAAAGGGATAAAAGGACAGACCATGCCCCAAGGTGGGTATTGGGTCAGGTGAGTAGGGAACTGAAGAGAAGTTTGGTGCATGTGCTGGGAGAATGGGGACAGAAAACGCTCGATATCCAACATGGGGGAGATTTGAGAAGATGCCATAGGGTAGGGCATATCTAAGCTAGGTCCTGGAAGAATTTCAAAGGCAAAGACTGGAAAGAACAGTGTGTGGCAGGACATATTTTGAATTTCATCGTCTCTACCATCTCTCTCAGAACTTTCAATGGAGTTGCTAGTGATTTGAGAAATAAGTATTTCCATACCCCATAAAACAAAATAAAATTTTAAAAGGAGGACAAGGTACACAGAAAAGCAGCAAGGAAGAATTAGGATCATTCATCACCAGAATAACTTGGTCCAGAACAAGTGAACCATGTCAATAAGATTTTAAGAAAACACAACAAAATCACTTCCTTGTTCAGATGTGTCACAAAAGGAACAACAACAAAAATCCTCCAAGTGAGTAACTGCTGACTCCTGGACTTTGACCTGGGAGAACAATTTTCTGCCAGGGTGATATTGTTGTACAGCAAGTTAAGATCCTTGGTAAGCAAGATTCCTACATAAAGGCTGACGGTCATGCCGGCTTGAGGAACTTGCCTACATTTTTAATGAAACTGTCAGATCAAGCCATGCCTGGCTGCAGTCTATTATTAATACAAATTCTTAACTGTCAATTAGTTAACTGGCTAGTAAAAGGAACCTGGCTTACAAGATTGTTGCTAATGAATATAATGCTTTGTTCCCCAGCAAAACATATGCTTAGGTTGTGTAATTAGAAGAAGGGCCCCCTCCCTCCTTCCCCACAGGGAGATCATGTGCAGCTGAATAAAGGAGCTTATTATACCTGTGAGGGGTCAAAGTCTGTGGATCTGTGGCTTATGGTATTATGACAGATTACAAAATCACTCTATTATGCTAGTCAATCTGTTTCCAAGCACCTAGCAGGGAGCTAGCTGGGCACTAGCCGCTCCAAAACAAGATTCCCGTTGGTTTTCTTCCTAAGGTCTCATGACGGGTCAGCTGTTGTTGACATCACCCCACCGCTCACATGTCAGTCAGAGCCTTTTTGTCTGACTTCTGCCTCTGTCACTGCCAAGCTGTCCTCTGAGAGTCAGCCCTTGCCTCGGGCCACAACCAGCTCCCAAGGAGAGCTCAGATGAATTTGAAATCCAGGGGCTTTTGTGCTAGTGAAAAGGAAACGGATGTGGTACACTTAAACCCTGTGTGTCTTTTGTTTCTGACTCCCCTTCCCTCCTGTCCTTCCCCTCTCCCCATCTTTTTCTTTTCCACTATTTCCCTGCCTCCTCATCTCTCTTCTTCCCACCGTGGGCATATGCCTTCTTTTAAAACATACTTATTTTATTTTATTTATTTATTTTGAGACAGAGTCTTGCTCTGTCGCCCAGGCTGGAGTGCGGTGACAGTATCTTAGCTCACTGCAACCTCCACCTCCCGGATTCAAGCAATTCCTCTGCCTCAGCCTCCTGAGTAGCTGGGATTACAGGCACCCGCCACCAAACCTAGCTAATATTTGTATTTTTAGTGGAGACAGGGTTTCACCATGTTGGCAAGACTGGTCTCGAACTCCTAACGTCAAATGATCCACCCGCCTCGGCCTCCCAAAGTGCTGGGATTACAGACGTGAGCCACTGCGCCTGGCCTAAACATATTTAGAGAAGAGCGCAGCTAATAGACCTGTCTCCTCCAAAAGCCTTTGTTTTGAAGTCAGTGGTCACATGCACCTACAAAACCATTTCAAATTCAAGAGGTCGAAAGATATTTGCCTAACACTCCAAAGAAGTGGCTTTACAGAACGTTCGTTTTATTACCTCAGCAGACAAATAAATATTCTCCAGAGTTTTTCTCCCTCAACTCTTCTACATTTCCAGCAGTCTCCTGCCACTGGCTGGATTGTCCTTGTGGGAAGGGACGGGGACAGGGGGTGATTGTCTACATTCCTGCCACCCCCAGCTTCCCTACCTTGTTTCTGCAACTGTCTAAACAGCCCAGAGTCTGCAAAGCAGAAATTCACTGGGGAATGTGACATGTCAAATCATAATATTTATAAGACTTAATGAGTAGGAATAAAACCACAATTTTCCAAGTAGTGATATCTGGAAGAAAAATCATGGAAACCATATCCACAGGGGCTTCAAGCAGAGCTGCTTCCCTGAGGCAGACGAAGAGTCTGGCTCCAGGGGAAAACCAGTGTTCACTGCTGCCCATGTATTGGGGAGTCACAGCACTTAGAAGACACAGCCACTTTTCATCAGTGAATATTTTGTAGGTGACCATTAAGGACTGAAAATACCTATGGTAGGGCAAAAGATGACAGAAAGCTGGACAGACCTGGGGGAGAAATGGTGTCACCCAAAAGGGCTCTGTAGTTATACATGAGGAAGCAGCAGCTGAGTTCATCAAGGGTCTGTGTCAGTCACATCTGCATTTAATGGTTTAGTGTTACTTTTTCCCCATGTGTATTAGTCCATTCTCACACTGCTGTTGTCCGAGGTGTTCTAACCAGAGCGACTCCATCTTGAGTGAGGGCTAGGAAAATGAAGCTGTGACCTGCTGGGCTGCACTCCCAGAAAGGTATTCCTAGCGTTTAGATGTTTACAGTTAATGGAGCAGATTGATAATGTTTACTTAACAGACCCAGACTTGGGAATGTTCTAAAATCCCGGTATCTGGAGAACAAAGACATTCCTAATTTTGCTTTAAAGATAATATTCTTTTTTTTTTTTTTTTTTTTTGAGACTCACTCTGTCACCCAGGCTGGAGTGCAGTGGCCGGACCTCAGCTCACTGCAAGCTCTGCCTCCCAGGTTCACACCGTTCTCCTGCCTCAGCCTCCCGAGTAGCTGGGACTACAGGCGCCCGTCACCACGCACAGCTAACTTTTTCTTTTTTTTTTGTATTTTTTAGTAGAAACTGGGTTTCACTGTGTTAGCCAGGATGGTCTCAATCTCCTGACCTCGTGATCTGCCTGCCAAGGCTTCCCAAAGTGCTAGGATTACAGGCGTGAGAAAGATAACATCCTTGCAAAATATAGTAATTAAGAAGATTAATCCTTTATCAGAAACCCTTATAGCAGAGCACATCTCCCCATGATCTTTTTTCTTGTTTTTTGTTGTTGTTTTGAGACAGGGTCTTGCTCTGTTGCTTAAGGTGGAGTGCTATAGTGTGATCTCAGCTCACTGCAACCTCAGCCTCCCGAGTAGCTGGGACTACAGGCTCATGCCACCACACCTGGCTAATTTTTGTATTTTTAGTAGAGATGGCCATGTTGGTCAGGCTGGTCTTGAATTCCTGACCTCGAGTGATCCACCTGCCTCGGCCTCCCAAAGTGCTGGGGTTACAGGTGTGAGCCACCGCCTGGTGCATGATCTTTTTTTTACCGTATATATGTATTCACAAGCATTGTACCTTGGGTGGAAGCATTCCTCCTCTTATTTTTGGGAATGCCCTACTCTGTCTATGGAGTAGCTGTTCCTTCACCACTTTACTTTCTTAATAAACTTGCTTTTGCTGTGCACTGTGGACTCTCCTTGAGTTCTTGCGAGAGATCCAAGACCCCTCTCTTGGGGTCTGGACTGGGACCACTTTCCTGTAACACTATGAAGAAATATCCAAGACTGGGTAATTTATATTTAAAAAAAAGAGGTTTAATTGACTCACAGTTCAGCATGATTTGGGTGGTCTCAGGAAACTTACAATCATGGCAGAAGGCACCTCTTAACAGGGTGGCAGGAGACAGAATGAGTCCAAGTGAAGGGGGAAGCCCGTTATGAAACCGTCAGATCTCCTGAGAACTCACTCACTGTCACAAGAACAGCATGGGGAAAATCGCCCCCCCGATTCAATTATCTCCACCTGGTTCTGCCCTTGACATGTGGGGATTATTACAATTCAAGATGAGATTTGGGTTGGGACACATAGCCAAACCATATCATTCTGCCCTGGCCCCTTTCAAATCTCATGTCCTCACATTTCAAAACACAATCATGCCCTTCCAATAGTTCCCCATAGTCTTAACACATTCCAGCATTAACCCAAAGGTCCAAGTCTGAAGTCTCATCTCAGACAAGACAGTCCCTTCTGCCTATGAGCCTGTAAAGTCAAAAGTTTGTTACTTCCTAGATATAATGGGGGTACTGGCATTGGGTAAATACACCCATTACAAATGGGAGAAATTGGTCAAAACAAAGGGGCTACAGGCCCCATGTAAGTCCAAAATCCAATAGGGCGGTCATTAAACATTAAAGTTTGAAAATCATCACCTTTGACTATGTGTCCCACATCCAGGTCACACTGATGCAAGAGGTGGGCTCCCATGGCCTTGGGCAGCTCCGTACCTGTGACTTTCCAGGGTGTAGCCCCTCTCCCAGCTGGTTTCACAGCTGGTGTTGAGTGTCTGCAGCTTTTCTAGGCACACAGTGCGAGTTGTTGGTGGATCTACCATTCAGGGGTCTGGAGGATGGTGGCCCTCTTTACACAGCCCCACTAGGCAGTGCCACAGTGGGGACTCTGTAGGGGCTCCAACCCCACATTTCCCTTCCACACTGGCCTAACAGAGGTTCTCCATGAGGGCTCTGCCCCTGCAGCAGATATCCAGGCATTTCCATACATCCTCTGAAATCTAGGTAGAGGTTCCCCAACCTCAATTCTTGACTTCTGTGTACCTGCAGGACCAACACCACATGTAAGCCACCAAGGCTTGGGGCTTGCACCCTGTGAAGAAATGGCCCAAGTTATACCTTGGCCCCTTTTAGCCACAGCTGGAGCTGAAACATCTGGGGCATAGGGCACCATGTCCTGAGGCTGTGTAGAGAAGGGGGGCCTAGGCCTGGCCCATGAAACCATTTTTCCCTCCTTGGCCTTTGGACCTACGATGGGAGGGGCTGCTATGAAGTTCTCTGACATGCCCTGGAGACATTTTCCCGATTGTTTTGGTGATTAGTATTTGGCTTCTCATTAATTATATAAATTTCTGCAGCCAGTTTGAATTTCTCCCCAGAAAATGGATTTTTCTTTTCTATTGCATCATCAGGCTGCAAATTTTCCAAACTTTTATGCACTGCTTCCTCTTGGATGGTTTGCTGCCTAGAAATTTCTTCCACCAGATACCCTAAATCATCTCTCTCAAGTTCAAAGTTCCACAGATCTCTAGGGGCAGGGGCAAAATTCCACCAGTCTCTTTGCTAAAGCATAGCAAGAGTCACCTTTATTCCAGTTCCCAACAAGTTTCTCATTCCCATCTGAGATCACCTCAGCCTGTATGTCATTGTCCATATCACTATCAGCATTTTGGTCAAAACCATTAAATCTCTACAAAGTTCCAAACTTTCCCACATTTTCCTGTTTTCTTCTGAGCCATCCAAACTTTTCCAACCTCTGCCTATTACTCAGTTCTAAAGTTCCTTCCACATTTTCAGGTATCCTTATGGTAGCACCCCACTCTTGGTACCAATTTACTGTATTAGTCTGTTCTCACGCTGCTGTGAAGAAATACCTGAGACTGAGTAATTTACCAAGAAAGGAGGTTTCATTGACTCACAGTTTCACATGGCTGGGGAAGTCTCAGGAATCTTACAATTAGGAATGCACAGCAGCAGGAGAGAGAATGAGTCCAAGCGAAGAGGGAAGCCTCTTACGAAACTATCAGATCCCATGAGAACTCACTATCATGAGAACAGCATGGGGGATACTGCCCCCCGTGATTCAATTATCTCCACCTGGTCCTTTCCTTGACACATGGGGATTATTACAATTCAAGGTGAGATTTGGGTCAAGACACAGAGCCAAACCATATCACTATGTCTTCTTTGTATTCTTATAACTCCTACAACTTTATATAATGGTCCTATCAGCACAATGTGCCATTGGATGTTCTGTTGTAAAGAAGCCTGTATGTATCTACATAGTTTTTACCTGATGTGTATAAGATGTTCTCTGACTAGAGTACAGAAGGGAAGTTGGGAAGAGATCCATTGTATGTGAAGAACTGAGGAAGTGGGACCAGTGATACTTGAAACAAGACCCTGTGGTATCATGCAAAGAGCATGGGCTCTGTCATTAGAAACAACTGGATATGATTCATGGCTTACACTTACCACTTGTGTGACCTTGGACAAGTTTCTAAGCCTTTCTGAGTCTCTGTTTCATCATATGTAAAAGTGAGTATAACATAATCAGAAATACTTTGAGAGAAAACCAATATAAAAAATGCTCATAGCAGGAGCTCAGCAAATGGGTAGTTTTTATCACTGTTCATTTTGAAACACTGGACACTTTAGTGGTATCCAAAGTGTCCTAGCTTTTCATGCTGAAGGATTCAGCAACCATTTCAACATCATATGGTACGGAACAACACTGCTGTTACTGCTTCATGTGCTAATAAAAAGCCTGTGTTCCAGGCAATTTGCAAAAAGTAAGCACCTCGTGTCTTCCCTTACTAGATTGAGGGATTCTTTTCTTTTCTTTCTTTTTTTTTTTTTTTGAGACAGTCTCGCTCTGTTGCCCAGGCTAGAGTGCAGTGGTGTGATCTCAGCTCACTGAAACCTTCGCCTCCTGGGTTCAAGCAATTCTCCTGCCTCAGCCTCCTGAGTAGCCGGGATTATAGGCACCCACCACCACACCTGGCTAATTTTTGTATTTTTAGTAGAAACGGGGTTTTGCTATGTTGGCCAGGCTGGTCTCCAACTGCTGACCTCAGGTGATCCACCAGCCTCAGCCTCCCAAAGTGCTGGGATTACAGGTGTGAGCCGCTGCTCCCAGCCCTAGATTACGAGATTCTTTTTTTTTTTTTTTTTTTTTTTTGAGGCGGAGTTTTGCTCTTGTTGCATAGGCTGGAGTGCAATGGCACGATCTCAGCTCACCACAACCTCCACCTCCTGGGTTCAAGGGATTCTCCTACCTCAGCCTCCCAAGTAGCTGGGATTCCAGGCAGGCACCACCACGCCCAGCTAATTTTTTGTATTTTTAGTAGAGACAGAGTTTCTCCATGTTGGTCAGGCTGGTCTCAAACTCCCGACCTCAGGTGATCCACCCACCTTTGCCTCCTAAAGTGCTGGGATTACAGGCGTGAGCCACTGCACCTGGCCATGAGATTCTTAAAGAAAATAATGGTGGCTTATTCATCTCATCAACTTCAGGACTTAGCATCAATAGGCACATCACAGTTCCCAATACTGTATGGGCATTTTCGTTGAAGAACTTAGACTGATGTGTGAAAAAGCCCTAATGATATGCCACATTTGTTTTTTTTAGTTTTTAATTTAATTTTTATTTTATTATTATTATTGTTTTGAGACCATATTGCCCAGGCTGGAGTGCAGAGGCTCAAGAGATCCTCCCACCTCAGAATCCCAAGTAGCTGGGACTACATGTGTGCACCACCCTGCCTGACTAATTTTTTTTATTTTTATTTTTTTGTAGAGACAGGGGTCCCCTTATGTTGCCAAGGCTGGTCTTGAACTCCTGGGCTCAAGCAATCCTCCTGCCTCAGCCTCCTAAAGTGCTGGTATTACAGACATGTGCCACCTTTCAAGATGATGAAAAACACTACGAGGAACTGTCAGAGTGCAGTCCCAGTTTAGGAAGAATTGCTGTTAGAACCAATTGCCTTGGGATGATTGAGGCTATGTGTCTTACTGCCCATACTGATGTTCTTGGGAGCTTCATTCCTGGCAGATAATTCCGAATCCAGTCAACATCATAATTGCACAACCCATGGCTATTTGAACAACATCCACAATCCTCCAGCTTGTTTTATTTTATTTTTATTTTTGTTTTTGTGTAGAGACAGTGTCATTATGTTGCCCAGGTTGGTCTTGAACTCCTGGCCTTAAGCGATCCTCCTGCCTTGGCCTCTCAAAGTGCTGGGATTACAGGTGTGAGCCACCACACCCAGTCTTTATTTGTTAATTCATATATTCAACAAGTATTTGTCAAGCATCTCCAACATGTCAGGTGCTATCTGAGATGCTGGGAACATGTATGGTGAACCAGACAAGCAAATGTTTATGGAGCTTCAACATCACTAAGCACCAGGGAAATGCATACCAAAACCACAGTGAAATATCATCCTACCCACCAGTCAAACTTTAAAGCTCCAAAAATGATCTCCTTTGACTTCAGGTCTCACATCCAGGTTACGCTGATGCAACAAGTTGGTTCTCATGGTCTTGGGCAACTCCACCCCAGTGGTTTTGCAGGGTGCAGGCCCCCTCCTGGCTGCTTTCATGGGGTGGCGTTGAGTGTCTGCAGCTTTTCCAGGTGCACAGTGTAAGCTGTCAGTGGATCTACCACTCTGGGGTCTGGAGGACGGCAGCCCTCTTCTCATAGCTCCACTAGGCAGCACCCCACTAGGGTATCTGTGTGGAGACTCCAACCCCACATTTCCCTTTCACACTGCCCCAGCAGAGGTTCTCCATGAGAGCCCCCTGCAGCAAACTTTTGCTTCTATCTTCTTCTGAAATCCATACATTTTCTGAAATCTAGGCAGAGGTCCCCAAACCTCAATTCTTGACTTCTGTGAACAGCAGGCTCAACACCACGTGGAAGCTGCCAAGGTTTGGGGCTTCTACCCTCTGAATCCACAGCCTCAGCTATACGTTGGCCCCTTTTAGCCACAGCTGGAGTGGCTGGGACACAGGGCACCAAGTCCCTAGGCTCCACACAGCATGGGGAACCTGTTCCCAGCCCACAAAACCACTTTTTCCTCCTGTGCCTCTGGGCCTGTGATCAGAGGGGCTGCCATGAAGGTCCTAAGACGGGCTGGAGACATTTTCCCCATGGTTTTGGGAATTAACATTAGGCTCCTTGCTACTAATGCAAATTTCTGCAGCAAGTTTGAATTTCTCCCCAGAAAATGGGTTTTCTTTTCTATAGCATAGTCAGGCTGCAAATTTTCTGAACTTCTATGCTGTTTCCCTTTTAAAACTGAATGCCTTTAACACTACCCAAGTCACCTCTTAAATGCTTTGCTGCTTAGAAATTTCTTCCATCAGATACCATAAATCATCTCTCAGGTTCAAAGGTCCACAAATCTCTAGGGCAGTGCAAAATGCCACCAGTCTCTGTTAAAACACAACAAGAGTCACCTTTGCTCCATTCCCAACAAGTTCCTCATCTCCATCTGAGAACACTTCAGCCTGGATTTTATTGTCCATATCACTATCAGCATTTTGGGCAATGCCAAATGCCAACAAGTCTCTAGGAAGTTCCAAACTTTCCCACATTTTCCTGTCTTCTTCTGAGCCCTTCAAACTGTTCCAATTTCTGCCTGTTACCCAGTTCCAAAGTCACTTCCACATTTTTTGGTATCTTTTCATCAATGCCCCACTCCTGGTACCAATTTACTGTGTTAGTCCGTTTTCATGCTGCTGATAAAGACATACCCAAGCCTAGGAAAAAAAAGAGGCTTCATTAGATTTACAGTTCCACGTGACTGGGGAGGCCTCAGAATCATGGCAGGAGGCAAAAGGCACTTCTTACATGGCAGTGGCAAGAGAAAAATGAGGAAGAAGCAAAAGCGGAAACGCCTGATAAACCTATCAGATCTGATGAGACTTATTCACTATCACAAGAATAGCACAGGAAAGACTGGCCCCCATGATTCAATTACCTCCCCCTCCATCCCTCCCACAATATGTGGGAATTCTGGGAACTATGATTCAAGTTGAGATTTAGTGGGGACACAGCCAAACCATATCAATATTTTTGTCTCAAATTTTTTATGGTGCACCAGAGTAAAGAGACACTTGGATAGATACCTTTCAAACACTTGAGAATGCAGAAGGAAAGTAGTTAACCAAATCCATAAAAAGAAAGTAAAAAAATGAGCAAGGCATGCAAAACAGTTCTAAGCCTTCTGGATTAATCCAGAGCTGAGGGTCCCTATTGCTCCATGGAGTTGATTAGGATGTTATCAGACCTTTGTAACTGAGAAATACTGGGCCACTGACTAGCTAACTGGAGGAACAAATTAGGCATCTAATGATTAAACTGATATTAAAAGCATTTTTATTTCCTACTTTAATTGGAATTTCTTTTTTATTCTATCTTACATGAGTTTTGCTCTTTAACTCAGGAAACATATTCTGAAAGCAAAAATGTATGTGTGATATTGCTATTATTTTTTTCCAACAATAGAAAAAAAAGTTCAGCCAGGCACAGTGGTTCACACCTGTAATCTCATCACTTTGGGATCCCAAGGCGGGTGGATGGCTTGAGCTCAGGAGTTCAAGACCAGCCTGGGCAACATAGCAAAACCCTGTATCTACAAGAAATACAAAACAAAATTAGCCAGGCATGGTGGCATATGCCTGTGACCCCAGCTACTCAGTAGGCTGAGGTGGGAGGATGCTTGAGCCAGGGAGGTGGAGGTTGCAGTGAGCTGAGATCATGCCACTGCATTCCAGCCTGGGTGACAGAGTGAGACCCCATCTCAAAAAAAAAAAAAAAAAGGAAAAGAAAAATTTTTCTTCAATGACTGGAGTTTTCTTTCATCTTACAGTTATTTTAGAGAAGCAAGGCAGTGTGACATAGTAGAAATAATTGAGGGCCATGAGTCAAAAGACTTGGTTTCCAGCTGTCATGGGAAATCATTTCATCTCTTTGAGGCTTGGTTTTCCCTAGGAGTTATTAAGCCATATACAGAAGAATTCCTTGGGTCCCTTTTAGCTTTAAGAGTCTGTGATTCTAGAAAGCAAGGAGCTGTTTCTGAGGGAGGATAAAGGAAACACACGCCGGGTGCAGTGGCTCAAACCTGTAATTCCAGCACTTTGGGAGGCTGAGGCTGGTGGATCCCTTGAGCTCAGGAGTTCAAGACTGGCCAGTACAACATAGTGAGACCCTGTCTCATTGCTGTTTTAACATTTTTTAATTAAAAAAAAAGAGAAATATAATGAAAGATGAGGGAGGCAAGAAGAGACAGAATCTGAGAAAAACAAAGAAAGCTTTGGAGAGCAAGGTACATTGTACTGTAAAGTCAACCTGCTCCCTGTTAACTTCCTTGGAAAAGTGGAATCAACTTTTTGAGCTTTTTATCTTTTCTTCTGTGTCCTGGCTGGTAGAAATACAAATAAGCACTAAACTGGAGAAAAGCAGGGAGCTGGGGGAATAAGGACAAGAAATGGAAGGATGGATCATTTAGACACTGCAATGCCAGCCCCAAGTCTTCTAGAAATGAAGGTGACAATTTGGCCCTAAAGTTCAAAAAGGTTAAAAAGGATTTTTTGTGTGTGTGTGTGCCTGGGCTGCTCCCAATAATCTTAATTCAAGAGGATCCCCATGGTTTAATTTATCCAGAATCTTCTCCTAAACCTTTTGCAGTGTGCATCAGCTGAGATTTCAACAACAGATGGTTGCCCTGAAGGTACTTTGATAGGTGAAATTTAGAAAAGATTCTTGGTCCTAAATGGAATCTAATCTTTTACTGTCTAAACCGATCTGGATTCATTTCAGACCAACTTATTCTTAGAAATATATTTACAGAGACTGGGCACAGTGGCTTACACCTGTAATCCCAGCCCTTTGGGAGGCTGAGGCAGGTGGGCCACTTGAGCTCAGGAGTCTGAGACCAGCCTGGGCAACATAGTGAGACCCACATCTCCACAAAAAATTTAAAAACTAGCTGGGTGTTGCTGGGAGCAAGCCCCCCAAAATCCGGCCATAAGATGGCCTCAAAATTGGCCATAAACAAAATCTCTGCAGCACTGTAACATGTTCATAATGGCCTTAACGCCCATGCTGGAAGGTTTTGGGTTTATGGGAATGAGGGCAAGGAACACCTGGCCCGCCCAGGGTAGAAAACCACTTAAAGGCATTCTTAAGCTACAAACAATAGCATGAGCGATCTGTGCCTTAAGGGCGTGTTCCTGCTGCAGTTAACTAGCCCAACCTATTCCTTTAATTCAGCCCATCCCTTCGCTTCCCATAAGGGATACTCTTAGTCAATTTAATATCTATAGAAACAATGCTAATGACTGGTTTGCTGTTAATAAATGTGTGGGTAAATCTCTGCTCAGG
The DNA here is from genome assembly GCF_037993035.2 of Macaca fascicularis. Lineage (NCBI taxonomy): Eukaryota > Metazoa > Chordata > Mammalia > Primates > Cercopithecidae > Macaca > Macaca fascicularis. The sequence continues at coordinate 12,098,506 of NC_088378.1, forward strand.
GCTGTCAGCTCTGAAGACTGTGAGACCTCTGATTTTCCACTTCACATCTCTATATTTCTGTGTGTGTGTCTTTAATTCCTCTAGTGCTGCTGGGTTAGGGTCTCCCCAGCCGAGCTGATCTCGGCAAGTGGCGTCCATCTTGGGGGCTCGAATCCAGGTCGAAGGGTCGCCGGAGCAATGGTAGGAACAGAAAACTAGCTGGAGGATACCCAAATACTCTTAAAGCAATCCCCATGGTGAGTAAGAAGGGGAGCTTAGAAGCATCAGGGTAACAATGGGACAGATATGGGGTCTGGTTGGTTTCACCTTGGAACTTTTTCACACTGATGACGAGGAGGAACAAGAGTATAGCAAAGTAACAGAGGAGGTTACAGAGCATGTTTATTTGCCAGCTAAAACTAAAGTGGCAAAGGAAGGAGAGGTTCATCTCTACCCTTCTGCAACCCCTCCTTACTATTTTGAAGAAAATGACCCCCCAGATCTTTCTTTTCTGGAGGACACTGTGTGAAAAGTAGTTGCTCCAGTGACTGTTCAAGCAGCACCTCAAGCGACTGCTGTTATTTCTATTCAGGCAGGAATTCAGCAAGCTAGACAAGAGGTGATTTAGAAGTTTGGCAGTTCTCTGTTAGAATACACCCCCCAGATCAACAGGGAAATATTACAGCTGCATCTGAGACTTTTCCTTTTAAATTACTCAAAGAATTTAAACAAGCAATAAATCAATATGGACCAGGTTCTCCTTTTGTAATGGGACTGTTAAAGAATGTTGCTGCTTCCAGTCGGATGATTCCTACTGACTGGGACACTCTTGCTTGAGCTTGTCTGACTCCTGCTCAGTTCTTACAATTTAAAACTTGGTGGGCAAACAAAGCTTCCATTCAGGCTGCTTGCAATGCCCAGGCCCAACCTCAAATTAATACAACTGCAGACCAACTTTTGGGGGTTGGCGGCTGGGCTGGTTTAGATGCACAAGTGGTCATGCAGGATGAGGCCATAGAACAGCTTAGAGGAGTGTGCGTTAGAGCTTGGAAAAAAATCACTTCAGGTGGAGAACAATACCCTTCTTTTAGTGCTGTAAAACAGGGACCCAAAGAACCATACGTTGATTTTATAGCTCGGTTACAGGAGTCTCTTAAAAAGATGATTGCAGATTCAGCTGCTCAGGATATAGTGTTGCAGTTATTAGCTTTCGACAATGCTAATCTCGATTGCCAGGCTGCTCTGCGACCTATCAGAGGGAAAGCACATTTAGTTGATTATATCAAGGCCTGTGATGGTATCGGAGGTAATCTGCATAAAGCTACCTTGCTGGCACAGGCAATGGCAGGACTGAGAGTAGACAAAGGAAATACTCCTTTATCTTGGAGCTTGTTTAACTGTGGGAAGCATGGTTATACTAAAAAAGAATGTAGAAAAAATCAGCAAGTCCGGCCACCAGATAGGGGAAAAAAAGAAAACTGCAGATCCTGAAATATGTCCAAAATGTAAAAAAGGAAAACATTGAGCTAATCAGTGTCACTCTAAGTTTGATAAAAATGGGAACCCAGTTTCGGGAAACGCAATGAGGGGCCCGTCCCGGGCCCTGTTCTAAACCAGGGCATTTCCAGCTCAGGCCATTCCCTCACCCCTGTACAATGTCTGTCCCCCACCACAGCCGATAGTGCCGCAGTAGATTTATGCTGCACAAAAGCTGTGAGCCTTCTGCCTGGGGAATCCCCGCAAAAGCTCCCAACAGGAGTCTGTGGACCCTTGCCAGCAGGGACAATAGGATTACTTTTAGGAAGTTCTAGTTTGAGTTTAAAAGGGGTACAACTGGTGTGATTCCGTCCTGCGGGGCTGTTCCCTGGAGCAGCGTTCGTTTATCTCCATCCGCCTTCTCTCCCACCTAAGTGCGTGCAGCCACCTGATGGAAGATTTGATGGACATGAACATGAGCCCCCTGAGGCCCCAGAACTATCTATTCGGTTGTGAACTAAAGGCTGACAAAAATTATCAGTCTAAGGTGGATAATGATGAAAATGAGCACCAGTTATCTTTAAGAACGGTCAGTTTAGGGGCTGGTGCAGAGGATGAATTGCACATTGTTGAAGCAGAGGCAACGAATTACAAAGGCAGTCCAATTAAAGTAACACTGGCAACTTTGAAAATGTCTGTGCAGCCAACGGTTTCCCTTGGGGGCTTTAAAGTAACACCACCAGTGGACTTAAGGTTGAAGTGTGGTTCGGGGCCAGTGCATATTAGTGGACAGCACTTAGTAGCTGTGGAGGAAGATGCAGAGTCAGAAGATGAAGAGGAGGAGGATGTGAAACTCTTAACTGTATCTGGAAAGCGGTCTGCCCCTGGAGGTGGTAGCAAGGTTCCACAGAAAAAAGTAAAACTTGCTGCTGATGAAGATGAGGATGAGGATGAGGATGATGATGATGATTCTGAAGATGAGGAAGCTAAAGAAAAAGGGCCAGTGAAGAAATCTGTATGAGATACTCCAGCCAAAAATGCACAAAAGTCAAATCAGAATGGAAAAGACTCAAAACCATCATCAACACCAAAATCAAAAAGACAATAATTCTTCAAAAAACAGGAAAAAACTCCTAAAACACCAAAAGAACTAGTTCTGTAGAAGACATTAAAGCAAAAATGCAAGCAAGTATAGAAAAAGGTGGTTCTCTTCGCAGAGTGGAAGCCAGGTTCATCAGTTATGTGAAGAATTGCTTCTGGATGATTGATCAAGAGGCTATTCAAGATCTCTGGCAGTGGAGGAAGTTTCTTTAAGAAAATAGTTTAAACAATTTGTTAAAAATTTTCCTTCTTATTTTATTTCTGTAACAGTTGATATCTGGCTGTCCTTTTTATAATGCAGAGTGAGAACTTTCCCTGCCATGTTTGATAAGTGTTGTCCAGGTTCCATTGCCAAGAATGTGTTGTCCAAAATGCCTGTTTAGTTTTTAAAGATGGAACTCCACCCTTTGCTTGGTTTTCAGTATGTATGGAATGTTATGATAGTACATAGTAGTAGCGGTGGTCAGACGCGGAAATGGTGGGGAGACAAAAATATACATGTGAAATAAAACTTAGAATTTTAATAAAGTAAAAAAAAGGGGGGTACAAATACATACAGGAGTCATTGATTCAGATTACAATGGGGAAATTCAAATTGTTATATCTACTTCTATTCCCTGGAAAGCAGAGCCAGGAGAGCACATAGCACAGCTCCTGATTGTGCTGTATGTGGGAATGGGAAAAAGTGAAATTAAACGAACAGGAGGATTTGGAAGCACAAATAAACAAGGCAAAGCAGCTTATTGGGTAAATCAAATTACTGATAAACGTCCTACCTGTAAAATAACTATTCAAGGAAACAAATTTAAAGGTTTGGTAGATACAGGAGCGGACATTTCAATCATTTCTCTACAGCACTGGCCATCCACATGGCCAATTCAACCCTCTCAATTTAACATAGTTGGAGCTGGTAAAGCTGCTGAAGTATATCAAAGTAGTTATATTTTGCATTGTGAGGGGCCTGATGGACGATCTGGGACTATTAAACCAATTATAACTTCTGTACCTATAAATTTATGGGGAAGAGATTTATTACAACAGTGGGGAGCACAAGTTCTAATTCCAGAACAATTGTATAGCCCTCAAAGTCAACATACAATGCGTGAAATGGGGTATGTCGCTGGTATGGGACTAGAGAAAAATTTGCAAACTTTGAAAGAACTACTTCAAGTGGAAAATCAAAGTTCCCGCCAAATATTAGGAAATAATTTTTGATGGTGGCCATTATTAAGCCTCCAGAACCTATACCTTTAAAATGGTAAACAGATAAGCCAATTTGGATAGAACAATGGCCACTAAGTAACGAAAAACTGGAGGCTTTAGAGAAATTAGTTACTGAACAATTAGAAAATGGGCACAGAGCTCCAACATTTTCTCCTTGGAATCTTTTAGTTTTCATAATTAAGAAAAAATCAGGAAAATGGAGAATGTTAACTGACTTAAGAGCCATCAATTCAGTTATCAACCTATGGGAGCATTACAGCCAGGATTGGCTTCTCCTGCTATCATTCCAAAAAATTGGCCTTTAATAGTAATAGATTTAAAAGATTGTTCCTTTACTATCCCTTTAGCTGAGCAAGACTGTGAACAGTTTGCATTTACAATTCCTCCAGTAAACAACCTGCGGCCAGGTAAGCATTATCACTGGAAAGTGTTGCCACAGGGCATGTCAAACAGCCCAACAATTTGTCAGATGTATGTGGGGCAAGCAATTGAACCTACTCGTAAAATATTATGTTATCATTGGAAAGTATTGCCACAGGGCATGTCAAATAGCCCAACAATTTGCCAGACATATGTGGGGCAAACAATTGAACTTACTCATAAAATATTTTCACAGTGTTACATTATTCACTATATGGATGATATACTTTTTGCTGTCCCATCTCGAGAAATATTACTCCAATGTTATGATCACTTGCAAAATTCGATTTCTCACGCTGGTGTAATTATAGCTCCTGACAAAATTCAGGCTACTACTCCTTACTCTTACTTGGGGACCTTAGTAAATGACACTACCATTGTGCCACAGAAAGTAACCATATGTAGGCCGGGCATGGTGACTCAGGCCTGTAATCCCAGCACTTTGGGAGGCTGAGATGGGTGGGTCCCGAGGTCAGGAGATCGACACCATCCTGGCAAACATGGTGAAACCCCGTCTCTACTAAAAATACAAAAATGAGCCAGGCATGGTGGCGGGCGCCTGTAGTCCCAGCTACTCAGAAGGCTGAGGCAGGAGAATGGCGTGAACCCAGGAGGCGGAGCTTGCAGCGAGCTGAGATTGCGCCACTGCACTCCAGCCTGGGCGACAGAGCAAGACTCTGTCTCAAAAAATAAAAATAAAAAATAAGGTAACCATACATAGGGGTCAACTAGAAACATTCAATGACTCTCAAAAATTACTAGGAGATATTAATTGGATACGACCTGCTCTAGGCATTCCTACCTATGCCATGAGTAGTCTATTTTCTATCCTTAGAGGAAATCCTAGTCTCACCAGCCCTCAGCAATTAACAAAGGAGGCTGAGGTCAAGTTACAGCTGATTGAAAAGCAAGTCTATAAAGCTCAGATAAATAGAATAAATCCAGAGAAGACTCTAGATTTGCTAATTTTTTCAACTCAGCATTCACCTACTGGTGTTATTGTCCAAGAATAGGACTTAGTAGAGTGACTTTTTCTTCCACATACTAATTCACGGACTCTAACTCCTTATTTAGATCAAATTGCTTCTATGATAGGGATTGGGAGAACTCAGATTGTTAAATTACATGGATATGATCCTGGAAAAATTATTGTCCCTCTCACGAAGGCACAAATACAGCCAGCTTTTTTTTTTTTTTTTTTTTTTTTTTTTGAGATGGAGTCTCGCTCTGTCGCCCAGGCTGGAGTATAGTGGCATGGTCTTGGCTCACTGCAAGCTCTGCCTCCTGGGTTCATGCCATTCTCCTGCCTCAGCCTTATGAGTACCTAGGACTACAGGTGCGTGCCACCACATCCCGCTAATTTTTTGTATGTTTAGTAGAGATAGGGTTTCACCATGTTAGCCAGGATGGTCTCAATCTCCTGACCTCGTGATCCATCCACCTCGGCCTCCCAAAGTGCTGGGATTACAGGCATGAGCCACCGTGCCCAGCCACAGCAAGCTTTTATAAATAGTCTTACTTGGCAAACCCCTTTAGCTGACTTTGTGGGTATTCTCAATAATCATTTTCCTAAAACGAAGCTATTTGTTTCTGAAATTAACTAATTGGATTCTCCCTAAAATAACTAAATTTAAACCAATTGGAGATGCTGAGAATGTTTTTACAGATGGATCTAGTAATGGTAAAGCTTTTTATTCTGGCTCAGAAAGTAAAGTTTTCCAGACATCCTATACTTCAGCTCAAAAAGCGGAGCTTGTAGCTGTAATTGAGGTATTGGCTGCTCTTGATATGCCTATTAATGTGATTTCTGATTCTTCATATGTGGTTCATTCCACACAGTTAATTGAAAATGCTCAGTTACGATTTCATACGGAGAAACAACTGATGACTTTATTTACCCAATTGCAAACAGCAGTCAGGAGTAGAATGCATCTTTTTTACATCACTCACATTACAGCTCATATACCTCTTCCAGGACCTTTGACTGAAGGGAATCAAATGGCTGATCGCCTAGTTGCTAATGCAATATCTGATGCTAGATATTCACAATTTAACCCATGTTAATGCCTCTGGTCTCAAACGCAGATACGACATTACCTGGAAAGAAGCTAAAGCTATTATCCAGCGATGCCCAGCTTGCCAAATGGTGCCTTCCTCATCTTTTACAGGAGGAGTTAATACTCAACGAAGACTGGAACCTAACTCTATTTGGCAAATGGATGTCACACATGTTCCCTCATTTGGGAGACTAGCTTATGTACATGTATGTGTGGACACGTTCTCTCACTTTGTCTGGGCTACATGCCAAACAGGAGAGTCTTCCGCCTGTGTTAAACGTCACCTTTTGCAGTGTTTTGCGGTGATGGACATTCCAGCTTCTATTAAAACAGATAATGCCCCAGGCTATACTAGCCAAGCTCTAGCTACATTTTTCCCTATGTGGAATATTAAACACATTACTGGTATCCCATACAATTCTCAAGGACAAGCCATAGTGGAAAGAATGAATCTCTCCCTAAAACAGCAGTTGCAAAAGCAGAAGGGAAACAGAGAATATAGATCCCCACAGATGCAACTGAACCTAGCATTATTAACTTTAAATTTTTTTAGCCTGCCCAAAGGCCAGATGTTATCAGCAGTTGAACAGCATCAACAGAAACCAGCTGCAAACACAGAAACAGAACAACTGATTTGGTGGAGAGATCCAATAACAAAAAGTTGGGAAATAGGTAAAATAATAACTTGGGGTAGAAGTTATGCTTGTATTTCTCCAGGCCAAAATCAACAGCCAATTTGGATACCATCAAGACACCTGAAACCTTATCATGAGCCAGATACCAAGGAAGAGACTCTGGGAGGATCCTGAGGACCCCTCGGTTGCAGCCATGTCGAGACTGACGCTGAGGAGGACCTCAACTGTCATGAGCAACACCCGTCGAACACAGCCACCCACCTGGGGACAGATCAAGAAGCTGTCACAGATGGTGGAAGAAAACCTGAGGAAAGCAGGACAACCAGTCACAATGAATAATTTAATGGTAGCTATGATAGTGGTTATCACCACTGCCGTGAGTATTCCTTTGATAAGGGCTGGCAATAATGCCTGGATGCAATCACTATGACACAGTCACACATGTTTTCTGATCTCAGTATTTACCATAATAACTCTGCTCCTATAATTGAGGCATACCGCCCTCAAAAACCTATTTGTAAAAGTATGGCAAAAGTTCCTATTACTGGAACCACAGCGGTATAGTGGCACTGCAACCTCAAATGTTTCGGCCCACTCTAGGATCTTAACATAAGGATTTGTGGAAACTATTAAATGCTCTTAATAAGATCAAAATTTGGGAAAGAATAAAAAAGCATCAAGAAGGACACTCTACAAACTTGTTTTTGGATATTGCAAAATTAAAAGAACAAATATTTAAAGCATCCCAGGTACACTTGACCTTAATGCCAGGAACTGGAGTGCTTAAAGGAGCTGTAGACAAATTAGCAGCTAGTAACCCACTAAAATAGATAAAAACACTCGGAGGCTCTGTGATTTGAATGATGACTGTGCTTTTAATCTATGTTGTTTGTCTTTGTAGAGTCTGCAGATGCAGATCCCAACTCCTGTGAGAAGTAGCTCACCGTGACAAAGCTGCCCTTGCTTTTATCTCTTTGCAAATCAGAGAAGGGGGACATGTTGGGAGCAAGCCCCCCAAAATCTGGGCATAAACTGGCCCCTGAACTGGCCAAGATCTCTGCAGCACTGTAACATGTTCATAATGGCCTTAATGCTCGCACTGGAAGGTTGTGGGTTTATGGGAATGAGGGCAAGGAACACCTGGCCCACCTAGGGCAGAAAACTGCTTAAAGGAATTCTTAAGCCACAAACAATAGCATGAGCGATCTGTGCCTTAAGAGCATGTTCCTGTTGCAGTTAACTAGCCCAACCTGTTCCTTTAATTCAGCCTATCCCTTCGTTTCCCATAAGGGATACTTTTAGTCAATTTAATATCTATAGAAACAACGCTAATGACTGGTTTGCTGTTAATAAATATGTGGGTAAATCTCTGTTTGGGGCTTTCAGCTCTGAAGGCTGCGAGACCCCTGATTTCTCACTTCACATCTCTATATTTCTGTGTGTGTCTTTAATTCCTCTAGCACTGCTGGATTAGGGTCTCCCCAACTGAGCTGGTCTCAGCACGTGTGGTGGTGTGAACCTGTGGTCCCAGCTACATGGGAGGCTGAGGCGGGAGGATTGCTTGAGGCTGCAGTGAGCCATGATCATGCCAGCCTGAGCAACAGGGGAAGATCTTGTCTCCAAAAAAAAGAGAGATGTATATGGAAGAAAAAACTAACAAGAAGGGGTGATAGACAGCATAAAGCATGTAGGAGAAAGGGCATGTTTCAGTTCGAGCAACTGGGTGGGTATTGTTAACTGTTTAGTGAGATGGAAAATCAGGAATTTGGTTTTAGACATGTGATCTTACGAGCTATAACTCCTAAATGAAACTATAACTCCTCCTGGGGAATATGTGCATTTTAAAGAAGAAAGCTCTCAAGGATCAAAAAAGGTGAAACTAGAGTGGTGGATTGGCAGGCAGTTGGGTTGTCATTTTTTAATCAGGGATTCAAAAATGGGCTTGGAGAAATGCCTACGGAGAAGGCTTTCAGGGCATAATGACCACATTGTTATAGAGATGGGCACAGACTCTGGAAGAAAGCCTGGGACATTTCTTCCTCTACCTCCTCTAGTCTACATCCCTCCCCTGCCTTTTTCCCTAACATTTGTTCCAGTGCTTCAAACCTGAGGTTTACTGGAAAATTTCCCCTCAGTTGCTCCTGACTATACTTTGATCCAAAAGGCTGGGCGAGATCTGCCTCACCCTGCAGTCCCTCCCAAAGCAGCCCTCACCTCTAGTTCCCAAGCTCATCACCCTTGAGGGAGGAAAAAGCTGCCAGACTCTCCCTGGGAAAGGAGACCAATTCATCCGAAAATCAGTGACAGGAAGAAGAAGCTGCAATTGCTGGAACTGAATATTCACACAGAGCAAGAAAGAGAAAGAGAGGCAGGAGCCAGGTTTCCTGAGCTCTGATTCTCAGAGGCCTTGCTCTTCTCCAGAGTTATCCAAGCCCAGCTGTTTCTCCCAAACCCATTCAGAGGAGCCCCTTGGAAAAACAACAATCCTTAGATCAAAAGAATTTGTACCCAGAAATGTTCCTCATAACAAATTCTTGTCTCTCTCCATCTAAATACCTACCACTTGCTTGGCATTTGAAATGTTTCAAGTTATACCAGCTTGAAGAAGCTTCCTATTGATCTCCACTTATTATACTGAAGTTAGACTATGAAGCCATCAAGAAAACTTGGATTATACTATCTACAAAATCAGTTAATCTAGAGGAAATCCTCATGCTTTTATAAAAGCAACTTTGCTTTTCATGTAAAATTATAATTATTTATTAAAATGGCAAAAGAAACAATAACCACTCCATTAAAAAGGATATGCAAGTCTGGGCATGGTGGCTCACACCTGTAATCCCAGTACTTTGGGAGGCCGAGGCGGGTGGATCACGAGGTCAGGAGATCAAGACCATCCTGGCTAACATGATGAAACCCCGTCTCTAACAAAAATAAAAAAAAATTAGCCGGGCATGGTGGTGGGCGCCTGTAGTCCCAGCTACTCAGGAGGCTGAGGCAGGAGAATGGCGTGAACCCGGGAGGTGGAGCTGGCAGTTAGCCGAGATCGTGCCACACTGCACTCTAGCCTGGGCGACAGAGCGAGACTTGTCTCAAAAAAGAAAATACAAAACTTAGCCGGGCATGGTGGCAGGCGCCTGTAATCCCAGCTACTCAGGAGGCTGAGGCACGAGAATCGCTTGAACTCAGGAGGTGGAGGTTGCAATGAGTTGAGATCACGCCACTGCACTCTTGCCTGGGCAAAAGAGTGAGACTTCATCTCAAAAAAAAAAAAAAGGATATTCATTTTAAAGTTTTATATAAAATAGAATTGCCTATGTACAATTAAGTTCCATTTTCACTGATTGTTAATGAGTAATCCCTGGTTTCTCACCTGGGATCTGCCTGGGTCCTGTTCTGGGCCCAAGAACCCCCATTGGTATATTGGTATTGGCATTATCTCAACCTCTGCAAGGTCAGGCCTGCTGCTGTCAGAGTCTCTGCTGCAGTCCCAGTGCCTGGCACACAGCCTGCCTTGTCTTAGGGGACCACTGATATTTCTTCAAGAATGAATGCGTGGACACAATCCAGCACCAGGACTTCGGGATAAACTGAATCGGGTTGGATTATTTCTGGAGAGGCTGAAAGGAGATAGGATTTAAGGAGTAAATATTAATCCAAACAGAAGAGCTAACACCAGAGAAGTATCGAATATGCTGTGATTCTGTTTTCTCCCCTGAGAGACTTTTATGAGGACAATGTCAGAGATAAGGTGAAAGTTTGGGCAGAACAGGTCAGGAACTTGGGGTATCAACAGGGAAGTGAAGGGATTCCTAGGCTCGAAACAAAGCGTGGGACCTGGGTGTCGCTATTGCTGGTGCTGGCTTTGTGACATTCGAACAGGTCATCGGCTTCCAGATGAGATTTGATCTCCATGAAACCTTTCTGGAAATCAGACTCCTTCTAGAATGGCTTAAACATTTCAAAACAATTTGACAACATACATCTTTACAATGCGCTATACTGAAATTAAGGAAACTTCAGTTCAAGGCCACATTCCTCAAAGCATGTTTTTAATTTTTTTCTTAATACCTTAATAGGGTTTTGTGGAAGAAAAAAAGAGTGGGTAAAACCAATGTTAACCTGATTTCTTTATCGTAATTATCAGAGCCTTTTATATATATTATATATAATATAAAATACATTATATTATATAATATATTTATATAAGTATAGTTATATGAAATATATTTTATAAAATATATTTATATAAAATATAGATATTTATAAAAATATATAATTTAATAAAATATAGATTATATTTTATAAAATTATATAATTTAATAAAATATAGATTATGTTTTATAAAATATATATAATTTAATAAAATATACATTATATTTTATAAAAACAATTTATATGAAATATAGATTATATAAAATATATATATATTTTTAGATAGAGCGTTGCTCTGTCACTAGGCTGGAGTGTAATGGCACCATCTCGGCTCACTGCAACCTCCACCTCCCAGGTTCAAGCCAGCACCAACAATAGCGACACCCAGGTCCCACGCTTTGTTTAGAGCCTAGAAATCCTTTCACTTCCCTGTTGATACCCCAAGTTCCTGACCTGTTCTGCCCAAACTTTCCCCTTATCTCTTACATTGTCCTCATAAAAGTCTCTCAGGGGAGAAAACAGAATCATGGCATATTCGATACTCCTCTGGTATTAGCTTTGCCTCAATCTCCTGAGAAGCTGGGACTACAGGCGTGCCACCACACCCAGCTAACTTTTTTAGTTTTAGTAGAGATGGGGTTTCGCCATGTTGGCCAGGATGGTCTCAATCTCTTGACCTCATGATCCACCTGCCTCGGCCTCCCAAAGCGCTGGGATTACAGGCGTGAGCCACTGTGCCCAGCCTAATATTAATGTACATATATACATTATGAATCGCCAAGATAATGTGTATGTGTGTGTGCGTGATCTCGTAAGACTAGAATTCTGCAGAATCTTTTTTTGGGAAATACTGACTTACTGAGTAATTCTACCTTCCTCTTACATACTTTTTTGCCGCAGAAAGTGTCAACACCTTTCTCTTAAGTGTCAACGCCCATAAGTGTCAACACCTTTCTCTTCAGTGTCAACGCCCATAAAAAAAGTGTCAACACCTTTCTCTTAAGTGTCAACGCCCATAAGTGTCAACACCTTTCTCTTCAGAGGTCTTCATTTTCTTTGTGTGTGGCATGGCAAAAGCCAAAATGAAAGTTTAAAGATCCAATGTGTGTAGATATATATACAGATACAGATAGATAGATAGATTTTTTTCTTTTTTTTTGGAGACAAGGTCTTGCTCTGTCACCCAGACTGCAGTGCAGTGGTGTGATCATGGCTCACTGCAGCCTCAACCTCCTGGGCTCAAGCCATCCTCCCGCCTTCACCTCCCAAGCAGCTGGGACTACAGGTGCATGCCACCATACCTAGCTTATTTGTGTATTTTTTGTAGAGATGGGGTTTCGCTATATTGTCCAGGCTGGTCTTGAACTCCTGAGCTCAAGCAATCCACCTGCCTCAGCCTCTCAAAGTTCTGGGATTATAGGCGTAAGCCACCATGCCTGGCCAAATATGCATTTTTAAATAAGAAGGAAGTAAGTTTTTCTTACAAAGTAAGTTTTGTCTTTTTGCCTATCGAAGCCAGGAATTTTATTATTCCTTTTTTTATGTATAAAATAGTCCCTCAGTGACCAACACAAACAGAAAAATATAACGAAATGGCTTTCCAAAAGACGATGAAGTTAGAAAAACAATTTTACCAAAATATAACTTTAAAAAATATACTTAAATAAAACTACCACAAAACAGAGATATAATGTGATTTTACCACCATATATTTGAAAAGTAGAATGACTCATTATTTTAATATTTCCTAGGAGTATTGTCTTATAATTTGCCCAAGGATTTGATTTGATTTTCTAGTGGCCCCAAAGGTGGCAATATCTGCTTATGAAAGCCTTGATTTGGGCTGTGTAGGCTGCCATAGTTTTTTTCAGACTTTTCTTTTCGTTAAAACGAGATTGCACTATAGGTCAGCAGTGTCACCCATGCTTCCTAGACGCTTATATAATCAGAATTTACTTCTTCCTTTTATTTGCAATAACACATTTTTTCATACTTAATGAGTGTAGAATATTCTCTGAGAGGAATCCACAAATGTTGAAATTTCTTCCTCCTTAGGAAAAGACAGTAGATTGTCAATTTATTTATCCTTCATTTCACTCAAAATATTTTCTTATAAATTCCCTGCAGGCTTTCTCTCTTCCTTCCTTTCTATGGAGATTTGTGAAAAATGTGACACACACACACCTGATAGTAGTGGCATGGGCCTTGGCCCATCCTCGTTTGTCTTTTAAGAGGTGTCCTCAAAAAAAAAAATTTACAAAAATTAGCTGGGCGTGGTGGTGACACCGGTAATATCAGCTACTTGGGAAGCTGAGGCAGGAGAATCACATGAACCTGAGAGACAGAGGTTGCAGTGAGCCAAGATCATGCCACAACACTCCTGCCTGGGCGACAAAGGGAGAATCCATCTCAAGAAAAAAAAAAAAAAAAGAAGAGGCATCTACAAGAGTTTGAAATTAAATTTTTTATTCCTATTGGTGGAATATTTATAGATTTTTTTTTTTTTTTTGAGTCAGGGTCTCTGTCATCCAGGCTGGAGTACAGTTGCATAATCTTGGCTCAGTGCAGCCTTGACCTCCTGGGCTCAAGATCCTCCCACCTCAGCCTCCTGAGTGGCTGGGATTACAGGAACGTGCCGCCATTTTTTATATAGACAGGGTTTTGCCATGTTTCCCAGGCTGGTCTTGAACTCCTAGGCTCAGTGATCCTCCCATCTCAGCCTCCCAAAGTGCTGGGATTATAGGTGTAAGCCGCTATGCCCAGCCTTATTTATGGATTTTTAAAAAATGAACAACCTGCCATCATCCTCAGCAAACTAACACAGGAACAGAAAATCAACCACCACATGTACTCACTTATAAGTGGGAGTTGAACAATGAGAACACATGGACACAGAGAGGGGAACATCACACAGTGAGGCCTGTCTGGGGGTGGGGCATGGGGAGGGAGAGTATAAGGAAAAATAGCTAAAGGATGCTGGGCTTAATACCTGGGTGATGGGTTGACTGGTGCAGCAAGCCACCATGGCATACATTTCCCTAGGTAACAAAACCTGCACATCCTGCACATGTACCCTGGAACTTAAAAATAAAAACAAAAATGTCTAATAAACGTAAGACATTTTCAACTTCACTAGTAGTCAAAATTCGGAATGCAAGTTAATAAGTTAGCACGTATCTAAGAAAGAAAAGGGAAATTAAAATAAATAAATAAAAATAAAAACAACCACACTAAGCCCAAGTAGGCCCAAGTAAGAAATATATCTCAGCCAGGCAGGGTGGCTCATGCCTGTAATCTCAGCACTTTGGGAGGCCAAGGCGGGTGGATTTCCTGAAGTCAGGAGCTCAAGACCAACCTGGCCAACATGGTGAAACCTCGTCGCTACTAAAAATACAAAAATTATCCAGGCGTGGAGGCAGGTGCCTGTAATCCCAGGCACTCAGGAGGCTGAGGCAGGAGAATTGCTTGAACCCGGGAGGCGCAGGTTGCAGTGAGCCGAGATAGCGCCATTGCACTCCAGCCTGGGTGACAGAGCAAGACTCCATCTCAAACAAACAAACAAACAAAAAAAAATGAAATACATCTTAGTCATTGAAGCAACTCTTATTTGACTATCATATGCTCACTTTTATACTCTGACAGGTGCATCTCCTCCCTGTAGCATGAAGGAATACAGCAATAAAGGCTGAGGCTGTCCTGAAGGATACCTAGAGAGGCAGCATGGAGGAAAGGTGCACAGTGAGACTCCAGGATGAGCCGCCCATGCAGTGCTGAAGATTCTGGGCCACCCTCTGAAAGCACGGTAAGAAAGTGGGTGGTCCTGAGGTCAGGAGATTGAGGCCATCCTGGCTAACAAGGTGAAACCCCGTTTCTACTAAAAATACAAAAAATTAGCTGGGCGTGGTGGTGGGCACCTGTAGTCCCAGCTACTCAGGAGGAGGAGGCAGGAGAATGGCGTGAACCCAGGAGGCGGAACTCGCAGTGAGCTGAGATCACACCACTGCACTCCAGCCTGGGCGACAGAGCAAGACTCCATGTCAAGAAAAGAAGAAAGAAAGTGTGTGGTCCTGAGCTCTGAGAGCTGCCCCCACTCCAGTGGGGATTTTTCCTCAAGTGAGATTCTTCAGAGAATCCATTTCCTTTTTCTTTTTTTTTAGAGACAGAGTCGCGCTCTATGGCCAAGGCTGCAGTGCAGTGGTGCAATCATAGCTCACTGCAGCGTGAAACTCCTGGGCTCAACTGATCCTCTCACCTCAGCCTCCTGAGTAGCTGGTGTATGTCACCATGTCTGGCTAGTTTTGTTTGTTTGTTTGTTTAGACTGAGTCTGGCTCTGTCACTCCCACTGGAGTGCAGTGGCATGAACTTGGCTCACTGCAAACTCTGCCTCCTGGGTTCAAGCAATTCTCCTGCCTCAGCCTCCTGAGTAGCTGGAATTACAGGCATGCAGCACCATGCCTGGATAATTTTTTGTATTTTTAGTAGAGACAGGGTTTCACCATGGCCAGGCTGGCCTCAAACACCTGACCTCAAGTGATCCACTTGCCTCAGACTCCCCAAGTGCTGAGATTACAAGCACGAGCCACTGCATGGTTCCATTTGCTGTACAAGTTGGAGTGGTGGCTGGATTACAGAGTTGTTGTGTAGCTCAGAGACAACCGTGCAGGTTATAATTTCTCTACTTGCCTCCTGGATTCATTTTTCATCCTTCCTTGTCCTGCTCTGTGCCCAAGGAGACTGAACCAACCCCTTCAGATCAGAGGGCAAGAGGAGACAGGGGCCAGGCTTTATTCTCTACGCCTTTGCTTAGGAGCTGTGTCTGTTGGTAGCTGTCATGCTCCATACCTATCACTCCCATCAGGTGGCCTGTGTCGCCAGGCTCTAATACCACTTTTCTCTCCCCTTGCTCCTTTAGTCCTAGGGGAAATAATGGTTTCCTGGAGCCAGACTTTGGGTGCCTCATGCCACAGGGCATGGATTTAGCTAGTACCCACGGCAGCTGCCTGACAAGACTATTCTGTTTCTTTGTGGCAACCTCCACAAATCACAGGACTGGATTTATGTGATATTTAAAATCTTAAAGATTTAATTCAAGATTTTCGAGTAGATGAGCACATAAGATCAGATATGTAGTCTAAGAATATTAACGTGGTAGAGTATTAAGTATATGGGAAAGGGAGAGAATGGAGATGACACCAGTGAACAAACACTGCCATGGTCCCTGTCAGTGGTGATGACAGGTGAGATACACAAGGTCAATGGGAAGGTTCCAGATAGACATCTACTCCAAAGGAACCAAAAACAGATTGTCTTCGGGGGACACAGTGGAAGGATGTTTCAAGTAGGAATCTGCCAATGTTGTCTTTTCTGAATTTCCTTTTGTGGGGAACTGCTCCTCTGCTACTCTATGTGATTTTGATGAGGCTGCCAATTGCAGAACTCTGCCCCTCTGACCACAGAGGGGTGTGTGTGATAGTGGTAGGGGCAACCAAGAATAGTACCTCAAGCCCAGCCCATCTTAGTGCCTCATTCTCTTGGGCAGAGTGATTGATCTAGGGATGGCCATGTGCCTGAATCTATGCCAGTCAATGCCTTTTTTGGTGACTTTTCCATTTGGAGCTGAAGGAGAACAGGCCTTACTTTCAGAAATATGTGAATAGGGATGCCGCGGCCTCTTTTTCCCCCACAACATGAAGAACAAAGAAAACACAGACAAGTGAGTGGAGGGCGAAGATGGTGACTTCCTTAGGGTTCCTGAGTCTAGTCAAACTGGAAGTGAGATCAATTTCTGGACTGCCCAGTTATGTGATCCAGTAAATCTCCTTTTATGCTTAAGCTAGTTTGAGCTTTGAGTTGGGTTTCTGTCACTTGTAATTGAAACAAGTCTGAACTTTAAAAAAAAAAAAAAAAAAAGTGAGGGGGTGTCGGGCACAGTGGCTCACACCTGTGATCCCAGCACTTTGGGAGGCCGAGGCAGGCAGATCACCTGAGGTCACGAGTTTGAGACCAGCTTGGCCAACATGGAGAAACCCTGTCTCTAGTAAAAATGCAAACATTAGCCGGGCGTGGTGGCACATGCCTGTAATTCCAGCTACTCGGGAGGTTGAGCCAGAAGAATTGCTCGAGCCTGGGAGGCAGAGGTTGCAGTGAGCCAAGATAGTGCCACTGCACTCCAGCCTGGGTGACACAGCAAAACTCATCTAAAAAAAAAAAAAAAAAAAAAAAAAGTAACATGTTCTTCCTATTAGAAATAGGCTTAAGAAACTTCCATGAGTCCACAGTAAATTCAATGGAATGAATGCTTAAGCAGATATGATCTAAGGAAGTTTTATTAGCAAACTATGGATAAAAGGTGTTTAGGAGAATGTTGGGGAAACTAGTTTTGCTCATTTTCATTCTTTATTTTCCTTCTTATGCCAGTAGTTTCTGCTTTTGAAATTCTAAGAGGAAAAGAAACAGTAAGTGTAGTCAGCCAAGGGAAAAGATATAGACTGGGAAGCAGTAGAGGAAGCCTGGGAACAGAGTGATGGAGAAGGGAATTATGAGAAACGCCATGGCATATGAGAGAGCTCCAGCCTGGGAGTCAGGACCCACGTACAGTCCTGGCTCTGCCACAAATGTGCCATCTGCTTGCATAAGCTAGTCTGACTAAGTTGTGATTTCTATACCTGAGAAATAAGCAGGCCTGGAATAAAAGATGATTAATATTCCCCTTCAACAGTCTATTATTCCAGTGTGTCCCTATTTTTAGCAGGAACATGAAGGAAGCAAGGGATTAGGGAGCATCACTATTAGATTCATAGCTGTGAAGACAGTTTCCCAGAAGGGTTCCCAGGAGGTCTGGCTTGGAGGGCAGCTGCTCCAATGCCCCCAGACCCAGGCTCAGATCAAACCACAGGCAGCTGAGGCTCTGGCTTTATCCTGGAAGGGTTAAGACATGGTCAATGAACGGAGGAACCAAGGCAGGTCTCCTTGTTTTGCTAAATAGTTAATGCAATCCCTTAGGCAGGCAGGGTAAAACCAACCTCATTTCCTCCTTCCCTCCTCACCCTTTTCCCACCCAGTGAAGGAATCCTGACTCAACCTAAACCCCACCCACATCAGCATACCTGGAACCCATCCAACCTAGCAAGTGCAGCCTGCCTAGTGGTGACCTGAACAAGCCAATTTCACACAGGAAAAATCAACAGCCTGCTGTTATCACAGCCAGGAAGGCAGGGAAGGAGCAGTTTCATCCTCAGGGCAATTCAGGCAGGAGGAGAGAAGAGTATGGGGAGAGGTCGTGAATAAACACACAGGAAAAGGAAGTTCTGCCGAAGTTTGCTCCTGCTCCAAAGTTGGGTTTGAAGGGTAGTGTATAAGAAGAAATAAGTTTTCTTCTAGCTCTTTCAAACTTTCTGCCATTTCTGCCAAAATACCACCAAAGAGTTTCTCAGTTCTCAGATTCCTGAGAAACAAGAGCTGCCACACAGTAGGTGCTTAGTAAATAATAATTGTATTTTATTTTAAATTATTAGTTTAAACGTTAAAGTTAAATTGAAATAAATTACTAATTATTAAGCACCTCGCTCTGTCACCCAAGCTGGAGTGCAGTGGTGTGATCATAACTCATTGCAGCCTCAAATTCCTAGGCTCAAGTGATCCTCCCATCTCAGCCTCCAGAGTAGCTGGGATTCTAGGTGTGCACCACCACACCTGGCTATTTTTTTTAATTTTTGGTAGAGGTAGGGTCTTGCTCTGTTGCCCAGGCTGGTCTCTAATTTCTGAGCTCAAGTGATCCCTCCACCTCCCAAAGTGCTAGGATTGTAGGCATAAGGCCCAGCAATAAATATTTACTGAGTGGATAATTGAACAAATGGATGGACACATCTGTTGGTCATTAAATTGACTCTCTTTGTGGTGCCAGATGTGATGAGCCACCAGAGTAAAATATGCTCCATGGAAGAGAAGGGAGGATCAGGAGAGGCACTCAAGCACACTCAGCTGAAGCTGCTTCCCCACTCTGGACGATCCAGGCAGAGTTTTAATATTGGTCACACTGCACAGAGGGTATCTCCCTCAGTCAAGGAGCTTCCTATAGGCCCTTCCTATAGGCCCAGGACCATGAAGTTATTTATTAGTCCCTGACTTATAAGAGCTTGCAGTCTAAGTGAAGAGACAGTGTTAGCTCAGAGGGAATAATGACATGATTTGCATAAATCAACAAATAATTGGCCTTAAGTAATGTAGAGAAGTGTATTATTCTAATGAGTTCAAAGAAAAGAGAGATGAGTGGGGCTGGAACAGTCCAGAAAGCACCACTGAAGAAGTGGGATTTGACTTTGATGCAGGGAACAGGCAAATGCTCATTCACGTAGGGAATGTGGATTAATTTTCTGAACCCCGATCCCACCCGGGGCATCACAGTGCTGTTTTCCAGATGCATGCCCAAGTCCCCTTTCAATTTTCCATCTCTGATCTGCATGGCAGGCGAGATTTCCATCACCATCAGAGCAGACGGGGCTTCACAAAGAGCAGTGCAATTTGAGTGCTGATGAGGCCAACAGGTTTGATTCAGAAGACTGTTATTGCTGCCAGGCTGTAGCTTAAACATATAAATTTGCTGCTTCAAATGTTCCATCAGGAGAATCATCTGGGGAGCACTAATCCTAAGTGAAACCGTCTTGATTACAAAGGAAGAAACGACAACACCATATCGTTTAACTGCTGAACCTTACAGTGAAACACAAAGCGGCATTAAAGTTCTCTGCCTGTAATGCCATGGTTTAAGCGGTTAATCTTATTTTAGCTGAATGGCATGTTCATTACAGCAAATAAGTAGGTAATACGTGGGATTACTGAAGAGGGAAGATAAATTAAACCAGTTATGGGCATCATGTTGATTTTTTTTAACTGTCTAATTTAACTTGGTATTTTTCAACAGCCAGATCTAATAAACACTCATTTAGCAGAGATTAAAGAGATGGGACTCTTGC
The DNA here is from genome assembly GCF_037993035.2 of Macaca fascicularis. NCBI lineage: Eukaryota > Metazoa > Chordata > Mammalia > Primates > Cercopithecidae > Macaca > Macaca fascicularis. The sequence continues at coordinate 12,118,526 of NC_088378.1, forward strand.
CCAGAAAAGGTGTTATATATGACTTGAGATGCTAGTTTTAAGGGCAGTAATTCATGATGCTCAGCACTTGCTCCAGCCTGGAATTTTCAGTGCTTTAACAGGAGGGGTTCATGAATGGCAAAGCAGTGCTTCTCACTTTCCAGTAAATAGTTACGTTTCTACCATTTATACTTTTCATGGGCAGCTGAAGGACTTTTCTTCAAGGTCTCAAACATTCTTTTCTGTAGACCTGCTACAAAGACACCTTCTAACATCAGACAATGTAGTTCAGGAATGTATTTTGTTATCTTTTCTCAAACAAGCGCTACTCTAACTTCAAAAACCATTCATTGAACTATGGGTACAAAGGACAGAGGAGATAGTCCTTGAATTGGAAGAGATTACAATGTAGTCTGGAGAGGAGGAATAACAATCACACACAATAAAGAACAATAAAGAAGCTGGTAACAGCATGAGAGGTGCATAAACAAGTGCCAAATTACATAGCCAATTTGTGCAGTGTAGCCCATAAGGAAACAGATGGACAAGTACTTACTGAGCAGCAAGAAATACTCCAGGTTGGGTATTGTGCTGTAGGCTTTTTGTATACTTAATTTGCACAAAATTTTTTTTTCGAGGCAAATATTATGACCTCCCATTTCACAGGTGTAGAAACCGAGGCTCAGAGAACCAAGTTGCTTGTTCAAGTGGGGGAAAGGCCCAGGTCTGATTGCAAAGTCCTTGCCTTTCCTTTATGGCAAGTTGTTTCTTTAAGAAATATGACGAGTCAGGAGAAGAAAATCATGTAAGACGTCATGGAAGGAGTGGAATTGGATCTGAGTCTGAATGTACCCTTCAACCCAACTTCAAAGCAGCAAATACCTTGATGCAATTTGTTTGACAATCAATTCTGCTTCCAGGAATTAAGCCTAAAGAAATAATTAAGAAAATGTCCCTTTAGAAAGTTTGTATCCATTTGCACTCACACCGTATGTTATATAAATTCATTGTTCTCATGCCAACACCAGACATTATCATTCCTTTTCAGTATCTACCATTCAATTAGATGGAATATAGTATCACCATGTGGCTACAGTTTGTGTTTCTTCAGTGGGTAGATATGAACACCTATTCGTATCTTTGCTGCCTAACTTTGTTTTAGAATTCTCTGTGCCTTTTCCTTTGCTGATTTTTTTTTTTTTTTTTTTTTTTTTTTTTTTTTTTTTTTTTTTGGAGACAAGGTCTCGCTCTGTCTCCCAGACTGGAGTGCAGTGGCATGATCTTGGCTTACTTCAGCCTTGACCTCTTGGGCTCAAGCAATCCTCCCACCTTAGCCTCCCAGGTAGCTGGGACTACAGGCACACACTACCATGCCCAGCTAATTTTTCAAAAAATTTTTTTGTAGAGATGGGGTTTTGCCATGTTACCCAGGCTGGTTTTGAACTCCTGAACTCAAGCAATCCTCCCGCCTCAGCCTCCCAAATGCTAGGATTACAGGCATGAGCCACCACGCCATGCTTTGCTTATTTTTCTATATTTATTTACCTCTAAATAATTTTATTTTAAATTTAATTTTATAAATTAAAATTAATTTTAATTGTCTCATTAATTTAGAACACTTTACATGTTAAGATTTTTTGAACTGTCATATATGCTGCATATTACTTCTAGTTGATTTTTTTTTAAACACAGACAAATCTGAGTCATTTTCTTTATAATTTCTGCAGTAGCATCCTGGAAATACGGCTATAGCAAGAAGTAACCTTCAGAGTAAATAGCTTTCTCGAAATGGTAGCTCAGGAGAATGGATAACCAGGGCAGACTTGTGCAACTTCTAAGTATCTGCAAGGACAATCCCAGTTGTGCAGACTCAGGGCTCCAATGAGATTCATAGGTGTTAAAAGGACAGGTAACCCCTGATGGCTATACAACTAAAGGTCGCCTCAGTTACACTGATTTCTTAGTAACTTGAATTCCTAGGATAATCTCTAATTTGTTCAAAGTGTACTATTCTTTTAGCATACTGATAAGTCCACAAATACTATATGTGACATTTTGTCTTAAGATTGATGCAGGATTTTTCTTGGCCCCTTCACTGGACTCCCAACAGGAGGGAACATTTACTCAGCCCACCACATTCAACCCCTTGTGGGTAGGAGCCTGTGAGCAAGTGAGTGTAGGACCCAGGCGGCCACTCCAGGCACCAGCAGAAGCAAGCTCCATGTGGGGCCCATGGCCAAACCAGCCATGAGCCAGTGAGTGTGGGATCTGGCCAGTTGCTCTGGGCACCGGCAGGAGCAGGCTCCATGTGAGGCTCATGGCCAGATCAGGAGTGAGCGAGTGAGTGCAGGATCTGGTTGGCCACTTTGGGCACTGGCGGGAGCAAGCTCTGTGCAGGGCCCATGGCACCACCAAGATGAGGGAGCTTGTGACCCCAAAACCCCAGGGGGAGTTTTACAGTGCTCTCTTAGCGCTGCCATCTGCAGACGGCTGTGTGTTAACAGCTCAGCTGGCCCCTTGTCTCGTCACATGGGGTGGCTGCCCTCTGACAGCAAGGGCAAAGGGCCGGTGTGATAGCCTTTTGGGGTCCCCACACTCCGTGGGCCCTGAGCTCTTGTCCATCCAGCATCCAAGGAGAATGAAGTTGCGTGGACACTTGAAGGATGGTGAGGGTGGAAAATTTAATTGAGCAGTGGAAATGGCTCTTAGCATAGAGGGGAACTGGAGAGGGGATGGGAAAAGCAGATAGTCTTCCCCAAAATCTGGCCCTCTCTTCTCCAAAGTCTGGCCATCTCTCCTTTCTACTGACTGAGTCTGGGATCTTTATAGGCACAGGATGGGGGTGGGGTGGGTCATAGGTAGTTTTGGAAAAGGCAACACTGGATTGGTAAAAAGACATTATTCAGAAAGAACAAATCAAGAGAGACAGAGCAAACAGGAATAGAAGTTCTCACTTTGGGCTGCAGGTTTCAGGCTTTTGGACTTGAAGATGGGGTTTCACCAGGGACCCATCCCTATTTGCCTAGGCATTTGGCTGCCTCCTGCCACTCTCGATATTTTTGTTTGTTTTGTTTTCACTCTCAATATTTTTTAGTGAGATTTTTTAGTTCATTTTTGTGCTATGTTCATCAGGTTTGACATCAAGATGATGCTGACTTTGTAAAATTGATTGGAACTTCCTTCCTTTCCTCCCTCCCTCCTTCTTTCCCTCTTCTATTTCATCTACTTACTGATATTTGAGTTTAATATATCATGTTACTATTTGTCCTGTCCTGTGTTCCCGTTTCTCTCTTGATTTCTGCTATATTGATATTTCCCCTTCCTCCCATTAGTTTGGTAGTTACACCTTCTTTTACTTTTTTTTTTTTTTTAGCAGTTACCTTAAAGGTTTCAACATTAATCCTAATCTCCAATGTTACTTGAATTTTTATCTCACTCCCAAATAATGCCACAACCTAAAACATTTTAACTCCAAGAATATTGTGGTGGTTAATTTCATGTGTCAACTTGACTGGGCCACAGGGTGCCCAGACATTTGATCAAACATTATTCTGGGTGTGTTTGTGAGGGTATTTCTGAATAAGCTTAGCATTAGAATCAGTAGACTGAATAAAGTAGATTGTCCTCCCCAATGTTGGTGGACCTCATCGAATTAATTGAATACCTGAATAAAATAAAAAGTCTGATAAGAGGAAACTTCTCCTGCCTGACTTCTGAGCTGGGGCATTAGTCTCCTGCCCTCATATTGGAACTACATTGACAGCTTTCCCGTAGCTCCAGCTTGCCAAATGCACATCTCGGGATGTCTCAAGTGCCATAATTACATGAGCCAATTTCTTGGCTCATGTATGCACCAAGAATGTATGATGTATGCACGTCATAGAAGACATTTATATGCTATATATATTTAATATATGTCATAGGAGACATATAATACATAGAGAATATATGATATACAGATCATATAACATGTAGATTGTTTATATAGAATGTTCTATATGTAGAGTATGTGTTTCCTATGACATATATTAAATGTACAACATATATAAAATATCTATCTCCTATGACATACATATTAATTATTAAGTAGTGGCTTATGGCCAGGCATGATGGCTCACACTTGTAATTCCAGCACTTTGGGAGGCTGAGGCAGGCAGATTACCTGAGGTCAGGAGTCCGAGACCAGCCTGGCCAACATGGTGAAACCCCGTCTCTACTAAAAATACAAAAGTTAGCTGGATGTGGTGGCACATGCCTGTAATCCCAGCTACTTGGGAGGCTGAAGCAGGAGAATCACTTAAACCCAGGAGATGGAGGTTGCAGTGAGCTGAGATGGTGCCACTGCACTCCAGCCTGGGCGATAGGAGTGAGACTCTGTCTCAAAAAATAAAATTAAATTAAAAGTGGCTTATATATTATCATATATAATATGGCTTATATACCATATATCTCTCTCTCCTCCTGGTTCTGTTTTCCTGGAGAACCCTAATATAAACCACCTCTTGATTTTTATGTCACTTGTGCATTTTATTCTTTCTCTATGTATGTATATATACATATATATATGTTAACTCCACATGACAATATTGTATACAGTCAATATTTATTTAGATTTATCCATATAGTTGCCCTTTACACTAATTTCCTGTTCTTGCACCTGTGAGTTTCCAACTGGGTTTATTTTCCTTCTACCTGAAGGCATCTTCAGTGTTTTCTTAGTGCAGTCCTACTTGTGATGAATTCTTTTTGTCCTGAAATGCCTTGATTTCCCTTTTAATTTTGAAGACCATTTTTGCTAGGCATGGAATTCTAGACAATTGGTTACACTCTTTTTTTTTTTTTGAAGCAGACTCTCACTCTGTTAACCAGGCTGGAGTGCAGTGGTGCAATCTCAGCCCACTGCAACCTCTGCCTTCTGGGTTCAAGCAATTCTCCTGCCTCAGCCTCCTGAGTAGCTCAGATTACAGGCATGCACTACCACACCCAACTAATTTTTGTGTTGTTAGTAGAGATGGGGTTTCGCCATGTTGGCCAGGCTGGTCTCGAACTCATCTCAAGTGGTCCGCCTGCCTCAGCCTCCCAAAGTACTGGGATTACAGGCATGAGCCACCACACCTGACCAATCAATTACCTTCTTTCAGCACTTTGAAAATATTCTATTTGTCTTCTGGCTTTCATTATTTCTCTGGAGAATCCAGCAGTAAGTCTAGTGGTTGCTCTTTTGATGGTGATGTCTTTTTTTCTCTCGCTATTTAGTAAGATTTTATCTTTGGTTATCAATTACTATGAATGTGCCTGGGTTTTTTGTATATTTTAAATTCTGCTTGGGATTTTTAATCTGTGACATGCTTTTCACCAGTTTTGGAAAGTCCTCAGCTATTATCTTTTCAAAAGTTGCTTCTAGGCTGGGTGCAGTAGGTCACGCCTATAATCCCAGCACTTTGGGAGACCGACGTGGGTGGATCACCTGAGGTCATGAGTTCGAGACCAGTCTGGCCAACATGATGAAACCCCATCTCTACTAAAAATACAAAAACTAGCTGGGTATGGTGGTAGATGCCTGTAATCCCAGCGGCTCGGGAGGCTGAGGCAGGAGAATCTCTTGAACCTAGGAGGCGGAGGTTGCAGTGAGGTGAGATCACACTATCGCACTTCACTCTGGGTGACAGAGCAAAACTCTGTCTCAAAAAAAAAAAGTTGCTTCTCTCACATTGTCTCTGTTCTCTGCTTTTCAGGGACTCTAAATACATTTATATTAAATCTTCTCATTGTATCCCCTATATCTCTTATCCCCCTTGTCTGTACTTACGACCTTTTCTCACTCCATGTTTCCTTCTGGAAATGTTCTTCTAATATATTCTTAATTATATCTTCAACTATGTCTTATTTGCTATAAAACCTTTCCATTTAGTTCTTAATTTCACCTACTATTTTTCTTTGTTTGGGATTTTGTTCTTTTTATGGTTTCCATAATTATTAATCTTGTTTCTTGTTTTATCTCTTCAAACCTATTAAACACATTTCAGAGCAATTTTCTGTCAAGTAAAACTTGACAACAAAAAAAGCAATCAGTAAGTTCCAGTTCCACTTAGGATAGAGAAAGCCAAGAAGCATTGCTCTCACAAACTACTTTGCCTTGGGCAGAGTACAGGATGAAAGATAGCAGCAAATTAAAAAAAAAAAAAAAAAAAAGAAAGAAAACTGAAATTTTAACAAATGCTTAAAGAGCAAGTGTGGGCTAGTGTGACAGCTTAGAATTCCCAAGAGCCACAGACACAAGGAGAGTTTAGCCCTAGTTACCGGCTCTTTTTCATAGCCTCCACTGGGTGTTCATAAGAAAAACTGGGGACAGAGCAGGACAACTGAAAGAGACTCCTTTCGGTGACACAGGCATGCAGGTGACAACCAGCTACCACTGTGAGAGAGATATGAAACCCAGGTCCTTTTCTTACATAAAGAAAAAGCCCTCTGCCACCAGGGAAGTGATACGAAACCGCCTATCCCCTGGTTTCAGCCAACGAACTTGGCTGTAGGCAGGGAGGAGTTGAAGCAAAAAACATCTGCTGTTGGACAGGGCAAGGAAACTCACTTGTGACCATGATCCCGCACTGATGCAAAGCAGAGGTTTGCCACCAGTGAGAGAGGGACGGGAAACTCACTCTCACCTAAGACTCCCACAATTACAAAGCAGGGTCTGTGTGCCACAGAGAAAGGGGACCCAGCCCTGAAGCTCACACACCCATGGTTTGCATGAGACAGAGGCCGGAGGAGGAGAACCGCCTCCTGCCCCAACCATAAGCCTTGCACAAAGTACTAAGCAATAGATTTCTACAGCTGAGGAGGGACACGAGCAGAGAGAGAGAGGTATCACTGGTGATATAAGCATGCAGAGTCTGCTAAAAGCTGAGGGTGGAGCAGGAACACTGAGAAAAACTCTGGCACTCTAGGCCACACACTAAGCCCACGGCAGCAGCAGTCCACCACTGAAGAATTTGAAATCTGTGATATACTGAAAGTAACTATAGCAGCAACAAACTCAAACTCAGATCAACTATTTATTAGAGTTATTTGCCTCTCCCTAATAGAGGCCTAATGGCCTAATAGAAGGAAAGCTGTGCCCATTTCCAGATATAAATACTATTTACCTCAGTTTCTACTGTTCTTTAACATGCAACATCTGACATTTAATCAACAATTATAAGACATTTTAAAAAGCAAGAAAAAAAATGATCCATTGTCAAGAGATAAAGTAGTCAACAGAACCAGATCCAGAGATGACCCAGATACCGATATTATCAGATAGAAACTTTAAAACAACTATGATTAAAATGCTAAAGGACCTAGTGGAATGGATGGACACCATGCATAAATAGATTGGGAATTTCAGCAGAGAGATGGAAGCTATAAAAAAAGAGTTAAATAAAAATGCTAGAAATAAAAATATGATATTAAGAGATAAAGAATCTCTTCAACAGGCTTATCAGTGGACTGAACACAGCACAAGAGAAAATCAGTAAGCCTGAAATAGATTAACAGAAATAATCCAAACTGAAACACAAAGAAAAACAGAGTGTATAAAATAAAACAGCACATCCAACAGAGCCATGGGACAATATCAAATGGCCTAACATAAATCTAATTGCAGTCTCAGAAGAACATTTGATCATATAATGGTTGCAAATTTTCTAAAATTAATAAAAAACAACAAACAGATCCCAGGAGGCTTGGAGAATCTCAAGCAAAAGAAATACAAAGAAAAACATACCCAGAGGCTAGGCGCAGTGGTTTATGCTTGTAATCCCAGCACTTTGGGAAGCCAAGGTGAGAGGACTGTTTGATCACAGTTGTTCCAGACCAGCCTGGCAACATGGTGAAACCTCAGCTCTACAAAAAAAAAAAAAAAAAAAAAAAAAAAGAAAAGAAAAGAAAAAAAGCTGGGTATGGTGGCACATGCATGTAATTATAGGTACTTAGGGGACTAAGGTGAGAGGATTGCTTGAGCCCAGGAGGCAGAGGTCGCAGAGAGCTGAGGTCACACCACTGCACTCCAGCCAGGGCAACAGAATCGATCTTGTATCAAAAAAAGACACATCATAGTTTAACTGCTAAAAATTTTAAAAAGGGATATCTAGAAGGCAACAAGGAAAAAAAATTATGTATAGATGACCAAAATTTAGAATTACAGCAGTATGCTCAACAAAAACTTTGCAAGCCAGGAGGCAATGGAGTAATTTCTTTAAAATAATAGAAAACTTAGACTTTACCACAATCTTATCAGGTCACTTGAAATCTTGGTGTTAGTGAGGCTAATCAGGGCTAGAGTTGAGAAGAAAGATGGTGGTACTGTGGGAACAAGAGTAAATGATAGGGCTTAGATGCAAGGTGCTGGGGTGCACCTGAGAGCCAGAATGATATGGGTATGCCTCTTGAAATCAGGCCATCAATAAGCAAGGTCCCCAAACCTAAAATGGGTTTTTCAGAGCCAGACCACATCAGAGACTACATTCTCTAAATAACTTTCAGCACAGTGGAGTTGGCTACAAGCAAAATTGCATAATTGCAGTGCCCACCTAAGTACCTATCCCCCAATGTCTCAAAGACATAGAATGAATGGTACAGATTGTGACACTAGCCAAACTACAAAGGATAGTTCCTATGATTTCATCTATTGTGATATCAGGAGACAGGAAGAAGAAGGTGAACAAATAATCTGCTAATGCAGAGGTCACAGACCCAGGAGGAACACCCATGTGCTCCTATTTGAGATATTGAGTTGAAGCAAGGGGTGAGTCCTGAATGGATGGTGGGCCAAATGTGCCAAGTAGTGCAAGGTCAAGCAGAACTTCAATCCTTTCCATAATCTCCATCATTTCCCAAAAGCTTAAAAATATACAATCTAATTTTACAATTTCTACACATACACTCTTCAAGACAAGTGACTCCCAACTTCCCTTTTCCGTGTAGACTGCTACCTCTAGTTCCCTCATATACCTTCAGGAATCACAGGATGTAGTCACGACTGGGGGTAGTGGAAATTCAATCTAGAGATTCCACTTGCTTACTTACCTTCTTTATGCTATCCTTATGCTAGTTGTCACAGTAAGAGAGAACATGAGCATGGAGTGGGGAGGGAGGTGGGTGGGTGTTGGATTTTGACTGCTCAGAGTCTCTGGGTTATACAAATAAACATTGTGCCTTATTTAATGGAGGACAGCCAAGATGTAAAGAGGGTTTCAAAAAGTCAAGGCCAAGCAAGCCCTTTGTAGCTCAGCTCCTATTACGTTACTGGCAATAGCACTACAAATCAATGTAGAAAATGAGGTACTAGTAGGAGAGAGAGGAAAAGGAAAAAATAGCTGATCCTCTCTGGAAAGAGGGATGGCTGCAAGGCTTTCTGCTGTGGGCCCCTGCCTCTAAAGATACCCAATACAGTGATAGTAGTTTTTTCCTCCCTTCTTTTTATTTTTTGCTGGAGTGCAGTAGTGCCATCTCGGCTCACTGCAAACTCCGCCTCCTGTGATTCTCCTGCCTCAGCCTCCTGAGTATCTGGGATTACAGGCACGCACCACCACGCCTGGCTAATTTTTAGTAGAGATGGAGTTTCACCATGTGGCCAAGATGGTCTCAAACTTCTGACCTCAAATGATCCGCCAGCCTCAGCCTCCTAAAGTGTTGGGATTACAGGCGTGACCTACTGCACCCGGCCCTTCTCTTACCTTTGTGTGACCACTCTTCTGTTTCAGAAGTCAAAACAGGACAAGCAACTAATAATTTTCTTTTTTTTTTTTTGAGACAGAGTCTCGCTCTGTCGCCCAGGCGGGAGTGCAGTGGCCGGATCTCAGCTCACTGCAAGCTCTGCCTCCCGGGTTTACGCCATTCTCCTGCCTCAGCCTCCCGAGTAGCTGGGACTACAGGTGCCCGCCACCTCGCCCAGCTAGTTTTTTTGTACTTTTTAGTAGAGACGGGGTTTCACCATGTTCGCCAGGATGGTCTCGATCTCCTGACCTCGTGATCCGCCCATCTCGGCCTCCCAAAGTGCCGGGATTACAGGCTTGAGCCACCGCGCCCGGCCTGCAACTAATAATTATCAATTCTGCCTATCTATACTCTAGTTGTATACAATCATCTGAGAATTACAATTGAATTATTTTCCACTTCCAATGCTACTGGGCAAATCTTTCAGACATGATCCTGAGCATTTAAGACAATGGAGGAATTACCACAATTTCTAGCTGAAATGAGCCTATCATTTTAGTTTTTTTTTTCTTTTTTACTTTTACTTTTTAATTTTCAAAATATGAGATGGGGGGTCTCACTTTGTTGCCCAGGTTGATCTTGAACTCCTGGCCTCAAGCAATCACCCTGCCTCGGCCTCCCAAAGTGTTAGGATTACAGGCAGGAGTCACTGTACCCAGCATCATTCATTTTAAAGCTTTGAAATGTTTTGATTGCATTGGGGTACTCAGATGGATTTTTTTTTTTTTTTTTTTTTTTGAGACAGCATCTTGTTCTGTAACTCAGCCTAGAGTACAGTGACATAATCTTGGCTCACTGCAGCCTCTGCCTCCTAGACTCAAGTGATCCTCCCACCTCAGCCTCCTGAGTAGCTGGGACTACAGGAACACACCATGATGCTCAGCTAGTTTTTTAATTTCTTGTAGACAAGTTCTCACTATATTGCCCTGGCTGGTGTCAAACTCATGGGCTCAAGTGATCCTCCCGCCTCAGCCTCTCAAAGTGCTGGGATTACAGGTCTGAGTCATTGCACCCAGCATGTTTTTAAACATACCTGTTGATCACAAGAAAAACATATTTAAAAAATCATTATTGAAAAGCTCCACACTATAAGAAGCATGGATCAGTCAAATTATCTTTTAAAAGCCCTCTTTAATTCCAAGGAGACAAAGTAAGTATTGGTCATTAAACATGTTACATGTATGACTAATATTTATTATAGCTAATATGATAGTTTAGAACAAGGAAATTTAGTAGAGTTATAATATTTTGGTGCACATGTATAATTCAGCATAAGCCAAAGCCCTTTTAAAATAACCAATACTATCATTTTATGAAATCTTTATAAAATAAGCACAGTAGTACAATATTTAAGCATCTCAAGTCTCCATTTTAGAGTTGATTATCAAGGAATGCCTGTTATACATAAAGAGCTCTATGCTGTTCTGCTTCTTTAGTTAATAAGGTAGGGAAATAAGTGACACACTTTTTAGAGGAATCCATGCAGTGGACAGAAAGTCAGATTAGGTAGTCTCTAGGGATCCATCCAGTTCTGGGACTCTATGATCAGATGGCCTCTAAGGTTTCTTCTAGTTCAGAAAATAGAGGTACCTGGAATATAATTTTTTCCATTTTAAATGGTTATATAGGTTAATAGTATTTTTTGCTTTTCAAAATTCATTGCTGGTGATGTCTATTACTTATATGATGTCATATCTTTGGCCAGGAATGCAATCCTAACTAGTTTTGTTCCAGGAAAACATTTCATTTTATAGGAAGCATATCCCAGAAACATTAGAAAATACTAGTCCCAATATAAGTAACATTTACCAGCTAGACTCTGGGCTACACTTTAAAATATCTGATGTTCAGCCAGGTGTTGTGGCTTATGCTTGTAATCCCAGCACTTTGGGAGGCTGAGGCAGGAAGGTCACTTGAACTCAGGAGTTCAAGGCCAGCTTGGGCAATACAGTGAGACACTGTCTCTCCAAAAAAAAAAAAAAAATTTAATTATCGAAAAAAAGAAAAAATATATCTGATGTTATTTCTCTCTCTCAAGTTCAACAATAAATAAATAATCCAAAGTACATTTTTATTTGCAGCAAAATTTAAGATAGATGGTACTTTTTTTTTTTTTGAGACAAGCTCTGGCTCTATCGCCCAGGTTGGAGTGCAGTGGTACGATCTCGGCTCATTGCAACCTCCGCCTCCCGGGCTCAAGACATCCTCCCATCTCAGCCTCCCAAGTAGTTGGGACTACAGGCACTCACCACCATACCCAGCTAATTTTTGCATTTTTTGTAGAGACAGGGTTTCGCCATGTTGCCCAGGCTGGTCTCGAACTCATGAGCTCAAGCGATCTGCCTCAGCCTCCCAAAGTGCTGAGATTACAGGTGTGAGACACTGTGTCCAGCTGATGGTACTCATAAAAGTAGGCATCCAAACTCAACACCCGAAAAACTGAAATGTGATGTTAAATTACATCTGAAAACTTAAAAATGTATTTAAAAATCTAACTAAAGCTTACAATTTCCTTATTTTATTTCCTTTATTTTAACATGTCAAAAAAACACTTAAAGATATTCTTGTGAATACATATAAGCTGCCTCTCAGCATTCAGAACTATGCAAATAATTTTTCAATATGACAAAATGAAAAATGTACATACTTTAGGGTAGCGCTTAATACTCATCTTTGAAATCTATTGCTGATGCTATGTCTAAAGAGCAATGACTCAACCAGAAAAAATAGTAAAGGCTGCCTTTTCCTTTTTAAAGTGCTTATTAGCTTTATATCCAAAAACAATGGTTTTTACAAATACGTAATACTGAAAGGTGCTCAAAAAGTCACCACTTACTTATCTGCATTAATGAAGGTTGCTTCCAATGGCTCTCAATCATATGCTTCAAATCAAGACAGTGCTAAGTTCCAGCAGCATGAACAGTGACAGCAGAACAAACCCCAGCACATTTTCAGTGGATCACAGCAAATCAGAGAAAGTATAACAGCTTTTGAGTATGTTACACATCCAAGAGCCTTATCTTTCGCTCCACATATATGGTAAACATAAAAGAAAAAAGAAACACTTTGTCTCCCTATAGAGCATTTTATAGTATAGGGAGGGATTCAAATTCTCTTATTATTTAACAAAACTCTTGTTTCTATATAGAGGAGATGTTACATTCTTAATGTTTACAACAAAGCCTATTTCCACCAAAAAAGCAAGAAGAAATTAATAAATGAAATCCTGAACTCTAAAAACCTAAGAAATAAAATTGTGAACAATTCTGAAATGAAGTGTTTTTTTTTTAAAGGCTAATACAAACATACCAAAATAGAATTTCTGAGCATGAAATATGTGATTTCATTTCAATCGTATCACTTTCATCTGATTGAAAAATTTAGAAAAAATAAGGATCATCTTAATCTCACTGCTTTCTGTATGAGACTATCATTCCAATTCATGCCCTCAATACACACCACTGTCCAACAGTCTTACAGTCAGCATCCTCTCAGGTCCCTGTCTGCTCGCTGAACCTTAAGCTGGTTTTACCCCTCCTTTCTCTCTGCTCCCAAATCCTCTACATATCTCAAGAGAAAAATATTCCTTTAAAAAATGACAATTTAAATACAGTGTGATAATGCTACATTTGATTTAAAGTAGTAATAAATTATAAATTGCCAAATAACTTAATGTAATTCACGATGCAAATCCTTGGTATAAAAATAATCCATATTGCCCTGAATATAATAAAGCAATCCAGTGATTTTTAAATTAGTTATGAAATAAAGGCAAAAAATAAGATGTAAAATACTATTTATAAAAGTCAAGTAAGAAACCAGCTACCATAAATCTTTTTACAAAGATAAATGTAATGTGGCTTACTACTTCTAAAAATTGTTAGGGAGGTTTGGAATCAGTGGTTTCAAAAATGACTCTAGGGAAACTAGAGACTGAATTATATATTATTGTGATGTACAACATATTAACTATATATATAATAATAATACTGCAATGGGGAGTAATTAATCTTTGGGCGTGCTACTTCCTGACAAGTACATTTCTTTTTCGAAGTATTTGCTATAACCAATTAATTTTTAAATGTTAGTTTTCAAAAACGTTTCTACTTGAGATACTTATGTTATTCTTATTAATACCAGAAGTCTAGAATGGTGATAAAATGCCTATAAAATAAAATAATGATTGTTCTTGCATCTTCTGTTATTGTGACAAATACACATTAAAATAGATAACATTGCTACACCTGGAAATTAAAAATATCCAAATCTGTTAGAAAGAAGTGGAAAAGGAAAGAAAAATGGAAAATTCTTATTTAAAAATGGATCTGAAGTCCTTGTATTTCTTAAGAACTTGACTTATCAAATCACAGTTTATCTTCTTTCTGAAATCAAGTTGTGTCTTCCACCATTCATTCATGTGATATGTCAACTCTCCATTTTGTAGGTCTCAGTTTGAATTTTCTTGAATGTTTGCAAAACTGGTACTGGACTTGAGACGTTTGGCTAGACAAATCAAAAGAATTGTGTTTTAACTTAAATTTAATTATCAAACATAATTATTTACTATTTTTATGTAAACTACAGTATTTGTCTATCAATTCTATGTTTGAATCCTAACAGTTCCAGCCTTATAAGAATTAAAACCTAATTAAAACTTTCTTCAAAAAACATAACTTTGTTAGAAATTGCACGACTTTGCTAGAAGCAGTACCAAAATTATTTATATCTTCTTGAACATCACAATCTTAAATATGTAATGTAGGTGAAATAAATGTACTTAGACAATGAAAGTGCTATAAGGTAGAATAACAAAATTATACATCTAAAAGTCTAAGTTAGAAATCCAAATCTAAATTTCTCTTAAAAGAATTCAGTGAAAACTTCCTCAACCTGATAAAGAGCATGTACAAAGATTCTATAGCAATCACTATGCTTAATTGTGAAAGACTGAATGATTTTTTCCCCCCTAAGATCTAGAATAAGACAAAAATACCTGGTCTTGCTCGACATCATGCCACTAATTTATCATCAGTGCAACAAGGCAAGAGAAAGAAAAGGAAAGGTATACATATTGAAAATAAAGAAATACAACTGCTTCTATTTTCAGGTGAAAAAAAATTCAGTGAAAGAACTCTGTAATGGAAAAAAGAAAAAAATTTTAATGACCCTCAAAGAAAAGTGAGTTGTATATTATTATGGAATCCTGCATTATGAAAAAAAATGTTTAAAGATGCTCAAAGAGAAGTGAGTTTTATGTTATATACACACACAAACACATATGGCAGCTAACAAAATACATTACCATCAATTCTGATTTGATGCTAATGGGACTGAGTCATTAGGGTTAATAAAACAAATCATGGCTATTTGGCTTGGTAATATGTTTTGTACTTACAGTTAAACATGAATGTTTCTCATGTTCTAGAAATGAAAACCAATCATGCCCACAGTGAGAGCATTTATACTGAGTAACTAAGAGTGTCCCTACTTCAGAGCTTCACAAAACTTGGGTAGGGGTTATGATTTAGCAGCTCTGCAATGAGACCCTAGTACCTGTACTTTTTTTTAAAGCTCTGCAGATAATTCTGATATGTAGCCAAGGATGAGAACCAGTGTTTCTGCTTATTTTATTTTATTTTATTTTTTATTTATTTTTTTTTTAGACAGAGTCTCGTCTCTGTCGCCCAGGCTGGAGTGCAGTGGCTTGATCTCAGCTCACTGCAAGCTCCACCTCCTGGGTTCACGCCATTCTCCTGCCTCAGCTTCCCGAATAGCTGGGACTACAGGCACCCGCCACCACGCCTGGCTAATTTTTTTTTTTTTGTATTTTTAGTAGAGATGGGGTGTCACCATGTTAGCCAGAATGGTCTCGATCTCCTGACCTTGTGATCTGCCCGCCTCGGCCTCCCAAAGTGTTCGGATTACAGGCGTGAGCCACCGCGCCTGGCCTACCAGTGTCTCTGGTTTCTATCAGGGTCCCCCTGACCACCACTGTAAGTGGAAAATGACAACATGACTTCCTGGACCAGTGTACTGCTTCAGCTTAAACTAAAGGGAAAACTTAAACTAAAAACATTGACCTAAACTAAAATCTACTTCTTAAGACTTCAGCAGATTTGGGAGGCAAACCAAATCAATAGTTTGGGTTTTTGAGAATTACTTTGTTAAAAACTACTAGAAGTGATCTAGCTTCTGACTAAATTTCAAATGACTTAATAAACTGGCCAAGTTAAATACGAATGAGTACATACACCTACAACTTCCTTGCCTTTATATTCTCTACCTGATAAATCCCCACATCCTTTAAAATTCTACCCCAGGGATCATCTAATGGTGAATTTCAACACCTCTAATGCAGTCGCTGCTCCCTCCAGGCAGGGGAGACAAACAAATAGAGAATAAATGAAGAAGATGATTTAAATAACCAATTATTTAATTTAAATTAGCTTAAGTGATTAAGTGCCATTAAAGAAAGACGGCACAGAAAAATGAATGGAGGGGTGGATTCTTAAGACTGGGGAGTCATAAAAGGTCTCTTTGAGCAAGTAACTTTAGAGCTAAGACCTGGCTTGCAAGAAGCCAGGTAAGGAAAGAGGGAAGGGCCTTGGAAAAGCAGCAGTGTGAATGAGCTTGGTAGCAGAGAAGAACAGAAAGGAACCAGACTGTCCACAGCACCATGAGCAATGAGGAGAATGGATGTGACGAGTTTAGAAAGGTGGCTATGGGGCAGGTCATGTACAGCTTGGAGAGCAGACCCTGGAAAGTAAGTTTGGATTTATTCTAGGTACAATGGGAACACATTAAGGGTTCCAAGTAGTAGAGAAACATGGTGAATTTGTGTTTAAAAAATTATTTTAGCCACTTTATGGCATATGGATTTTAGTAGATCAAGAAATGGAAGGAGGGATACCAGTTAAGAGGCTCTTGCATTAGTACAGGTAAAAGATGAAGGGCCGGGCGCGGTGGCTCACGCCTGTAATCCCAGCACTTTGGGAGGCCAAGGTGAGCAGATCACAAGGTCAGGAGTTTGACATCAGCCTGGCCAATATGTTGAAACCCCGTCTCTACTAAAAATACAAAAATTAGCTAGGCGTGGTAGCATGTGCCTATACTCCCAGCTACTCAGGAGGATGAGGCAGGAGAATAGCTTGAAACCAGGAGGCAGGGTTGCAGTGAGCCGAGATCGTGCCACTGCACTCCAGCCTGGGTGACAGAGTGAGACTCTGTAAAAAATAAATAAATAAATAAATAAATAAATAAATAAATAAATAAATAAGAGAGAGATGAAGATGGCTTGGTTTACCAGTGGAGGGAGAGAGAAGACTAACTAAGTAGGACTGGCAGCATACTTGCTAATGAATTAAAAGGGGATGAGGAGGGTTATGTGGGAATGGAAAAATGAAAGAAAGAAAAGAAGTAAGAAATGACTACAAGGTTTGTGGCTTCCATAGCAAATAGTGACACTGGTAGTGACTTTTACTGTGACAACAAACAAAAGATCCTGATCAGAAGCAGTAAATACTTTCCATAAAGTTAAATAGATTTGCAAGGCAAATAAGATGCTAAACTTTAAAAGTATACCAAGCTCTGAAAAATAGTTTCTCAACGGTGAGGTGCCCACAATATTTTGCTGTTATTCTGAATAAGTGCTTCAAGGACCTGAGCTACTACATATTTACGGAATGCTGGCAGCCTTCAAAAAGCTTTACTAAATACACCTGTGACAAAGACTCTCCCCTCTAGTAGCATTTTAAGGGGACAAAACATTACAAATTCAGTTCAAACTCATCTACAGGTAACCTTTTTTTAAAAGTTAGATCTATTAGAAGCAAAGTTAGATGAAGCAGTGATCCAAATTTACAGGGAAAAGAATTTTTATACCATACATTCCTAGACTACAAATAGTATCTGAGAGAAAAGAAAGTTAACTTTTTTCCCTAAACAGTTCTCTTTTTTAAAAACTAAAATTATTAAAGCATAAGCCCATACTTTCATTCTGATAATAAACAAGAAACCCATGTGACTTAGAAGCCACTCTTCTTTAGCTGGATGGGATCTCTAGTTAGTGCTTCTTTTGCTCTGGCCTATTTCATAGGGAGAAAGAAAGGGAATGAATATGTATTGAGCATACACTATTATGTCAAGTAATCTCCTTGGAACTATGACTCCAATTTGTTCACAAACTGCCTGTATGTTAGCTATAGTTTCTTCCTGCCTGCCACACCTTTAGGTGGTTCTAAGACCCACAACTCCAGTGGATCTAAGAGCTGTCTGTATCTCCCTGCTATTGCCATGTCAGGAGTGCAAAGTCTCTGTTGCTATTCTTCTGTTGTTGCCAACCTTATTCCAGGGGTAATCTAGCATTTTCAATTTAATCATCTGAAAGACACCGTGTTTTAACTTTTTTTTTGAGACATTCTCACTCTGCCCCCTAGGCTAGAGTGCAGTGGCGCGATCTCGGTTCACTGCAACCTCCGCCTCCCAAGTTCAAGTGATTCTCTCCCCTCAGCCTGCTGAGTAGCTGGAACTACAGGCATGTGCCACCACACCCAGCTAATTTTTTGTATTTTTAGTAGAGATGGGGTTTCACCGTCTTAGCCAGGTCTCGATCTCCTGACCTTGTGATCCACCCGCCTCAGCCTCCCAAAGTGTCCAAAGTGCTGGGATTACAGGCGTGAGCCACTGCGCCCGGCCCTGTTTTAACTTTATATTGTCTACACTTATAAAATTTTCACAGATCTTTTTTACAGTAAGCATGACTGTAAAATTTAAAGCAGAGAGTCCTTTTAGGCTAATCCACTTTGAGTTCTCAGAGTAGCTATCATTTCTAAAACAGGTCTAAGTTTTTAAAATACAGGCTTTTATTTATAAAATAAATAATTGTAAAAAACTTACGCAGAATGAGTTTGCGTTTCTTTTGCTCTGAGTGAAGAAAGCTACTAAGGTAGAAGACAACAGGTAGAAAGAGAATGAACACAGAAACAGCAATTACAGGCACTGTGTCACTGCAAGGGACTGAACAGTTGAAAGTTCGACTCCAAAGTTTTCGGGTGATGTTCATCTGGAACAAGAACAAACAATATCATTCTATTTTATATTTAACTTGTCTTCAATTTCTTATAATTATTTTGCTAATAACTAAACAGGAACCTAGAATTTAGACTAAATATTCATCTCTAAAAATCTACTGATAGTTGAGGACAACTTCTTCTGCCACGAAAAAATCCTGGTTCACAATCAGTCATTGTATAAATTTATATCCATACAGAAATTTCATATTCTAAGTCCATAACACTGACCAAAGTATTCTAGAATGTCAACCATTTGTACATTCAAACAGAGAACTTGTATGAAGAGGAATATAGTTAGGCCCTGTTTTATTCATTTACAAAATATTTATTATTTATTGAGAGCCTACTAGAAACCAGGTACTGTTTTAGGCAATAGGAAGGGAGCAGTAAAAACAAACAAAAATCCACACTGTACATTTCATTTTAAGTGCTTTTTAACCATCTCGAATATTATTGGTTCTTATAGTTCCCTCTGAGCTGCTGTGATAATTCACACTCATTCTCAATTCTTACGCTCATTAATTTTGACCTCAAGTTCT
This sequence comes from Macaca fascicularis, assembly GCF_037993035.2. Taxonomy (NCBI): domain Eukaryota; kingdom Metazoa; phylum Chordata; class Mammalia; order Primates; family Cercopithecidae; genus Macaca; species Macaca fascicularis. The sequence continues at coordinate 12,137,871 of NC_088378.1, forward strand.
CCACTTTGAGCCAATAATTTCTCAGTTTCCTCTAATGTCCCAATACTCAGGCATCATAGTGCCTAAAAAGGCATGATTGCCATCTAGTGGCACCCTATATAAAGGCAGGCTATAAAATGGAGGAAAAAAAATTTTTTTGACCATTCAATTAATACATGTTTATTAAGCCCATTACATGCTAGACTGTCCTAAATACTGTCCTAAATACTGAATGGTAAACAAAAAAAGCCTAAGTCCTTGTCCTCATGTGGCTTATATTTTAGTGAGGAAGACAGACTATAAACAAATATTTTCAGATGGTAACAGATATAAGAAAATAAAACAATGGAATAGGAAGTTATCGAAGAATGGCTTCTAAAACAGGTAGTGAAATCCAGAAACGTCTTTTTTTTTTTTTTTTGAGATGGAGTCCCGCTCTGTCGCCCAGGCTGGAGTGCGGTGGCACGATCTCGGCTCACTGCAACCTCTGCCTCCCGGGTTCAAGTGATTTTCCTGCCTCAGCCTCCTGAGTAGCTGGGATAATAGGCGTGTGCCACTACGCCTGGCTAATTTTTGTATTTTCAGTAGAGATGGGGGTTTCACCATGTTGGTCAGGCTGGTCTTGAACTCCTGACCTCGTGATCTGCCTGCCTCGGCCTCCCAAAGTACTAGGATTACAGGTGTGAGTCACTGCGCCCCACCCAGAAACTTCTTAAATTAGCGATAAGTGCACAAGAAACTGAAATATAAATATATAACAATATCTACACCTCTGCAAATGGACATATTTTCAAATTTAAAAAGATTAAATGTACCAAATGATCAACTCACTTATGAAGTGCCTAATTTATTTGTTTTATTTTATTTTTATCCTAACCATGAGACTAGGGAAATATCCATTTTGGTTTAACAGACCAGGATATTCTAAAACTTTACTATTTTATAACTAGTTATTTTTGGTTGAAGACAGAATATGCAGATTCCACTGTATCTCCAAAAAGAATAATCACACTGAAGGTACATTCAATAACACTCTAATACATGTATCACATCAGAAGCAAAGTACTTACTGCATCTTCCACATCAATGCATAAATGTGTTCCAGGTTCAGCCTTATTCTCAAGTTCATTCATTTTTTGCATTTCACTGTACAGACTACTCAGAGTTTTGTATGCTTCACGACAGTTTTTGCACACTTCTGAATAATTTTTTGTCTGTAAAAGACTATGTGCATTCCCCTAAAATGACAAAGGCACATGTAATATATACAATAAACATTATACACAATATCTCTTTAATGTAAGCTATTTGCCCTTCTAGAAGACGGGAAACAATATGGTATGTTAAAGTGCTAAGCTGTGATGTTGGGTAGGTTACTAAATCACTCTGAGTCTCAGTTTTATCATCTACAAAATAAAACGACCTCTACCTCTATTATAAGTCCAAAGGATTAGAGATCTGGTATGTGAAGCAGATGGCAAACTGTTTGGAACTTTCTAGGTGCCTCTAAATTTTGAAAACTGCTGCATTAGCTAATTTTTTTTTTTTTTTTTTTTTTTTTTTTTTTTTTTTTTTTTTGAGACGGAGTCTTGCTCTGTCACCCAGGCTGGAGTGCAGTGGCCGGATCTCAGCTCACTGCAAGCTCCGCCTCCCGGGTTCATGCCATTCTCCTGCCTCAGCCTCCCGAGTAGCTGGGACTACAGGCGCCCGCCACCTCGCCCGGCTATTTTTTTTGTATTTTTTTAGTAGAGACGGGGTTTCACCGTGTTAGCCGGGATCGTCTCTCGATCTCCTGACCTCGTGATCCGCCCATCTCGGCCTCCCAAAGTGCTGGGATTACAGGCTTGAGCCACCGCGCCCGGCCGCATTAGCTAATATTAACTGAGGATAACAATAATTCATATGCCAAATTACTAGTAACTAAATACAAAATTTCCTAAATTATCTCATTACAAATCTGCAGTTATCTATCCTACTCTCACTGAATAAATAAAATAGGTTCCTGCCTATGCTGACTTCAACACCATAGTTTATCTTGCTGAGACAGGACTTTTTAAATGGAAAGGGAAAAGGCACCAAAACTGCATCCCCACTCAATTCTCTTATCACAAGGCTCATAATCTAGGCCTTTCAAGTCAACAAAAAGGGCCAAATACCAAAGAACTATATAACCTAAAATGAGGAGAGTGGAGGTACATAAAATATTATGCTAGTAATACTGAATTTATTGAGAGTTTTTAGCATGAAGGGCTGCTGAATTTTGTCAAAGGCCTTTTCTGCATCTATTGAGATAATCATGTGGTTTTTATCTTTGGTTCTGTTTATATGCTGGATTACGTTTATTGATTTGCGTATGTTAAACCAGCCTTGCATCCCAGGGATGAAGCCCACTTGATCATGGTGGATAAGCTTTTTGATGTGCTGCTAGATTCGGTTTGCCAGTATTTTATTGAGGATTTTTGCATCGATGTTCATCAGGGATATTGGTCTAAAATTCTCTTTTTTTGTTGTGTCTCTGCCAGGCTTTGGTATCAGGATGATAATAAGAGCTATTTATGACAAACCCACAGCCAATATCATACTGAATGGGCAAAAACTGGAAGCATTCCCTTTGAAAACTGGCACAAGACAGGGATGCCCTCTCTCCCCACTCCTATTCAACATAGTGTTGGAAGTTCTGGCTAGGGCAATCAGGCAAGAGAAAGAAATCCAAGGGTATTCAGTTAGGAAAAGAAGAAGTCAAATTGTCCCTGTTTGCAGATGACATGATTATATATTTAGAAAACCCCATCATCTCAGCCCAAAATCTCCTTAAGCTGATAAGCAACTTCAGCAAAGTCTCAGGATACAAAATCAATGTGCAAAAATCACAAGCATTCTTATACACCAGTAACAGACAAACAGAGAGCTAAATCATGAATGAACTCCCATTCACAATAGCTTCAAACAGAATAAAATACCTAGGAATCCAACTTACAAGGGATGTAAAGGACCTCTTCAAGGAGAACTACAAACCACTGCTCAGTGAAATAAAAGAGGACACAAACAAATGGAAGAACATACCATGCTCATGGATAGGAAGAATCAATATCGTGAAAATGGCCATACTGCCCAAGGTAATTTATAGATTCAATGGCATCCCCATTAATTTGTCAATGACTTTCTTCACAAAATTGGAAAAAACTGCTTTAAAGTTCATATGGAACCAAAAAAGACCCCGCATTGCCAAGACAATCCTAAACCAAAAGAACAAAGCTGGAGGCATCACACTACCTGACTTCAAACTATACTACAAGGTTACAGTAACCAAAACAGCATGGTACTGGTACCAAAACAGAGATATAGACCAATGGAACAGAACAGAGTCCTCAGAAATAATACCACACATCTACAGCCATCTGATCTTTGACAAACCTGAGAGAAACAAGAAATGGGGAAAGGATTCCCTATTTAATAAATGGTGCTATGAAAATTGGCTAGCCATAAGTAGAAAGCTGAAACTGGATCCTTTCCTTAACCTTATATGAAAATTAATTCAAGATGGATTAGAGACTTAAATGTAGACCTAATACCATAAAAACCCTAGAAGAAAAACCTAGGTAATACCATTCAGGACATAGACATGGGCAAGGACTTCATGTCTAAAACACCAAAAGCAATGGCAACAAAAGCCAAAATTGGCAAATGGGATCTAATTAAACTAAAGAGCTTCTGCACAGCAAAAGAAACTACCATCAGAGTGAACAGGCAACCTACAGAATGGGAGAAAATTTTTGCAATCTACTCATCTGACAAAGGGCTAATATCCAGAACCTACAAAGAACTCAAACAAATTTACAAGAAAAAAAACAAACAACCCCATCCAAAAGTGGGCAAAGGATATGAACAGACATTTCTCAAAAGAAGACATGCATACAGCCAACAGATACATGAAAAAATGCTCGTCATCACTGGCCATCAGAGAAATGCAAATCAAAACCACAATGAGATACCATCTCACACCAGTTAGAATGGCAATCATTAAAAAGTCAGGAAACAACAGGTGCTGGAGAGGATGTGGAGAAATAGGAACACTTTTACACTGTTGGTGGGATTGTAAACTAGTTCAACCATTATGGAAAACAGTATGGCGATTCCTCAAGGATCTAGAACTAGAAGTACCATACAACCCAGTCATCCCATTACTGGGTATACACCCAAAGGATTATAAATCATGCTGCTATAAAGACACATGCACATGTATGTTCATTGCGGCACTATTCACAACAGCAAAGACTTGGAATCAACCCAAATGTCCATCAGTGACAGACTGGATTAAGAAAATGTGGCACATATACACCATAGAATACTATGCAGCCATAAAAAAGGATGCATTTGTGCCCTTTGTAGGGACATGGATGCAGCTGGAAACCATCATTCTCAGCAAACTATCACAAGAACAGAACACCAAACACCACATGTTCTCACTCATAGGTGGGAACTGAACAATGAAATCACTTGGACTCGGGAAGGGGAACATCACACACTGGGGCCTATTATGGGGAGGGAGGATGGGGGAGGGATTGCATTGGGAGTTACACCTGATGTAAATGACGAGTTGATGGGTGCTGACAAGTTGATGGGTGCAGCACACCAACATGGCACAAGTATACATATGTAACAAACCTGCACGTTATGCACATGTACTCTAGAAATTAAAGTATAATAATTAAAAAAATTTAAAAAAAATTATGCTAGTAAATCTCAATCTTTTGTACTTCTAGACTGACACTTGTCTTTTCAAGAATAAGTTTGCTAAACAGTCAATTCACACCTTTGCTTTCTACGCCCTTTCTTCTTTACCTTCTAGTATGAAGAAAGGATACTAACTGAACATTGGGATGAAAGAGAAAAGAGAAAAATCAAACTAATTACACTGATGTAGGCCCAACAATGTGACCCTCACCATCTATTTGACAGAAAAACTAAGTCTCTCCTTAGTCTGCTACAAGAAATAGCCTATTGCTTGTTTTTCACAGAACAATTGTGCACTTAGCTAAAACTTGAGCACAGGGCTAGGCGCGGTGGCTCACGCCTGTAATCCCAGCACTTTGGGAGGCCGAGGTGGGCGGATCATGAGGTCAGGACATCGAGACCATCCTGGCTAACACAGTGAAACGCCGTCTCTACTAAAAAGACAAAAAATTAGCTGGGCATGGTAGCAGGTGCCTGTAGTCCCAGCTGCTCAGACGGCTGAGGCAGGAGAATGGTGTGAACCCGGGAGGTGGAGCTTGCAGTGAGCCGAGATCACGCCACTGCACCCCAGCCTGGGTGACAGAGCGAGACTCTGTCTCAAAAAAAAAAAAAAAATTGAGCACATGATCAATTTAGCTAAAATTGTGCACATAATCTTGATGGGGAGTAATTTAACCTTTTTTTTTTTTTTTGCCCAGACTAATTTCAAACTCCTGGGCTCAAATGATCCTCCCACCTTGACCTTCCAAAGTACTGGGATTACAGGCAGGAGCCACCATACCTGGCTGCCATTTTTATTAAAATTTAAAATGCACATATCTTTTGATAATGTGAAAGTTGTAGACATTAGGATGAAATCATCTTTGTCAGACCCAGACAAAATACAGCCAGGAAGGCCCAAAGGAGAGGAGACTCATGCTTATGTGTCTGACATAGCTGTTTCCAAGGACTTTCTAAAAACCCCACAAGAAACCCTTTCACGCCCTTCATGCAACTCCTGCTTTCACATGGTTTACCACTGCCATTCTTTAGGACTGCAGTAATTTGGATAAGATGCGCTCAGAAGAACACTTGCCCAGTAATGGCATCTCCACAAATGAACTGACGACAACTCTGGCTTTGAGCCTCTGGAACCAGTGAACTCAGTTTCTAAGCAGTTTGTGTGAACCTCTCCCTTTCTGCTAGTAAAAGCTTCCCTTTACCCTTCCCTCACTGGATGTACTGGTGGTTTGCCAGTGCATTCCAAATTATGATACTCCTTTCTTATTCCCTAGTACACTCATCATATTTGGAGATAATTTTCTCTACTGTCTTTTTCTCCACTTCTAGAAATCTACCAAACTCATACAAGTGCTCTAAGTTAAATGAAAAGAAGACTGTTTATGGTATGCAATTTAAAACTTATTGTTTCCAGAATTTTCCATTTAATATTTCTGGGCTGCAGTTGGCCACAGGTAACTGAAACTGTGGAAAGTGAAGCCATAGATAAGAAGGACGACTTTATAGAAAAATTGCTATTTGAGTGTTACAACACACATCAGTCCACTAAAGGTTGTGAAGTCCTATAGTAAAGCATTTCCCAACCTTAATGGAATACTAAACCTTTTCTGATAGGACATCTATTAACATGCTGCAGAACAAATTCTGAGAAATGTTCACCTTTTTTTTTTTTTTTTTGGAGAAAGAGTCTCGCTGCGACACCCAGGCTGGAGTGCAGTGGTGTGATCTCAATTCACTGCAACCTCTACTTCCCAGGTTCAAGCGATTCTCCTGCCTCAGCCTCCCGAGTACCTGGGACTACAGGCGCGCACCACCAAGCCTGGCTAATTTTTGTATTTTTAGTAGAGACAGGATTTCACCATATTGGTCAGTTTGGTCTCGAACTCCTGACTTCAAGTGATCCGCCTGCCTCGGCCTCCCAAGGTGCTGGGATTACAGGCATGAGATACCGCACCCGGCCCAATTTTTATTATTCTTAGGGAAATTCATAATTCAGTGTTACCACATTTCTTACAGAGGAAATCATACATGCTTATACTGTAAGCATGTGTACATCTACTGTGGGGATTACTTCCTTGTTATGTAAGTTTCAAAACTACATTTTAACCAGAGTTCCAACCTCATCCTTCACCACGACCAGACAAGTTCCAATACCAAAATTCAAGAGTCAGTGATAGAGATGGCAAAAATCTACAAGGTTAAGATTCTTAAAGGCTACCTTTTATTATCATAATTCAATACTCAAAGATACTTTACTAAACAGTGCTTTTTAAGGTAGGTAAAACATATTTAAGCAAATTTCAGGCAAAGAATAAACTTCCTATAGACAGAATCTTACTACACTGCAAAATACCTACCTAAGTCAGATTGAAAACCATTGTGTTTTAATTAAACAATCACACACTTCAATGTTTTCACACTCATTATCTCACCAGATTCTCATTACAAAATACTTGAAGATAGGCAGGATAGATATTATCTCCATTTTACAAATGAGAGAACTGAAGTTTTCATGATTTGTAAGTAGAAGAACTTACTTAAAGAGCAGAAATCCAGGTCCACTAACTCCTCTACATCATGAATTTAGATAAATATCAATAATTAGTGCTATAAAAACTTGGAACTGCACATTATTCCTTTGTATAAGGCAGCATTTTAATTTTAAATATTATATATAAAATACCTGAAGGTTATGCTCAAAGCAGGTCAGGGTGTGATTAAACAGATTAAGGAAATATACTGTGCTGTTTGATAATTCTTCACTGTTGTTCGTTAAACAATCTGTCAAAAAAATTCAAAAAGTATATTAATATAACTCAAGAAACAATTATATGTTGTCGTTTATCTCTTAAGCTATCAGCTTCGTTTCACACTACAGTAATTCTTTATTCAAACAAGCATGAATTTTCCAAATATATGAAGCTCACTCCTTTCATTTTCCAGAAGTTAAAAAAAGTCATAACCATTTTCATGAACATCTTAAAATAATCACATACTCTCCTCTTTTCATAAAAATATACCAAATAAAATTCAAATTGACTTTTGATGGCACAAGGTCATAATCATGGAATATCAGCTATCAAATGCTGCCTTAATAGTGCTATTTAGGCGTAAGACTGTTTACCCCGCATTCATTTTACCAAAACTCATATGCCTTATCATCATTTTTTGTGTCAAATTTCATAGTTCTCTGCATCTTCCAACTTCACTAATGAGTCATTTATTGTACCTAATGGGGTAACTTTTAAAATTTGCTCTTTCTAATCCATCATGAGTTGGGAGCCCAGAGAAACAAACTGGTGAGAATTTTGCCTAAAATACTGACATGGGGGCTTCAAGTAAAGTCTAGAAACAAAATTGTTTTACATTTTTAAAAATCCTACATAAATGGTATTTCTCTGTAACTGGCTATTCTTGCTTAGAGTTAGCTCAATTTCACTCATCCCTTTTGTTTTCTATGTATGAGTATATCACAATTTATGTATCCATTTTCTCTTCTTCAGGGAATAATCTATTCTTTCTTTTTTTTTTTTTTTTAAGAAACGGGGTCTTTCTCGGTTGCCCAGGCTGGAGTGCAGTGGCACAATTGCAGCTCATTGCAGACTTGAACTCCTGAGCTCAAGTGATGTTCCCACCTCAGCCTCCCGAAGTGCTGGGATTACTTAAAGGCATGAGCCACTGCGCTCAGCCAGGGAACCTAGTCTTTATCCTCAGATAAACTTTTGTCTTTACCTCTCCTTGTGTTCTCAGCCTGCTATCTCCAATCGAGGTTCAACTGCCTGGATCCAGATCTTGGAACTTGTGGTCAGCCGTTTCCATCTCACTCTCCTAGAATCCTTGCCCTCTTTATCTTCCACACACTCACGGCCATTTTCATTCCTGGACAGTCCCCATCTACTTTCTATACTCTCATTCTGGTTATAGAATACTACTACAGAAATTCTAAAATGATAATGAAGGGACTCAATTCAAATTCATGTGTTCTGATCTCAGGGAAACAAAATGATCCTTGTAGATGCCTTACTAATTGCTCTACAAGGGATGTTCCAAATATTTTCTAATCTCTAGTCCCCAACCCTACTCTTGTTCCCCTTAATTTCAACAGATGGCTTTGTATTATGCCACCTTATTTAGAAATTCAGGGCCATCAGATAGGATCTCTCTCAACTAAAGTGGAGAGACAACATACAAAGCTATTGCAATTACCCAGGAGAAAGGCAGCAGGGCAAGTAGAATTCGTGGAGAAAAGAGAGACTGACTAGGTAGACACTAGGATATGACATACTAAGGGACATCCATATACTCTGATAGACAACAATCACTACACCGAAAGTTAACACTAAATACTTGCTATGTTCTAAGAACTATGCTTACACTGCACTTTAAACACATTTGCCCATTTAATTCTTGCAGTAATTCCATGAGGCAAAAATTAATCTCCATTTTATAAATAAGGAACAGAGAGAAGTTTAGAGAAATTAAGGAAGTTACACAAGGTCATAAAACTGGTAAGTAAAAAGCTAGAATCTCTACTCAGACTGATTCTTAAGTCTGCACTCTCAAACACTGCAAAATAAATAACATATTTATATCTACATTCTAAACTACTAAAAGTTCAAGACTCAGAGTCTACAAATACATGCCACTGCCTACTCCCTCCACTACCCATATATATCTTACACCATACAGGGATTCAGGCAGTCCCCACCAACTGATCAGAGTTAGCAACTGAGATGAAACCTAAACCTGGTAGACAGGGGGCAGACAGTACAGTAAAGCTCCTTTGTGCAAATCAGAAAAAGATACCCGCTCTGGGTGGATAAATTACAAAAGGTCATTCCTGCCTCCAGAAGCTACGCTGGAGTTCAGCCCCATTCACCTCCTTGCACAGGCCCCTTGTGCAGGGCTCCTTCTGCACCCATTGTACACAGGACCCTCTTGGTAAACCTATTTCTAGAGTCGTCCCCTCTCTGAACTCACATACTCTACATTCTCTGAAGCTTTATCTTCTCAAGAACATGAATCTCTTTCTAACTTCTCACCCTTATCATTTAAAAAATCTGAGGGATCATTACAAATTAGGAAACTAAGCCAGAGAAATCGGTGATATGCTGATGATCATACCACAAGTTAATAAGGCACTGAAATAAAAATAGGCCCAGCATGGTGGTTCACATCTGTAATCCCAGCACTCTGGGAGGCAGGCAGATTGCCTGAGTCCAGGAGTTCGAGACCAGCCTGGGCAACATGGTGAAAACTTGTCTCTACAAATAATACAAAAATTAGCCAGGCATGGTGGCATGCATCTGTGGTCCCAACTGCTTGGGAGGCTGAGAGGGGAGAATTGCTTCAGTTTGGGGAGGTCAAGGCTGCAATAAGCTGTGACTGCACCACTGCATTCCAACCTGCATGAAAGAGTAAGACCTCGTCTCATAGCTCCTCTTAATGCTAGTTTAATATCATCATGAAGTAGCCTGCAATCCTTTTAGGGATGAGGCATAGTTGATATAAATAAGAACAACTACATATATGCAGAATATTAGGATATTAGGCTAACAAGACAACAGTTTTCAGTTTTTGTAGTTGATGTATTGCAGGGAAGTTGAGGGAACACAATTTCATTCACAACAATTGTACATCTGTGTTATAATGAGCTATGTCATGACAACTGACATATACAACATAGGGATGTGAAACTAGGCCTCATAAAACTTAGAAACTAGGCCTCATATAGAAAAAATTAACACCAGGTGGCTCTGGATAGGGTCCCACCCTGCCTCGATAGGGTCCCACCCTGATAGGGTCCCACCCTGCCAATTCCGGGAAACAACCTCATGGGGTCCCACCCTGCCAATTCCGGGGGTCCCACCCTGCCTCGAAGTTCCCGGAATCAGCAACTCCAAGAAAAAACCTCATAAGGTCCTGCTCTAACCAATTAGAACAAGACACCTTGCTCAGGCCATAGCTAGACCCAATTACCACGCGCCTAAAGCTTTGTTTGAATTTCGCGCCTTAAGCTGTGTTTGAACTTGTGTTTGCCTACATAAACAACCTGTAACAAGCACTCGGGGTCCCAGGGCCAACTTAGAGCTTGGGACCCTAGCGCGCTAGTAATAAATAACTCTCTGCTGTGAATCTCGTGTCGGTGATCCTTCGCGGCGACCCCCTGCCCAGGAGGGAATCGACAGTTCGGTTCCAACAATGAAAGGGGTCCACATACTGCCTACAAAAGTAGTATACAGTACATTATCATGAGAGAGCAATAGCAAATTTCTTTTATGCAAGACACATAATTAAAACAAATAATTTCTTTTTAAAAAGTAATTTATAAAGAAAGCTTCTCTGAAGAACAAAAGAACTTAATGTCTTCTATCTTATTGACAGCCATTTACTTTTTACGTAAAATACTTTGAAAATGAAAAGCCAATATAGACTGGTCATCTTGTTAAGTACTACATTCATGCAGTACCATCAAAACTTTTTCAATGATCATTAGACGGTGCTAACATAAAGCACAAAGGAGTTCATTTATATAATGGGGTTAAAAAGTCTTCATCATTAAAGAGCCGTGACTTTCTGAATCAAAATAACAGATCTCTAGTAAACTCCTTTTTTATCTTTTTGCAGGAATTGGGAGCTTAAGGTTATAAACAATGAAAAGCTATACGGTTTAGAAATTGGTAAGTTAAAGAATATTAATAATAATAAAGCTTCCTTTAAGCACTAAGTGAAGTGGTCATTATGAATTTCCTTCATCTTAATCAATGGAGCCTCATCAAGGACAGATTAGCAGAGTGGCTTTCTCAGAGAAGGCTCAGGCATCAGCTTAAGAGTCATTCTTCTTTTTTTTTTTTTCTGCGACAGAAGAATCTCACTCTGTCACCCAGGCTGGAGTGCAGTGGCATAATCTCAGCTCATTGCAGCCTCCACTGTGCCCGGCCTCAAGAGGCATTCTTAAGGGTATTAAGGATTCGAGTTAAGACCTCACATAGAAACCTACTAAATTATCATAACAGGAATTATGCATCTTTAAATAAAGCATTTGGCATCTCTTAGGAATTTTACAAAGATCTTTGCAGTTTTTCAAAACTAGTTTTATAGAAAATAGCAGAGATAATCACCAATTTAGGGTAAGCTTCAGAAAATACAAAATAAACTACGGAAACTTTGTACCTAAATGACCTAATTAAGTTTAACAAATATGAACACTAAGATACTTTAAATTATAAGATACAAATGATATGATTATAACGCTTAGTACATTTCCCTCTGGATAAAATACGTGAAGAAAGGTTTTGGTTAATTGACCTTCTGGTTAACCATTAAGTACTACTGTTGTTGCTTTTTAAAGCATCGAGACATATATTTTATGTATTAACTGAAAGTTAATTTGCCTTTGATGAATCAGAATATACATCAGGATTACACAGTGGTTCAATAGCATCATTATGTTCATTAATTATCACCCAGATCACCTGGATCACTAAAGATATAGGTTGCTCATAAAGAAAGAGTTTTCAGTGTGTAAGAACAAACATATGAACTGATAATTTTGAAGCCTATCCTATTACAATAATGCTTCATACTGGATACTGCTTACCAAAGAATCCAAACACTAAAGCAGTCATGAACTCATGAAATCTGGTCATTCTGCTGATTATTTAACTGTTGTATGCACAAAATAAGCAAGAAGGGTCTCAATACAAGGCTATCCCTATGTCAACAATACACAGCTTTAAAATTCTGAGAAACCTTTAATATACTTTCTTTACTTTTTAGCAGTCATTCTCCATAAGAAAGAGCTAGTTTCCATGTTATTTGTGGTATGAGTAGAAACAGTTGCACTCTTAACACTTCTTTTGACCCTCCATCCATTTCCAATAACCAGCTTCCTACCAAGACTAATACCATTCGAAGACACAGGAATTCTGAAAAGGGATGGGAGTAGTACATGGATGGCATTCTCTCCTCTTTTGGATTCCTAGCATTCTTTTCATGAATAATAACTGCAGAGACTAGATGCCACCCCTATTTCAAGCTAAATTAAGCAGAACAGAAAGATAGTTTGGGGCAGTATACTCATTTAATAATATTCTTTCTAGAAATATTTTACCTTTTATGTTTTTACATTTTTTTCTATTGTTTAATAATATTATTTTACAAAAATTCTAATAGCCCTTGCTATGGTCAGAATGTGTCTCCCAAAATTGATATGTCGAAGCTTGATGGCCAATGTAATAATATCAAGAAGTGGGGCCTTTAGGAAGTGACCAGGTCATGAGGGTTCCTTCTTCACAAATGGGATTTACTCTTCCACTCTTCTGCCACGTAAATGGGATGATGAATGACAATAATTTTTAATGCATAATTCTGGAAAATGAAATAGCTAATCTCTCTAACCACATCTAACATACAAATACTTATCACAGATTTGAACATTGTTAAATTTTTAAAATTTCTATATATTTTTGAATAGGTATTAAATGTATATGGCATAAAATCCAAAGGGTACAAATGCAAATACAGTGAAAACTAAATCTTCCTTCCTTTCCTGCCCACGCAGCTACCCAACCACCTTCCTTCAAAATACATACGTATTCTTAGAACACAAAATATCATACTTTTCTGTACCTCGCTTCTTTTACCTGAGACCGTATGTCTGGGCCAAATTAATTTTAATTGGGAAGTCTTTTAAGTAAGTCATATCTAATTGCTTAGCATTTTATTTGGTCCTCAGAAGTTCAATGTAAGGAATATTTTCAAGATAGGATGCCTCACAGAGGAACAAAATACCCTAAGAATTTTTTCTACAGCATTTTATACCTGCCATACTGAGTAAATATGCAGTAAAATGTTTTCTTTTCAACTAACTGAGCAAAAAAGGTCTGTACTTCGAATTAGTGAAATCTTTATTAGAAAATGCCTTTTAAGCCAGGCACAGTGGCTCACACTTTGAATCTCAGCACTTTGGGAGGCCAAGGAAGGAGGCTTGAGTCTAGGAATCTGAGACCAGTCTGGGAAACATGACAAAACCCCATTCTCCATTAAAAACACAAAAATTGGCTAGGCATCCCGGTGCTGCCTGTAGCCCCAGCTGAAGGGGTGGCCTGCCCCTCCACACCTGTGGGCGTTTTTCGTTAGGTGGAACGAGAGACTTGAGAAAAGAAATGAGACACAGAGACAAAGTATAGAGAAAGAAAAAAGTGGGCCCAGGGGACTGGCACTCAGCTTACAGAGGACCCACGCCGGCACCGGTCTCTGAGTTCCCTTAGTATTTATTGATAATTATCTTTACCATCTTAAAGATAAGGAAGTGGCAGGACAATAGGATCATTTTAGGGAGAAAATTAGCAGTAAGACATATGGATAAAGATCTCTGTGACATGGGTAAGTTCAAAGGAAAATGCTGTGCCTTAATACGCATATGCAAACATCTCCACAAATCTTTTAGCAGCATTGCGCCAGCAAGTCCCGCCAGCAAGTCCCACCTTATGCCGTAAGGCGGGTTTTCTCCTATCTCAGTAAACAGAGCATACAATCGGGTCTCACACCGAGATGTTCCATTGCCCAGGGAAGGGCAGGATTCTTAACCAGCAAACTGCCTTCAGGCACTTGTTTAACAAAGACACATCCTGCACACCCCAAAACCCATTAAACCTTGAGTCACCACAGCTCATGTCTCTTGCAAGGACAAGGTTGGGGGCAGGGTCACAGATTAACAGCATCTCAAATACAGAACAAAATGGAGTCTCTTACGTCTACTTCTTTCTATATAGACACAGTAACAGGCTGAACTCTCTTTCTTTTCCCCACACCCAGCTACTTGGGAGGCTGAGGCTGGAAGACTGCTTGAGCCCTCAAGAGGTGGAGGCTATAGTGAGCTGAGACTGTGCCACTGTATTCCAGCCTGGGCAACAGAGCAAGACTGTCTCAAAAATCAAACAAACAAAAACATCTTTTAAAGAAAAAAATGCCTTACCTCTTCTAAGTATATAAATTTAGTCACATCAGTCAAAAGAAGTGAAACCCTGGCTCATCTGAAGGTAGTGAGTTATCTCAATTAATTGTTCACAGTCAGTTACAGATTGAACTCCTTGTTCTACTCTTTCTCCTCTTCTCACTGCTTCACTTGACTAGTCTTAAAAAATTAAATGAATTAAATAAAATTTAAAAATAAAGAAGTGAATCCCAGTACATATCCACTTATTCCAATTAACTGATTTTAAATTATTTATAATTAACGTATTTTCTATGTTAATGGATTTTTCTAAAAAGCTTAATACTTAAAAACAGGTTTACATATGTTAAGCAAATGCTCTTCAATCATATTTATACTAGAAAATTTTACTCTGAAAAGTAAAAGATATGCTAAAAAAAAAAAAAAGTTGTGTTAGTCAAGCTTCGGAGACAAAATTTTAAAAGTCAATATTCAATATACCATGGTATAATGACAAGGGAAAAAAACTAGCTGGGGCTTCTTATCCCATTTTAGTTTTCCTTCATATGAACTAAACAAAAAGATAAGTCTTTATAAAAGCTAAGCTACTTAATGATTTATAGGGACACAAATTTTTAATCTATCCTTCTATTTCCAAGGCCCCTCCCTACTTCACATTTTCTTTCCTTCTTGCCTAAACTATAGCAGTAAACTTCTTACTGGTCTCTCTTTCTTCCAATGAGGTTCCATGAAAAAAGGATCTTTGCAGTGTGGTTTTTTTTTTTTTTTTTAAGGCTTAGAAAGTGCTAGGTTAAATGATGTTTAAAAAACCTTTTTCTTTAAGACAGGGTATTGCTCTGTTGCCTAGGCTGGAGTGCAGTGGCGCAATCATAGCTCAATGCGGCAATCATAGCTCAGTGCAGCCTCCAATTCCTGGGCTCAAGCACTCCTCTCACCTCAGCCTCCCAGGCAGCTGGGACTACAGGCGTTTGGCACCATGCCCAGCTAATTTTTTTCTTTTCCTTTCTTTTCTTTTTTTTGTTGCCTAGGCTGGTCTTGAACTCCTGGGCTCAAGCAATACTACCATCGTGTCCTCCCGAAGTGCAGGGATTACAGGCGTGAGCCTCCCCATTGAGCCAAAAACAAAATCCTTTTAAAAAACTCTGTAGTACTACTCAATGCATTTAATATTCCAGGTACACTGTAAATCCCAAAGATATTACAACATATAGTAGTCACCTCTTATCTTCAAGGGATACATTCCAAGACCCCCAATGGATGCTTGAAACCTAGTACCAAACCTTCTATATAATATGCTTTTTCTATTTCTATTTTTTTCAAGTATAGTACCAAACCTTCTATATACTATGATTTTATCTTTTTTCTATATCATACCCATGATAAAGTTTAATTTATAAATTAGGCACAGGAAGAGACTAAACAAAAACTAATAATTATGTTACTATTATTAAAGAATTAGTAAGTAAACTAAGGGTTACTTGAACACAAGTAGTGCCACACCATGACAGCTGACCTTAAAACCACGATGCTCCTGAGCGCCTCGCAGGACAGGCAGCATCTACAGCATAGTTCTGCTGGACAAAGGGGTGATTCCCAGCCCACGCAGATGAAGCAGGATGTCGTGGGATTTCATTATGCTACTCAGAATCATACACAATTTAAGCTTATACATTGTTTACTTCTGAAATTTTCCGTTTAATATTTTTGGACTGCAGTTGACTGCAGTAACTGAAACTACAGCAAGTGAAACCATGGCTAACAGAATACTGTATAATCATAATAGGAGAATACTGTATAAGCCTTTCTTTTCTTTTTTTTTTTTTTTTTGGTTGTTGTTGTTGTAGATAGGGTCTAGGTCTGTTGCCCAGACCGGGGTGCAGTGGCACAATCATGATTGATTGCAGCCTTGACCTCCTAGGCTCAAGTAATCCTCCCACCTCAGCCTCCCAAGTTGCTGGGACTACAGGCACACGCCACCAAATCCAGGTAATTTTTTATTTTTTGTTTAGAGAAGGTTTTGCCATGTTGCCCAAGTTGGTCTTGAACTCCTAGGCTCAAACAATTCTCCCACCTTGGCCTCCCAAACTGCTGGGATTACAGGTATGAGCCACCATGCCTGGTCTATAACTCCTTCTTAATAATATAGTGATTATAATCTAAGCAGTATAAAAAATGTTGGCCCAAACAGTAAACTACTCTATCAGTCAAGGTCCTACTTTCCCTTGCCAACTTTACCTCCCACTATGCTTCCTGGAACATCTGTTGCCCTTTTATACCTCTGTGCCTCTGCCCATGCCACTACCTGCCATGTCCTTCTCTCATTTCTACTTTTTTTTTTTTAAAGACAGGGTCTTGCTCTGTTGCCCAGGCTGGAATGCAGTGGCACAATCATAGCTCACTGCATCCTTGAACTCCTGGGCTCAAGGTATCCTCCTGCCTTGGCCTCCCAAGTAGCTAGGACTACAGACACACGCCACCATGCCCACCTAATTAAAAAAAATTTTTTTTTGGTAGAGACGGGGATCTCACTATGTTCCCCAGGCTGGTCTCAAACTCCTGGGCTCAAGCAATTCTGCCTTGGCTTCCCAAAGTGCTGGGATTACAGGCGTGAGCCACCTCACTGGCGTCATCTCTACTTATTGAAATAATGTCCAATAGTACAGGCCTAGGTTCAAAAGGTAGTTCCTCCAGGAAGTCACTTCATATTCTCCCCAGTAAAATTTGTTTTCTTCTTCCTCCAAGGACTCTATAACTTTATTAAAGCATTTATGTGTCTGTCCTAGGTTGTATTTGTAAATATACCTTTCTCACTCACTAAATTGAAAGACTTGAAAAATAAGAACTGCCTGGCACATAGTTGGTATTCAAAACACCATCTGAATTGGGATAGTGATTTTAATTTTTCCAAAGACTATCTAAAAATAGATCTTACTTTATTACACAATTACACACAAACCTGCAAAGAAGGTAGAACAGATGTTATCATCCCACCCCATCCCCTGCCACATACCACTTGACAGATTACTGTAAACATCATAATTATTATTATACTAAACAGTTAACATTTCTTGAACATTAAATATATGTCAGGCATTGAGCTAAGTGCTTTACACAATTTACTTCATTTAATTCTCAAGGTGACTATATAAGATAGGTTCTATCATTACCACCAATTTACAGATGAAGAAACTGAACTTCCAAGAGGCAAAGTTTTTCTCCCATATCTGACAGCTAGTAGGTTAGGGCTGGTAAGTGGCAGAGCTTAGAATCAAACTCAAGTCTGTCTAAATCCAAAGCGCGTAGTAACTGCTACACTTTTCTGCCTTTCACCATTTGCTCAGTTGCCATTAATAAACTATGGTGTCCATGACAGTTCATTTAAACTTAGCAATAAAAAGTATTATCCAGCTTCAAAGATCCCAAAATTCACTAAAATAAAATCTGACATTTGTACTACTGAACTGTAACTGCAACAAGAAAATGAAAGAATTACTTACTTGCACAATTTGCCTCCTGCCATGTGGTATTAAAAAACTCTGAGAGAATCACAACTATTTGCATTCTATCTGCCATTAAGAGACTTCTGGCACAACTCTGACTCTCTGAAGTATTCTATAACAAAAACAAGAGAGAAAAATACAATCTGAGTATTTTTAGACTTTGCAAACAACTTGAGGCAAAAACCTTACAAAAAAATAACATTTATTACAAGCTTTGTAACATTTTGTTTGATATGATCAGATAATGTTAACATTAATAATAACAATGATAATAAAGTAATTAGCAGCTAACATTTATTGGTACTAGGTTCACCTGCAAAGGAAGAAAATCTTTGTACCTAAATAGCTTGTACTCAGACGGAAAAATACGCTTTTGCAGATCATTTTAATAATGAAAGAAACTCATGCTATGCAAATAATAAATCCAAGTTCCCAAATTATTTGATCCTTATCTATTTTCTTTCCCTTGTGCCCCAAGCAAGGAACTAAGTCCTACTGACCCTTAATTCTTTCACAGTTATTTAACTCCTACTATTTACTAGGCACTATAAAAATCCTGAAGTTTTGATGATATAAAAAGTATAAAAGAATGCCATCGATTCTGGGGCTTTGAGAACCTCTCGCAGATACACAGACAAGGAGTTATACAGTGTGACGAATAATAAACGAGAGTGGTAACTCCTGGGAAGCAAATGATCAGCCATGTGGGAGAAGAAATGGAAAAAAGGAGAAAAGGAAGAATCTCTGCTTTAAAATACTTGCTGATGTTCATTTTGGGAAGGTTATCTTCTTTGTAGCTTAGTTTTGTCATACCATTAAAAGGTCCATTTGAATGAGTGCTTGCTTTTAAAATAGTGAATTGAACAAAACATTTTATTTATTATTATTATTATTACTATTATTATTGTTGTTATTTGAAACAGAATCTCACTCTGTTACCCAGACTGGAGTGCAGTGGCAAGATCTCAGCTCACTGCAGCCGTTGCCTCCCAGGTTCAAGCGATTCTTGTGCCTCAGTGAGAATCTGGGACTACAGGGGCATGCCACCACACCCAGCTAATTTTTGTATTTTTAGAGCCACTGCACCTGGCCATGAACAACATTTTAAAAGACTCCTTTTTAGAATTACCTTCTGAGCAATACCAGTCATAGAAGAAAATTTTTTTTTTTTTTTTTTTTGAGACGGAGTCTCGCTCTGTCACCCAGGCTGGAGTGCAGTGGCCGGATCTCAGCTCACTGCAAGCTCCGCCTCCCGGGTTTACGCCATTCTCCTGCCTCAGCCTCCCGAGTAGCTGGGACTACAGGCACCCGCCACGTCGCCCGGCTAGCTT
Source organism: Macaca fascicularis (assembly GCF_037993035.2). NCBI lineage: Eukaryota > Metazoa > Chordata > Mammalia > Primates > Cercopithecidae > Macaca > Macaca fascicularis. The sequence continues at coordinate 12,157,373 of NC_088378.1, forward strand.
TTTGTATTTTTTAGTAGAGACGGGGTTTCACCCTGTTAGCCAGGATGGTCTCGATCTCCTGACCTCGTGATCCGCCCGTCTCGGCCTCCCAAAGAGCTGGGATTACAGGCTTGAGCCACCGCGCCCGGCCAGAAGAAAATTTTCTATTATCACTTTTTTTTTTGAGATGGAGTCTCACTCTATCACCCCAGCTGGAGTTTAGTGGTACAATCTCAGCTCACTGTACCATCTGCCTCCTGGGTTCAAGTGATCCTCCTGCCTTAGCCGCCCGAGCAGCTGGGACTACAGGCAATGTGCCACCACACCTGGATAATTTTTATTTTTAGTAGAGACGGGGTTTCACCATGTTGGTCTGACCGGTCTTGAACTCCTGACCTCAGGTGATCCACAAGCCTTGGCCTCCCAAAGTGCTGGGATTACAGGCATGAGCCACCATGCCTGGCCTATTATCTCTTCTTAAGTAGAAGTAATAATAGTGTATTAATACAAGCCTGGATCACTAGCTAGTGACCTTGGGCAGCTGACCTACCTCTCTAAGGTTCGGTTTCAAAATCAAGGGTTCTACAGTTACTGTATGTATTAAATGAAATAGCATAGATTAATCACTCAGCACATTATCTGGTACACAGTGAATGATATATGCTATTTCACCTAGCTACCATGCTGCCAACATGAAGTGCTCTAAGTAGGGTTAGTTGGATAAGTGTAATTAGTTGCTTAAGTTGAATCTTCATAAGTAGGTGACTGGCCATTTTAAAAACCAATAATAGTAAAGCCTGTATGGGTGTTCAGTGTGTGGAATAGTTCAGTTGAGGAAGATATCAATGTAGTTTTGAGAAGTTAGGAAAGAGTTCATGAAGGAAGCAGGATATGAACTAAGCCCTATATTGAGGAAGAGAAAAGGATTCGAAAATAGGAGAATTAAATTATCACGGCATGAAAGTGATAATGATTATGTGGTATTCGGGGAGTATTCGGTAGTCTATGAAAGTAGGGCTATTAAAGGGCTAAGTTAGAACAAGGTTATGAGAAGCCTTGAGGGTCATGAGAGTTAGTGAGAAATTCTTGAAGATTTTTGAGGAGGGTGTCATGAAAAGCAGTTTCAGGAATATATGTTTAGGCCGTGATATGTAAGGTGAGGAGGCAGGGAGACTTGCATCACACTACTTCTGTAGCTCAGGTATAATGAAAGGATGATGACAGCAGTGAGGACAGAAAGGAAATGACTAATAATCCAAACGATGATGAGGTACTTATTTAGTACTTCTCAGTTCTAAATGTCCCAACTGCACTTCCTTACTTAATCCTCATAACAACTCTATGAAATAGGTACTGTTAGCTGGGTAGAGGGTAAACTATCAAAGGTGACTGAGAAGGAAGAATTGGAGAGAGAAAGAAAAATAAGGAGAGCACGATGTCCTGTAAATCAAGGAAAAGGGAAGTGGTGGTTGTGTCAAATCCTGCTGAGAGAATTGGAGGTACATCTGTCAACACTGACAGTATTGGTGACACTAACAAGAATGAATTTGATGGTGTCTTTGGGTGTGAAAGTGAGGTCAGAGTGGGTTGAACAGAGAACGGAAGATGAGGATGTGGGAAGAGTGAACCTAGACAACTGCTGAAGAGTTTGGCCTTGATGGGGAAATAAGAAAGAAAGGTCACTAAAGAGCAATGTGGGACCCATGTGTCATTACCCTGATGCATGGTTTCTTAAAGCATGATATCCATCTATTACGTTTAGGTTTCTCTTCTGGACAGACGTCCCTTTAAAATGGAAACTGCCACATCTTTGTATTCACAACACCTCGCCAAGTGACCAAAAAAGCAATGGTCCTTGTTTATACGTAGACCTCTTAATACTCAAATCTATCATAACCACTTAGCAGAACCCTAACTATCATGAAGCCAGCCATTTCTTTTGATCATGCCTGCACCCAGGAAGTCAGGAGTTGCTGGCAAAAAATTAACAACACAGATTAATTCCACAGTAAATCCATAATCCTAAACCATATCCCTCGCTTTTCTATCTGCTCATTCTCTCCTTTTTACAACTTTTCCACTCTCCCAGAAACTCTGATCCCTCTCCCACTCTTTACTCTCAAGAGAAGATCTAGCCTCCTGGATAACAGAAGCCTTCGAGCTGAAACTCTAACCTGCCTACCTCTACATGTAACCTCTCTTTCTACCCTCCTATTATGGTGGGGAAGGCACCTGTCCCTTTCAAGGCCCATCTCTCTGAAGATGCCCTAGATCCCATCTACCCTGCCTTTTCTGGAAACTGACCTTGTCTGCTTCCCACTCTCTCCTACAAAATATTCACCTTCTCTAAAGGACCCTTACTATCAACATTTAAACATGTCCAGCTTTCTCCCATCTTGGGCAAGAAAGAAGAGAAGGCAGGACAAAGGAATGGAGGGACAGGGGAATGGAAAGAAATGACAGAAAGTTGGCCTGGCATGGTGGCTCAAGCCTATAATCCCAGCACCTTGGGAGGCTGAGGCAGGTGGATCACATGAGGTCAGGAGTTTGAGACCAGTCTGGCCTACATGGTGAAACCCCACCTCTACTAAAAATAAAAAATTAGCCAGGTGTGGTGGTGGACACCTGTAGTCCCAGCTACTCAGGAGGCTGAGGCTGGAGAATCGATTGAACCCGGGAGGTGGAGGCTGCAGTGAGCCGAAATTGTGCCATGCATTCCAGCTTAGCCGACAGAGCAAGCCTCTGTCTAAAAAACAGACAGAGACAGACAGAAATGAAAGAAAGTCTCTGAGTCCCACATTGCTCTTTAGTGGCCTCTCTTTCTTGTCTCCCCATCAAGGTCAAACTCTTCAGCAGTTGTCTAGGTTCACTCTTACCACGTCCTCATCTTCCAGTCCTCATCTTCCAATCCCTGTTCGTTCAACCCAATCTGATCTCACTTTCACACCCAAGGACTCCATCAAATTCACTCTTGCTAGTGTCACTAATACTGCCAGTGTTGACAGATGGACCTCCAATTCTCTCAGCAGGATTTGACAAAAATAACCACCCCTTCCCTTTTCCTTGATTTACAGGACATCATGTTCTCCTCATTCTTCTTTATCTCTCCAATTCTTCCTTCTCAGTCACCTTTGAGAGTTTATCCTTTACTTAATCTTAAATTCTTAGTGTTCCTACTAATTCTTCAGGTATGTTCACCCAAGTCATAATTTCAAATGCCATTTTTATGCTGACACTTCCAAAGGCGTTATCTCCAGTCCAGTCCTCTAGATGTCTATATTCAACCACATAGGCAATAGCTCCACTTAGAAAGCTCATAAACACCTCAAAATCAACAAGTTCAAAACTGAGTTAATGATCTTCCCCCACTAAACAGACTCCTCCTGCCAGCTCAGTAAATGACAACCCTATTCACTAAGCTGCTCTTATTAAAACCCTGGAAATCATCACTACCTTTTCCTTACTCCCCACTTTCAATTAACCTCCAAGCCTCTAATTTCTGCCTCCTAAGTATCTCTGAAATCTACCCATTTCTCCCCATCATGATGGCCCCCACATAATCTAGCCACTATTGTCTCTCATACCACTGCAATAGTCTAATTATAATCTTCCCACATATCTTCTTCCCCTACCCTCCCCAGCCCCAACCCCCTCCATTTTCTGTCACATAGCAAAGTACAAATCTGATTATGTCATTCCACAGAATTAAACCTTTCAATAACATCATACTGCTTTAAAATCAAAGTCTAAAATCCTTAACATATCCTACAAGGCCCACATGACCTGCCGCCTGTCTACTTCTTCAGGCTCAGACCATGGGTCTCCTTCTTGCTCACTGCGCTGTGTTCTAGACCTCAAATACACCACAAACTCCTTCCCATCTCAGTCTTCATGCCTGCTATTTCTTTACATGTACACCTTCCCTCCCACGCCCCATGTTCTCTCAAATTGTAGATGTCTGCTTTAATCACTGACCATTCTACCTATCCCCCAGTCATACTCAAGGTCAGCACTCTTGTCATATGCATTGGTAGCATCTGGGTTTTTTAATCAGCAACACTTACCATACATGAATTAAATAATTATTTGTATAAGGAGATGCTTAATGTCTGTTTTCAGACTACAAGCTCTGCTCATTCACGCTATATCCCTAGTAGCTACCACAACCTGTACATAATAGGTACTCAATAATATTTTTTTGAATGAATGCAGAAGAAATATTACATTTTCTGATCTCTAATGAAAGGCACAGATTATTATACTATGTTCTGGTTTTCTCCCTATAGTCCTAAGAATTTGTTAGTTAATAATCTACAGTAAAAGTATATTGAATACTCACCAAATACATAACCCAAATGACTAGCACTTCACAAAGATATACAGATACATAGATAGATAGAGATAGATAGGTAGATGGATGGATCTATAAATCTAAATTTTAAACACTATCTAAATTTTAAACCAAGTAGAATAGGACAGAGCCTACCAATTCAGAATCTGAGGGGTCAAAAGCATCCTCAGGACCATTCTGATAATGCTGAATCACAATGAAACTATATCCCTATCAGTTTAAACTAAAAGGAGCAAGTATGACTCTAAGGAAGAGAGAACCTCTCAGTTCTATCATTCAGGTTTCAGAAATCACTGTATTTTTTACCTTGAGATAATAAAACTATATGCGATCCCTGTCCCAGAAATTCTAAAAGGAAGTGACAAGAACCTAGGATTCTTATCATGGAAATTTATTACAGTTAAACTAATTATATTGCTGTACCACATAAATAGCTTACTAGTTTCTGGCTTTGATTCTTTTTTCTCCTTGTTATACTCCTCTCCTCTCTCAATCAATCCATGTCCATTCACACTAAAGAAGGGTAGACAGAATGCCTTGAGATTCAGCTTGTAGGTTTCCTCTGATCAATCAGCCTTGCTCTGTTTCCTCATTTTTTTTTTTCTTTTTTTGAGACGGAGTCTCACTCTGTCACCCAGGCTGGAGTACAGTGGTGCAAACTTGGTTCACTGAAACCTCAGCCTCCCATGTTCAAGTGATTCTCCCACCTCAGCCTCCTGAGTAGCTGGGATTACAGGCACACACCACTACTCCTGGTTAATTTTTTATATTTTTAGTAGAGACGGGGTTTTGCCATGTTGACCAGGCTGGTCTTAAACTCCTGGCCTCAAGCGATCCACCTGCCTCGGCTTCCCAAAGTGCTGGGATTATAGGCATAAGCCACTGCACTGGGCTCTGTTCCCTCCTTTAACTTGGCATTCCTTTCACTCTTTTGCTCTAAATTGCTATGGTACAATTTATAACACTCACCAATATTTTCCTATTTCCCCATATAAGGTACTTTATTTCCCCTAACTATACTGATAGTTTGAGGCCTGAATCTTACCCTTCTTTTCCTTCTTATCCTTTTACCAGCCCAATATTCAAGAATAGTAGGTGCTTGCTAAAAACTAATTTAAATGAAAGACTGAGTCTGAGTCAAACAAAATACATTACACTGGATAGGCCAGGGGTGATGGCTCATGCCTATAATCCCAGCACTTTGGGAGACCGAGATGGGTGGATCGCCTGAGGTCAGGAGTTCGAGACCAGCCTGGCCAACATAGTGAAATCCTGTCTCTACTAAAAATACAAAAATTAGCCAGACATGGTGGCAGGCGCCTGTAATCCCAGCTACTTGAGAGGCTGAGGCAGGAGAATGGATTGAACCCAGGAGGCGAAGGTTGCAGTGAGCCGAGATCATGCCATTGCACTCCAGCCTGGGTAACAAGAGGGAAACTCCGTCTCAAAAAAAACAGGCTGGGTGCGGTGGCTCATACCTGTAATCCCAGCACTTTGGGAGGCCGAGGCGGGCAGATCACAAGGTCAGGAGATCGAGACCATCCTAGCTAACACGGTGAAACCTCGTCTCTACTAAAAATATAAAAAATCAGCCGGGTGTGATAGTGGGCACCTGTAGTCCCAGCTACTCAGGAGGCTGAGGCAGGAGAACGGCACGAACCTAGGAGGTGGAGCTTGCAGTGAGCAGAGATCTCACCACTGCACTCCAGCCTAGGCAACAGAGTGCGACTCCGTCTCAAAAAAGAAAAAAAAACATTACACTGGATAAATAAACCTCCCCAAAAGACAACTAATTCCTTCAAGTTCACTCATGACACATTTTTCCATAGGTTTTTGTTTTGTTTTTTTGCATTGGAGTCTCACTCTGTTCCCTAGGCTGGAGAGTGGTGGCACTATCTTGGCTCACTGTAACCTCCTCCTCCCGGGTTCAAGCAATTCTCCTGCCTCAGCCTCCTGAGTAGCTGCGCACCACCATGCCCAGCTAATTTTTTTTTTTTTTTTTTTTTTGTATTTTTAGTGGAGACAATTTCACCATGTTGCCCAGGCTGGTCTCGAACTCCTGGCCTCAGGAGATTTGCCTGCCTCAAACTCCCAAAGCACTGGGATTACAGGCATGAGCCACCATGCCTGGCCTCATAAGTTCATTATTATACATGATGGTTCAACTCCCAAACCAGTCCGTATAGCCTTTTAAATCTATAAAGTACCTCAGAACTGTAGAAGTCATGTTTTTGAGCTAAAGAATCATATACAGCTCTACTGGGGAAACAAGGGGAGCCGAGACCAAGGCTTAGGATGAGTTGGAGAGAAAATACAAAAAAAGTTTCCCTGCCTCTTTTCACCTATTTATCTACTTCCTTTCACATCAGGGTGAGTTGAGCTGGGTACCCAGGTTGCTGGTAGAATCTGAGGGAGAGGAAGGGGGTTTCTACAACTCCCCCACTGGGAAGCCTCCTCTGGGTAGTGGGGAATTCATATAGAAATTCATATGCAGATTGGGTGATGCCTATAATACTGCACACTAGAGTTTGAGGTGCTACTTTTAGCCTCTTTTTAATTCCACAGTACCTACACATATGAGAAAAGCTTTGCTGCCTCCAAAGACCCACACTTTGCATCATGATCCCTGGCCATTCTGCCCACAATAACACTTGTTCTTTAGAGTAAATGGAACCCTAAAACAACTCATCTTAACTGCTCAACACTGAATATGATGCTATACCATATCCTGCTGCAGTTGATAGGGACATGTCTTAGGTACTATGTTTTAAAGTGATAGTAAGATATATATTCCTTGCTATACCCAATGCAAGTGTGCCTCGAAAATACTGCATGTAAGCCTGAATTTATTTACCTTGAAAATACGTCCTTGGCCAGGTGTGGTGGCTCACACCTGTAATCCCAAATCTTTGGGAGGCCGAGGTGGGTGGATTATTTGAGGCCAGGAGTTCGAGACCAGCCTGGCCAACATGGTGAAACCTGTCTCAACTAAAAATAAAAAAATTAGCCAGGTGTGGTGGTGCACACCTGTAGTTCCAGCTACTCAGGAAGCTGAGGCAGGAGAATCACTTGAACCCAGAAGGCAGAGACTGCAGTGAGCCGAGATGACACCACCGCACTCTAGCCTGGGCAACAGAGCGAGAACTTGTCTCAAAAAAAAAAAAGAAAAAACAAACAAAAACACATGCTCTTTACAAAAGGGTTGACTACAGAATTTATTTAACGCAATAAATTCCCCATTTATGTAAAATGACAGATTTTTATTTTTACGTATTTATTTATTTTGAGATGGAGTCTCACTCTGTTGCCCAGGCTAGAGTGCAGGGGCGCAATCTCGGCCCACTGCAACCTTGGCCTCCCAGGTTCAAGTGATCTTTCTACCTCAGCTTCCAGAGCAGCTGGGACTACAGGCACATGCCACCACACCCGGATAATTTTTGTATTTTTAGTACAGACAGGGGTTTCACCATGTTGGTCAGGTTAGTCTCGAACTCCCGACCTCAGGCGATGCCCCTCCTCAGCCTCCCAAAGCGCTGGGATTACAGGCATGAGCCACCACACACAGCCATGACAGATTTATTTTAAATAATAACAGGCTGACTTAAAGCAGGATACAACTAGATACAAATTTATATTTAGTGCAACTATAAACAAGTTTAGACAAGTTTAAATTTATGAAATAATTCCAACCACATTTTCATGAGACTACTTGCTGTCCCCTTAATACAAGAGGAACTTTCTCATTCTCCAATCCCAGTGTTATTCCTCATGTTTTTCCTTTACCAAACATATCCGGCCCACACCTCGTGACTCCCAACAACCCTGACACTCTAATATTTTCCTAGTCTAAACTTTATAAAGTACTTAAGAGCAGGAATTGTGTCTGTTTTTCTTTTTTAAATTAAGGCCCTCACAGCAGGTACCACACAACTAGAAACACCCTCAAGGTACCAAGAATGAAGTGCAGTCTTACAATTTCTTAAAATTTTACCTCCCATTTACTTAGAGGTATTACTATGTGTCAGTTTTCTAATTTGTTGTTGTTGTTGTTTATGTTGTTTGAGATGGAGTCTCGCACTGTCGCCCAGGCTGGAGTGCAGTGGCGCGACCTCGGCTCACTGCAAGCTTCGCCTTCCGGGTTCACGCCATTCTCCTGCCTCAGCCTCCCGAGTAGCTGGGACTACAGGCGCCCGTCACTACGCTCGGCTGATTTTTTGTATTTTTTAGTACAGACGGGGTTTCACTCTGTTAGCCAGGATGGTCTTGATCTCCTGACCTCGTGATCCACCCGCCTCGGCCTCCCAAAGTGCTGGGATTACAGGCGTGAGCCACCGCGCCCGGCCTATCCCCATTTTACAGATTAGTAAACAAGGACAGAGAATGTAAGTAACTTGCCCAGAGTATACCGCTAATAAGCAGAATGGAACTGGACTCCTGGCCGCTAGCTCCAGACTGTCTATATCACAAAGATGAAGTCACAGGCAACATCTCTTTTAATTCTTCCAACAGCCGCATTAGGCAGCTGTTCTTTCCACTTTATAGAGGAGGAAACTAAGGTTCTGAGAAGACAATTACTCCAAGGTTACATAGTTAGAAGGTGGTGGACATGGAACATTTCCGGCTACAAATCTCAAATTCCCAACCACTACCAGTGTCTCCATCCCACCTGTTTCAGAAAAGGATCCTTCCCGGGAACTCCAGGAGAAGATGACGAGAAGCTATGGTGGAGTGGGCGGAGGAAGAGGAAGAGGGTTGAGGAATCAGGACCCCCAAGAAAACCAATCACACCTATATGAACCAAAGCTGTCCAACAGCATTCATGGAAGCAAAAACCCAAACCCCAAGCCCCATAATGCCACCCCCTTTTTCTGATGTCCCAACTCCACAGACCCAGTCCAACCCCTTTTTCTTACTGTTGGGGAAACTGAGGCCCCTAGCGTTGACCATCATTACATCCTCCTCCTGTCCCAACTCTCCCGCGCCACAGTCCCGGACGTGGTCCTGTACCCACCCCCACGGCTCGGCTGATGTTGTCCATCTTGCTGACGACCTGTTGGAAGAGGGGGTAGCAGGTCTGACAGAGGCGCACGGGCCGGGCGCTGCGCACCAGACACCCTGTCAGCTCTGCGCTGCTGTTGGCAAAGTCCAGCAGGAGCTCCCGGCACTCGGGATCCAGATCCGGCAGGTCCGGGGGCAGCGACAGAGGCCCCAGCTTTCCACCCTGCAGCAGGGACAGGGACAAGTCCTCCACCTCCAACAACTGCTGCTCCGACAGGAGGTCGTGGAAGACCCGGTGCGGACTGCTGCCGAAGGGGAGCGCGCCCAGGGCCAGCCCCGACCACAGCAGCAGCCCCAGCGGCAGCCACGGCGGCAACGAACACCTCCGCCGCGCGGCTGTCGGGCCCGGCTCCATCACGGGGCTCACACACCCCAGGGCGCCCACCACCACCTCTCCGCCCCCAACCGGCACCGCTGACAGCCGCCGCTTCCGGTTTCCGCAAGCGCAGGCCGAGAGCCGGGTCACGAGGAGGGCGCGTCACGGCCCCGCCCCCTGCGCGCGACGCCCCGCCCCATTGGCTGCCGGCTGTCTCCGGGACCCGGGCCTGCGCTCGTGCGGGACGCGCCCACCCTGCGGCCGCTCGCTTCCAGGCCGGCGTCAGATGCGGTGCGCGCGGGGGTGGTGCGCTGGAGGCTCCCGAGCCCAGGCTCGCCAGCGGGTGACGACGAGCGCCCACCGCTTTGGACAGTTGCATCTCAGGAGTCCTGACCCTTGAACGCCCACCCCTCTGGGAGTTCCGGGCGTCCTACAAGTTTCTTACCTCGCTGGACGGACGACGGCCTCCGTTGTGGAAATGACCGTCGGCTGCGTTCACAGAGAAAGCCCGCTGGCCGGTGCCTCGGCAGATTTTCTGCGTGGTGTTCCTTAGCGTAGTTTTTCCCTCATCCCATTTGGAGAGAGTAATAATGCCCGTTGGTTATTATAGGTGGTGGAGCCTAGCGGTTTCCGAGCTTTTTGTTTTTGTTTTTTAAAAAACTCTCAACTGTCTGCCTCAGCGTTGTCAGATCGAACTCTCTGGGATGAGGGAAATATTCTACATCTGCGTTATTAAGGCAGCCACTGGACACATTTATGATGTTGAGCCGGCTGAGGAACTGAATTTTAAATTTTATTTAATTTAGGGCTGGGCGGGGTGGCTCACGCCTGTAATCCCAGCATTTTGGGAGGCCGAGGCAGGCAGAGCGCTTGAAGCCAGGAGTTGGAGGCGAAACCCCGTCTCTACTAAAAATACAAAAATCAGCCGTTGGGCGTGGTGGCGCAAGCCTGTAGTCCTAGGTTGAGCGGGGAGGATGGCTTGAGCCAGGAGATCGAGGCTGCAGTGAGCCGAGATCGCACCACTGTACTCCAGCCTTCGCGGCAGAGTGAGACCCCCATCTCAAAAATAAATAAGTGTTTGACTTAAATGTAAGTAGCCACATCTGTATAGTGGCGACTGTACTTGACGCAAGTCTGGTCCGACAGTGGCCAAGAAGCAGGTTTGCTTGGAACTGAAGGAGTACTAGGGACGCAGCGCGTTCAGTGCTAAAACCCAGGAAATCCTGGACAAACTGCTCAACTTCAAACTCCTATCCAGTTTCTGACATGCCCGAGGCAAAAGCAGGGGACACTCGAAAAAGCGTCCTGATACCGTTGCCAGTCTGTAAAAAGAATTTAAGCTCATAATCTGGAAAACAGTTTCTGACAAGTATCTGACCAACCAAGTTGGTAGAAAATTACTTTCGGGCTTTGTGTCATCCTGCTTTTTAGGGTTGTAATTTTTGCCTTGTAAATTGCAGAGCTGCTGCACTAAATTCTACTTATCTTAGGGTCCTAATTTATGTTTCTGACAGTTCTTCCAAAACTTTGTTGTTGTCGTTGTTGTGTATTTGGTTTGGTTTAGAGATTTAGAGACATAGTCTCGCTAGACTGCCCAGGAAGGACTCGAACTCCTAGGCTCAAGGGATCGTCAGGAGGCTGCCTCGGCCTGCCAGACAACTGGACTACAGGCACAGGCTGCTGTGCCCAGCCTGGGGGTTCTTATAGTTATTTTTTACCCCGCCTGTTTGATGGTTGTTTTATGTTCCTAAATTTGCTTTGGATAGGTAAATTTTGTTTCATTTTTGTTTATAAGAAACTGAATAGTAGGAAATTTGATTTGTGTACCAATAAATGTATTTCCAAAAGAGAAAATAAGTTGTCTTAAGTTTTGCAAAAATCATCACGTAACTCTTAGGTCTTTCTATGGGTTAGAATTATCTTTCTTTTAAATGATTTCAAGCACCATTCTGTGTTGTAAGTGGATGTGTAAATTGTTAACTTCTATGGAAGTCAATGTGAAGAATCAACAACACGTGCTCTTTGATGCAGCAAGTTCACAACCTTGTCATAGACACTTATTCATTGTAATATTGTTTGTAATGGTAAAAAGGATGGCTTCAAAAAGCATGTTAAGGGACTGGGCACGGTAACTCATGCCTGTAATCCCCGCACTTTGGGAGACCAAGGCAGGCAGATCACCTGAGGTCAGGAGTTCGAGACCAGCCTGGCCAACATAGTGAAACCCCATCTCTACTGAAAATACAAAAATTAGCCGGATGTGGTGGCGGGTGCCCATAATCCCAGCTGCTCAGGAGGCTGAGGCAGGAGAATCTCTTGAACCTGGGAGGCGGAGGTTGCAGTGAACCAAGATCATACTACTGTGCTCCAGAGTGGGTGACAGAGCGAGACTCCGTCTCAAAAAAAATAAAATAAAATAAAAATGTTAAGGAAATTACAGACACTTTCCCTCTTCCTTTGCTTTCCATTCCTGGAACAGTTCAATCTTAAAGGTCAAGTAGAGCAAGAAGGCATCTGTGCTTGGTAGGGCTGGGGTGTCAGAGACCCAGAGAGAGGTGTCAGACCACAGGTAAGATGAAGAGGACAGTGGTGTGAGGGAGGGTGGCAGCATCAGCCTGATGCAGAGTATTGGGTTCTGCGGCGGACTGGCAGCGGTGACTGGGAGGTTGCTTACATTCAGAAGGATTGATGGAATCAGTAAATATATTAAGAATAATTGGAGTCCAGTTTCAGACTGTCAGAGAAGAAAGTTACAAATATGAAAAGAGAGAAATGAACTCTAATGTAGGATTAAAATTAGAAATATCAGTGCAAATTCATAGCTTAAAATACATAGTCATCTACTGATACCAGCTGGGGAATGTTTCAAGGCCCCCTACAGATGCCAAAATCTTCAGATCCTCAAGTCCCTTACATAAAACGCCATAGTATTTGCATATAACCTACACATTTCCTTCTGTATACTCTTTTTCTTTTTCTTACATTCTGTTAAAGCATCTTCTTTATACTTTTAAATCATATCTAGATTACTTATAGTACCTAATACCATATACATGGTATGTAAATAGTGGTTATACTATGTTTGGTTTTTTAATTTATGTTGTTTTTTATTGTTACTTTTTTTCTACTAGGAGATATTAGTTTTTTAAAAATTATGGTAAAATATACGTAACATAAAAGTTACCATTTTTAATGTACTTTCAGTGGCATGTTACTTTTTATTGTGGTTTTATTTTTGAATTGTTTTTCTCTTGTTTTGTAGAGATGGGGTCTTCCTGTGTTGCCCAGACTAGTCTCAGACTCCTGGGCTCAAGTGATCCTCCCACTTAGGCCTCCCAAAGTCCAGGAATTAGCAGTATGAGCCCCTGTACCCAGCCCTCAAGTATTTTAGACCTGCAGTTGGTCAAATCCAAGGATGCAGAACCCATGGATACAGAGGGCCAACTATATATAGTATAGAAATAAATATAGATGTAAATATATATGTATATATATTTTTATGTGTACATACATATATGAATATATGCTATATGTATACATATATGTGTGTTTGTGTGTGTGTATTTCCTCTGGCTTTGTCCACTTAGAACACTTAGTAGCAAAGGTACCCTAGTGATAATGAGCATGCATAATGCCCAGATCTTGGATTCTAAGTATCATTCTCCACTAAAAGGAACCAAGGATCCTTGGAGAAATGGCTGATTCAGAAAAAACACAAATTGAGACTGGATCATCTTGTGCCACAAAGTAAGGAAGTGCTCAAAGAATAATGTTGGAAACATGTCAAGGGCATACTGAAACCATCTTAAATAGACTCCCACTGGTCAAATCTGAGTCAATCTCAGCATCAAAATAATGGTTAACAAATTATAACCCGTTACATAAAACAAAACCACAAGCTCACAGGGATCAATTTAAGTAATAGATTGATAAGTACATTTATATATTTTCATAGATTCTCCCCACCAGATACTTATTAATTACAAATGGGGAAAAAGGAGTAAATTTACAGTGGAAAAGCTTGTCCAGTCCTATGTTAATCAAACGATCAACATGAACATCATCATAATGGAACATACAGAAATTGTGTGCACCTGATAGGCTGCAATTAGGAGAATATAGTGTCAGTTCTGTTATATTCCTGCCAAAGATGCATAATCTGATTCCAATCGTGAGGGAGGTGTCAGACAAACCAAATTAAAGTTCATTACATAAAATACCTCGACTGTAATCTTCAAAAGTGTTACAGCTACAAAAGTCAAGGAAAGATTAAGGAACTGCACCTGACAGGACATTACTGGGACAAGTAGCAAAATTCAAATAGGGTCTGAGAATTAGATGGTAGTTACGTATATTGCTGAAGAGATTAACTAATGATTATGAGAGAAGATTATATTTATCATGATACAATAGCCCCATAGTGTAAGAATAAGAAGAATAAGAATAAGGAAAGGTCTTGTCTTAAATGTAAACCTAATAAATAAAAAAAAGTAATGCTATTGCCTAAATTCAGGTCCTTTGCATCTCTTGCCTGCAATATTGTAACAGCAAAAACTAGCAATCAAAGGGAAACGTCTGGAAACCAGAAAAGAGAAAGAGAAATTGACCTACGATGCCACCTCACATTCCTCTTGTAAATTCAAAATGTTAATCAAGACTCTGTGAGACTTTCAAAAAATTTGTTTTCATGGGAAATTGTTATGAAAAATTACCTCAAATTTGGAAATAAAGTAAAAAACAGCATACTGGGGCATATTTTCTTATTTTTTCTTTTTCAGATTAGATTAATTTAAAAACCTTGTCTTTGAGCTCTGAAGTTCTTTCTTCTGCTTGTTTGATTCCATTGCTGAGACTCTGCAGAGCATTTTGCATTTCTGTAAGTGCATCCGTTGTTTCCTGAAGTTTTGATTCAGGAATTTGATTGTTTTTTATTTATGCTATCTATTTCACTGACGATTTCTCCCCTCCTTTCTTGTATCATTTTTTACTTCCTTAAATTGGACTTTGCTTTTCTCTGGTGCCTCCTTGATTTTAGCTTAATAACTGACCTTCTGAATTCTTTTTCAGGTAAATCAGGGATTTCTTCTTGGTTTGGATCCAGTGCTGGTGAGCTAGTGTGATTTTTTTATGGATGTTGAAGAACCTTGTTTTATCATAGTACCAGAATTGTTTTTCTGGTTCCTTCGCAGTTGGGTTGGCTGTGTCAGAGGAAAGGTCTAGGGCTCAAGGCTGCTGTTCAAATTCTTCTGTCCCATGGGGTGTTCCCTTGATAAAGTACTCTCCCCCTTTTCCTAGGGAAGTGGCTTCCTGAGAGCTGAGCTGTTGTGATTGTTATTTCTCTTCTGGATGTAGCCACCCAGCAGGTATACCAGGCTCTGGGCTGGTACTGGGGATTGTCTGCACTGGGTTCTGTGATGTGAACAGTCTGCAGGTGTCTCAGCTGTGGATATAGGCACCTGCTCTGGAGGAGGTGGCAGGGGGGTGAAATGAACCCCGTGAGGGTCCTTGGTTTTTGGTTGTTTAATGCACTATTTTTGTGCTGATTGGCCTCCTGCCAGGAGGCAGGTGGCACTTTGAAGAGAGCATCAGCTGTGGTAGTATAGGGAGGATCAGGTGGTGGGCAGAGCCCTAGGACTCAGAGGAGTATATGTCCTTTGTCTTCAGCTACCAGGGTGGGTAGGGAAGGAGACCATCAGGTTGGGGCAGGTTTAGGCCTGTCTGAGCTTAGACTCTCCTTGGGTGGGCCTTGCTGTGACTGCTGTGGGGAATGGGGATGTGGTTCCCAGGTCAATGGAGTTATGTTCCCAGTAGGATTATGGCTGCCTCTGCTGTGTCATGCAGTTAGTCAAGGAAGTGGGAGAGAGCTGGCAGTCACAGGCCTTAGCCAGCTCCCAGGCAACCCAAAAGGCTTGTCTCACTCCCATTGTGCACCCCCCAACAGCACCAAGTCAATTTCCAGTCAGTGGGAGAGCAGGGCTGAGAGCTTGCCCCAGGCTACCAGCCTCCCACTGTGAAAGCCAGCTGGGTTTTTGTTCCTCCCAGTCTGCGAAACTGCACACCAGATTGATGCCAGGAGACTTCACATTCAGTTGGAATTGTTACAAAGTTCAGCTAGAGGTTTCCTTCTCCCTGTGGTCTTTTCCCTGGCAGCCCTCCTCAAGGACCCCTGTGAGACAAGGCAGAAATGGCTACCCAGGGACCCAGAGAGCCCACAGGGCTTTTCCTGCTGCTCCCTTTACCTCTGTATTTTGCTCGGCTCTCTAAATTGACTCAGCTCCAGGTAAGGTCAGAATATTCTCCTGTGATCCAGACCTTCAGGTTCCCTAGTGAGGGTATGTGTTCAGGGGTGGACAATTCTCTTTTCCCACTTCCACAGCTTGGGCACTGTCATGCACGTCTGCGTGAAGAGACCACCAAACAGGCCTTGTGTGAGCAATAAAGCTTTTTAATCACCTGGGTGCAGGCAGGGAGATAAGGGTGGGGCCGTTTTATAGGATTTGGGTAGGTAAAGGAAAATTACAGTCAAAGGGGGGTTGTTCTCTGGCGGGCAGGAGTGGGAGTCACAAGGTGCTCAGTGGGGGAGCTTTTTGAGCCAGGATGAGCCAGGAAAAGGACTTTCACAAGGTGATGTCATCACTTAAGGCAAGGACCGGCCATTTTCACTTCTTTTATGGTGGAATGTCATCAGTTAAGGCGGGGCAGGGCATTTTCACTTCTTTTGTGATTCTTCAGTTACTTCAGGCCATCTGGGCATGTACGTGCAAGTCACAGGGGATGCGATGGCTTGGCTTGGGCTCAGAGGCCTGACAGGCACTCACAGTATTTGGGGTGTCTACAGGGTCTGGCAGGAGTCATCCACTTTCTTCAGAGGGTCTGTGGGTTTTCTCAGCTTTCCTGGCTTATTCCTGCAGTAGTTCTGGAGCAGAAGTTTACAGTGCGAGTCTCCACACACTGCTCTGTCTGCTGCGTGGGAGCTGCAATCTAGTCCTGCCTCCCGTCCACCATGATCCCCTATGCTGTCCAGCAACCTAATTCTAACATTATTTTTTTCAGTGCCTTCACCCAGTGTAATGCCCAGACCCTCTGTTCCCCAAAGAAGACCACCAGAGTCCAGAGTCAAAGCCAAGCGGCAAGGATCTTTATGACAAGTTCAAACTTGGTCCCTCCATTACTCAGCATACAAGAGGGCCCCGAACAATGCGAGTGTTTGCTTTTTATAGCCCAAAAGTTACAGGGGAACAAAGGAATTCTTTTGGTTCCCGCGCTTTCAGTAAAACTTTGAACGGCTGTCTCCTTATCGGAGACTTTCTAGGTGGTGTTTGTACTGGGCCCAGGAAGTTTGAGAGATATGTGGCGATATGTGGTGAGATGGGAGGATGGGATGTGTTTGTACTGGGCTCAGGAAGTTTGAGAGATATGTGGCGATATGTGGTGAGATGGGAGGATGGGGTGTGTTTGTACTGGGCTTGTTTGTTTTGAGCCCGGGGCTGAGGAATGTGCCCGGCTCCTCTCATTCCCCACTTCTTTTCAGGTATCTCTAGAGCCAATCTTGGGTCTTACAAGTCTGATTCTGTTTCAGCGTCTACAGGTTGGTATTGGGCTCTGGGTACGGTGTCAAACCTTTCTCTAACGAACCGCAAAATTCTGTTAACAACACAAGGTCCTACAGTAAGCAGAAATAGAAGACTCAGCAGGGGTCCAAGGAAGGGGGCTAACAGAGAAAACATAGATGAGTTCCACCATTGGTCTGCAGCTGAAGCAAACTGCCGTGTTCTTACTTCTGTGCTTAACTTGCGTAACTGTTGGACCGGGTCCTCCACAAGTCCTGATTCATTTATGTAGAAACAACAGTCTTCCTTTAGGAACATACACGTACCCCCTTTTTCAGCAGTGAGTAGGTCTAAGGCCCTCCGGTTCTGTAAGGTTACCTGTGCTAGGGACGTGAGCTGCCGCTGGAGGGAGGCAAGGGACTCAGCTGACTCCTCCATAGCAATGGCAAATTGTTGGTACAGCTTTTTACTTTCTATGAGGGTGTGACCTAAGGGTCCCCCCGCCAGTCCAGCTGCCATGAAGGATGCGGTGAGGGAGATTCCTGCAATGAGGGGGAGAAATATGGCTCGTGCAGGTCTCGGTCTAAGGACTGGGTGAATAACAGCACTGGTCCAGTTACCGGTATACCCTAGGAACTCTCCGGCAGTGAGTAGAGTCAACCGGGGAACTAATGTGACAGGAAGACACAGTAGGTTGGTAACAGAGGGGCTTGATAGGTTTTTAGATAATGTTCCATTACACCAGAAGAATATGCCTGACGGAGCCCTTAAGGTGATATTAGGGGGCAATGCAGTGATGTTGCAGAGGCTGGAATTAGTTCCTGAGAAACAGTAGGGAAACTTTTCTTGACTGGGGTTTAGGTATAGTGGCACGTTAGGGATAGGGGCATATGAGAGGTTTCGGTGGTTGTTAGCTAGGGTGGAGGTAGAGGATCCCCATAGCAGGGGGACAGCGGTTAGCGGTGGACGCCCTAGAGTGGCACACAGAAAGCAGCCAGACAGGCTGTGAAGTCCTGTAAGGTTAGCAAGTTCTAATCCTTCTTGCAATAATTTTAACCAGGAAAAAGGACGTAAATCTTGTGTCAGGCGGTTTTCTTGTCGCTGGATATTTCCATGGACCAGGGGCCGTACCTGCACTAGACCCCGCCACAGATAGAGGTGACTGCTAGGCCATGTGGAGGCGGAGGAGTAGTATACAGCCCCGTGTTGAGGCGTGGTCCAGCGGGAGTTCCAGGGGTCTCTAACTATCCATGTATATGAAAGGTCTCCATCTCATCTACGATGGAAGGGCCATCTGGGATCTATCTGTTCTTTTTCACCCCACCATTGGTATTTATGGACGATACAATAGTTATAAGGGCAGCCGGCACTTTGGTGCCACCAATAGTGCTTACAATTGTATTGAGTCTGATCATACTCGAAGCATATCATTGGTGCCGCTGGTTTGGCTATTGGGAAATCAGTAAAATTTAGTAAAATTGGGCTATTGCACCCTATGGAGGGGCAATCTGCACTGGCCACTAATTTCCCGGGCTTATGAGGTTGCCCAGGGTGGGTTTGGTTTTCATAAAGCCAGAATTTCCAGACAAAGGGGTTAGGAGCTGGCTTTATGTTTTCTCCAGCGGTCACTAGGGCGACTAACGTTAGAGTCAGACTACCTAACTGCATGTTTGCAGTGAGCTATGCTGTCGGTGCAGGGTGAGTTTTAAGGGGTTGTTCTTAGCTCTGTCCACAGTCCACGTGTCCGGTGCTGCAGCCGCCGCCGTGATTGGTCCCAGGAGGTCGGAGGTTGGGTCCACCGGCTTGACGTGGGTGTAGTGGATCCACGACGTGATGCCTTCTACCTTTAGGGCGGTGGGTGTGGTTAGGAGTACCTGGAGTGGTCCTTTCCACCTGGGTTCTAGGGTCTCTTGTTGGTGTCGCTTGACCAGGACCCAGTCTCCCAGCTGGTATGGATGGGGTGTCGGCGGCGGACCGGTCTCATATAGTTCCTTCAGCTTGGGCCAGATTTCTTGATGAATTTTCTGCAAGGCTTGTAGGGAAAATAAGAGCTCAGAGACATTTTCTGTTTCAGACTTGAGCAGATCATCTTTTAGGCTGGGAACTAGGGGTGGGGATCTACCATACATGATTTCATAAGGGGTAAGGCCCAGTCTGTAAGGGGTATTATGGGCCCGGAACAGAGCGTAGGGGAGAAGGACTACCCAATTAGCGCCAGTCTCCATAGTCAATTTAGTTAAGGTCTCTTTTAAGGTCCGATTCATCCTTTCTACCTGTCCTGAACTCTGGGGCCTGTAAGCGCAATGGAGTTTCCAATTTGCCCCAAGGATGGAAGCCAAATCCTGACTTACCTTAGCGACGAAAGCGGGCCCATTATCTGACCCTATCTGGACAGGGAAGCCATACCTGGGAAGGATATCTTCCAGAATTTTCTTTGCTACGACCTGAGCAGTTTCTCTTTTGGTTGGGAATGCTTCAGTCCACCCTGAAAAAGTATCTACAAAGACAAGTAAGTACTGGTACCCGTACTTTCCTGGCTTTATTTCAGTAAAATCTACTTCCCAGTAGATACCGGGCCTGGTTCCCCTGAGCCTTGTTCCTGTTGCAGCTTGAGATTGGGGGTATGCGTTGTTAAGCTGGCAGACTTTGCAACTTGTCACGATACTGCTGGCCGTCTCAGCTATATGTCTGATTTTGAGCTTGAAGCATCTGATCAGGTCTATCATCTGCCGGGCCCCCAGGTGGGTGGTTCAGTGGATGTGTTCTAACACCTGTTGTCCTAATTTTTCTGGTAAGATGGTTTGGTCATTAGTATCAGTCCACCACCCATTCTGGACTTGTTTCAGGGGAAGTTTGTCTATCCACTGGAGATCTTGTTCTGAATACTCAGGGAAATATGGCAAGTCCCGGGGGCCTGGGTCAGGGAGCTGGAGTGTAAGGAGTTGGCTGGGAGCCTTTGCCACATTCCTTGCAGTTTGGTCTGCCAGAAAGTTGCCTTGAGCAGTTGGAGTAGTTGGTTTCTGGTGCCCTGGGCAATGCACAATGGCTAACTTTTCTGGCCTCCATAGGGCTGTTAGCAGGGCTAGGATCTCTTGCTTGTTTTTTATCTCTTTTCCTTCAGCCGTCAGTAACCCTCGCTCCCTGTAAATGGCCCCATGTATATGCGCCGTTGCAAAAGCATATCGGCTGTCTGTATATACTGTCAGCTTCTTCCCTGCCCCTAAGGTAAGAGCTTGGGTGAGCGCTATCAGTTCAGCCTTCTGGGCCGATGTCCCCGGGGGCAGGGGTTCCGCCCAGATTACCTCAGTCTCTGAAGTCACTGCCGCTCCAGCGTACCTCTGGCCTTGATGCATGAAGCTGCTCCCATCAGTGAACCAGACGAGGTCGGCATCAGGAAGTGGGCAGTCCTGCAGGTCTTCTCGAACTCCGTGCACCTGAGCTAGTATCTCGGTGCAGTCATGGAGTGGGGCGTCCAGGTCCGGGTTGGGCAGCAGCGAGGCAGGGTTTAAGGTCGTTGGGGGCAGGAAAGTTATCCTGAGAGGATTTAGTAGTAGTCCTTGGTAGTGGGTGAGCCGGGCGTTACTCATCCATCGATTAGGTGGCTGTTTGAGTACACCTTCAATGGCATGTGGAGTAACGACCCGCAATTCTTGTCCCATGACAAGTTAATCAGCATCTTGCACCATCAGAGCCATGGCCGCAATCATTCGGAGACAAGGGGGCCACCCGGCAGCCACTGGGTCTAACTTCTTTGACAGGTAGGCAACTGGCCTCTGCCAGGGGCCTAAGTTCTGAGTTAGTACTGCCTTGGCGACACCCATATTCTTGTCCACATATAGGTGGAAGGGCTTGGTAACATCAGGTAGCCCCAGTGCAGGCGCAGAGAGTAAGGCGGTTTTAATCTGTTGGAAAGCCGACTCGGCTTCATCTGTCCAATTAAATGGCTGCTGCCCCCGGGTTGCCTGACACAAGGGTTTAGCCAGTTCTGCGAACCCAGGTATCCATAGTCTGCAAAATCCTGCCGACCCCAGGAATTCCCTCACTTGTCGGGTGGATTGTGGCCTGGGGATCTGCAGAACAGTTTGTTTCCAGGCGTCTGTTAACCAGCGCTGCCCTTCTTTAAGCAGGTACCCTAGATATGTTACCTCTGGCTTACAGATTTGGGCTTTCTTTGCCGAGGCTCGGTAGCCCAGATTCTCCAGAGCTTGTAAGAGACCCTTGGTCCCTTGGATGCAAGCTTCTTGGGTCTCAGCAGCGATTAGGAGGTCATCAACATACTGCAGTAAAGTTATTTCAGGGTGTTTGCGTCGGTACTCACCCAGGTCTTCATGGAGGGCCTCATCGAACAGGGTAGGAGAGTTTTTAAATCCCTGCAGCAGCCTGGTCCATGTCAATTGGCCACTTATGCCTCTATCAGGGTCATTCCACTCGAAGGCGAAGAGCTTTTGGCTCTGAGGGGCTAAAGGCAAACTGAAGAAAGCATCTTTCAAATCTAAAACAGTGTACCATTGATGTTTAGGGTTTAAGGTACTCAGGAGGGTATACGGGTTAGGCACAGTTGGATGTATGTCCACAACCCTCTTATTGATTTCTCTTAAGTCTTGTACAGGTCTGTATTCTCCACTATTAGGTTTTCGTACCGGCAACAATGGAGTATTCCAGGGCGAGTGACATGGGTGAAGGACCCCTTGGTCAAGGAGCCGGCGGATATGCGGGGCAATTCCTTTCTTGGCCTCTAGGGGCATCGGGTATTGGCGTACCCGCACGGGGTCTGTCCCAGGCTTAAGTTCAACAGACAAGGCAGGACGGTGTTTTGCTAGTCCTAAGCCCCCCGTTTCCGCCCAAGCTTCTGGATATTGCTGGAGCCAGGCTGCTATGTCCTGGTCAGGGGCCGCTCGCTCCTGGTGGAGCTGGTACTCATCTTCTAGGGTTATAGTCAGGACGGACACGGGCCGATTGTGGGAGTTGGTCACGACTGGCCCTTCAGGGAGGAAATGGATCTGTGCTCCCATTTTAGTTAGCAGGTCTCTCCCTAATAAGGGACAGGGGCTCTCAGGGATGACCAGGAAAGAATGGGTTACATTCTTGGCTCCGAGGTTTACTGTCCTTTGTGTTGTCCATGGGTATTTCTTAACTCCTGTGGCCCCTTGTACCCACGAGGACTTGGAGGATAATTTCCCATTGGTTTTAACTAAGACTGAGTGCTGTGCTCCCGTATCGACCAAGAACTGGACTGGGGACCCCTCTACTTGCAAAGTTACCCTAGGTTTGGGGAGGGGATCCGAACCCCGTCTTCCCTAGTCTTCATCTTGAGTGACTAGTACAGGTGTAGACCTAGGGGGTCCCTGTCCTCGTTGTTTCTTTTTGGGGCAGTCTCTTACCCAGTGGCCAGCCTCCTTGCAGTAGGCACATTGGTCTTTTCTCAGATTATCATGCCTGGGGGGCCGCCTAGGTTGGGTGTACTCTGGCTGTAGATGCTCTTTCTGTACCACTGCTGCCAGGACCTTGGTCATTTTTTCAGTGACCTTAAATTGCCTTTCCTCTGGAGTATCTCTGTTATTGTAAACCCGCTGGGCTATCTGAAGGAGGTCTTGAATCCGCTTTCCTTCCAAGTCTTCTAATTTTTGGAGTTTTCGTTTAATATCTGGGGCTGCCTGATTTACGAAAGACATTACAACAGCTGCCTGACTTCCTGGAGCCTCTGGATCTATGGGGGTGTACTGTCTAAAAGCTTCCATTAATCTTTCTAAGTAGGTGGCTGGGCTCTCTGTCTTTCCCTGCAGAATAGAATATACTTTAGCCAAATTAGTGGGCTTGCGAGCAGCTGCCCGGAGTACACCTTCAATGTACACCTGCCATTAAAGTCTGGCGATAAAGGTGTAGCCGTCCCCTACCTTCTGCCGTGTTGTAGTTCCACGCTGGCCTGTATTCTCTCTCGCTCTTCCGTGGTAAACAAGATTCGGAGGAGCTGCTGGCAATCATCCCAAGTGGGCTGGTGGGTGAACATGACACTATCCAGTAAAGCCAGTAAATCTTTGGGGTTGTCTGAAAACCGAGCACTCTGAGTCTTCCAGTTATACAGATCACTGGTGGAGAATGGCCAGTACTGGAGCCTGGGGATTCCTGTGTCATCTGGGGGTCCTATTTCCTGAAGGGGTAAAGCCACCATGGAGTCAGGCGGCTGGGGGGGCTAGCCCGCGAAGTGCGCCCTCGTGTCCGCCCCACTGGCCCTTCAAAGTTACCTTCCCTGTCAGCGGGCCCATGTGTGCCGGCCGCCTCCCCTCCGCCTGCTCCCTCCCGTGACTCACCCCGGGGGGTCGGGGCCTGGGGCCCAGAGGGGTACGGAGGGGGTTCTGTGAACAATGGGTCCCCGCTATCAGGTAGAACAGGATGGGGGGGGCAGTTGGTTGCTTGGATTTTAGTGGTCGAGCAACCAGTGCCTTACAGGGTTCAGAGGCTAATTGGAAAGGGGACAGCCAAGGAGGCGGGTTCTCAACAAGGTCCTGCCATATGAGAATATATGGGATTTGATCCAAGTGGCCCACACGCCCAGGTAGGAAAATCTTGGACTTTACCCTAGTGATGACCGCAGGTCGGAAGGTCCCTTCGGGTGGCCACCCTACATCAAAGGCGGGCCATTCGGAGCGACACAGAGTAATTAGCTTTCCTTTCCTGATTTCCATACCAAGATCATGGCCCCTTGCTCTTACTTCTTTGAAATTATTTGTAAAGAGAGATAGGGGAGTGCTCTGGGTATTACCCATCCTGTAATAATTTGTAGTCTCTTCCTGTAAAGGAATGTGTGTTTGAATCCCTGCAAAGGAAATCTGATCTGACTTATTAATGATATTTAGTACCGCAGACCGGCGCTCAGGGCAGTTCAGGTCAGAGACAGCTACTGCCCAAACCGCAAACGCGCTCGGGGCAGTTCAGATCAGAGACAGCTACTGCCCAAACCCCAAACCAGCGCTCGGGGCAGTGCAGATCAGAGACAGCTACTGCCCAAACCCCAAACCAGCGCTCGGGGCAGTGCAGATCAGAGACAGCTACTGCCCAAACCCCAAACCAGCGCTCGGGGCAGTGCAGATCAGAGACAGCTACTGCGCAAACTGCAAACGCGCTCGGGGCAGTGCAGATCAGAGACAGCTACTGCCCAAGCCCCAAACCGGCGCTCGGGGCAGTTCAGATCAGAGACAGCTACTGCCCAAGCCCCAAACCGGCGCTCGGGGCAGTGCAGATCAGAGACAGCTACTGCCCAAACTGCAAACGCGCTCGGGGCAGTTCAGATCAGAGACAGCTACTGCCCAAACCGCAAATGCTCTCGGGGCAGTTCAGATCAGAGACAGCTACTGCCCAAGCCCCAAACTGGCGCTCGGGGCAGTGCAGATCAGAGACAGCTACTGCCCAAACCGCAAACGCGCTTGGGGCAGTTCAGATCAGAGACAGCTACTGCCCAAACCGCAAACGCCTCAGGGCAGTTCAGATCAGAGACAGCTACTGCCCAAACCGCAAACGCGCTCGGGGCAGTTCAGATCAGAGACAGCTACTGCGCAAACTGCAAACGCGCTTGGGGCAGTGCAGATCAGAGACAGCTACTGCCCAAACTGCAAACGCACTCGGGGCAGTTCAGATCAGAGACAGCTACTGCCCAAACCGCAAACGCCTCGGGGCAGTTCAGATCAGAGACAGCTACTGCCCAAACCGCAAACGCCTCGGGGCAGTTCAGATCAGAGACAGCTACTGCCCAAGCCCCAAACCGGCGCTCGGGGCAGTGCAGATCAGAGACAGCTACTGCCCAAGCCCCAAACCGGCGCTCGGGGCAGTTCAGATCAGAGACAGCTACTGCCCAAACCGCAAACGCGCTCGGGGCAGTTCAGATCAGAGACAGCTACTGCCCAAACCGCAAACGCGCTCGGGGCAGTTCAGATCAGAGACAGCTACTGCCCAAACCGCAAACGCGCTGGGGGCAGTTTAGATCAGAGACAGCTACTGCCCAAGCCCCAAACCGGCGCTCAGGGCAGTGCAGATCAGAGACAGCTACTGCCCAAACCGCAAACGCGCTCGGGGCAGTTCAGATCAGGGACAGCTACTGCCCAAACCGCAAACGCGCTCGGGGCAGTTCAGATCAGAGACAGCTACTGCCCAAACCACAAACGCGCTGGGGGCAGTTCAGATCAGAGACAGCTACTGCCCAAGCCCCAAACCGGCGCTCAGGGCAGTGCAGATCAGAGACAGCTACTGCCCAAACCGCAAACGCCCTCGGGGCAGTTCAGATCAGAGACAGCTACTGCCCAAACTGCAAACGCGCTCGGGGCAGTTCAGATCAGAGACAGCTACTGCCCAAGCCCCAAACCGGCACTCGGGGCAGTGCAGATCAGACGAGAGCCAGGGGACGTCTCCCACCGGTCTCCGCTGGCCGTCCTATAGCGCGTCCGCCAGGACTGTGCCAGCTCCAGTTTCAGACCTCGCTAGTCACAGATTCAGATTCAGAACAGACACAGACAGACAAATTCAGATTCAGAACAGACACAGACAGACAAATTCAGATTCAGAACAGACACAGACAGACAAACGGAGATGAGCCAGCTCACCTATCAGTAGATCGATCCTAGCAGATCCGTTGACCAGGGGTCTGGTGGGCTTGGGGAATCCCGGACGAGCCCCCAGATGTAATGCCCAGACCCTCTGTTCCCCAAAGAAGACCACCAGAGTCCAGAGTCAAAGCCAAGCGGCAAGGATCTTTATGACAAGTTCAAACTTGGTCCCTCCATTACTCAGCATACAAGAGGGCCCCGAACAATGCGAGTGTTTGCTTTTTATAGCCCAAAAGTTACAGGGGAACAAAGGAATTCTTTTGGTTCCCGCGCTTTCAGTAAAACTTTGAATGGCTGTCTCCTTATCGGAGACTTTCTAGGTGGTGTTTGTACTGGGCCCAGGAAGTTTGAGAGATATGTGGCGATATGTGGTGAGATGGGAGGATGGGATGTGTTTGTACTGGGCTCAGGAAGTTTGAGAGATATGTGGCGATATGTGGTGAGATGGGAGGATGGGGTGTGTTTGTACTGGGCTTGTTTGTTTTGAGCCCGGGGCTGAGGAATGTGCCCGGCTCCTCTCACCAGTTTGAGAGACATTGAGTTAATATTAATGAGTTAATAAACATTTGACACATTTTCATTCTATATTTGTATGAGTCATGTTTTTAACTTTTTGAAAATTATACTTGGACAATTTTTCCTATTAAAACATGGAATAGTGGGGAAGCAAGAATTTAGGCCAAGAAGGTAGTCAAAGATGACCAGAAAAGGCCCAGGAACCAAGGCCAATAAAAGTCTCCCTATCCATACTCTTGCTCTCTTATGGATGGTTTATTCTTACTACAGCAGGCAAAGTGATTCCTTCAAAACCTAAGTTGGATCATGTCACTCTTTTTGTTTTGACTCCACCAGTGGCTACAGATATCACCCAAAGTTAAAGCAAAACTCTTGTTATGCCTTAGAAGAATCTGTGATCTGCTGCTTTTATCAGCATTCTCTTTTTCCCAACCTGCTTTATTTTTTTTCCATAGCACTTAGCACCATATAGAATCCTATACACTTGTTTATTTCTGTCTCCCCGCACTGGAATTTAAGTTCCTTGAGAGTGTTGTCCACTGCTCTCTCAGTGCTTAGAACAGTGGCATGAAATAGATGCTCAATAAATATTTATTGAAATATGATTTCCTTTAGAGAGGGGTAGAATATAAGCAATTTGAGGCTCGAAAAGAAGGTATGAAATAATTATTCTGGAAAAAAAATAAACTTAGGAAAAAATAAATTTATTAGGTATATATAATAACATTGCCAGGCAATATTGAATGCCTATTTGAGATCTGTGAGCACAGTTTTAAGGTCTAATCAACAGACCTAATTAGGTGTTCTCTTCAGCAGTGTTTAGTTGTTCAGGTGAAAGTGTAGAGCAGCATAATGGTTGGGCTTAAAATTGTTGGGGCACTGCCTAGGCCAGTATGATGAAAGGAGAGTGTACCATATCACCTTACACATCCCACCTGACCCAGTTTCCAATGCCTTCCCACCTTCCCAAACCATTCTACTGGGTCCTTTGGAACTCATGATCTATCATCTGTAATTTCAGTTTTCTCCAAGATCTTCTCTAAACAGTCCCTTTACTCTCTTTGATGAAACAAAAGTTGACTATCTCTTGATGACCTCACTTTTGCTATGCTTCATGGCCTCTAAAGATATTGTGGAGTTTCCTCAGGAGCAGCCCCTAGTTTGAGGGTAAGAGGAGCTCAGTGAGCATTCCAGTCCCTAAGCAGAGCAGCCCACCTTGATCTGCTTTAATTATTGGAATTCCACATAAGATTATTTTCAAGTTTCCCCTAGGGGAAAAAATAGTTTAGAAACCACTGTTTTGTTACATTTTTGCAGTGGGCTAACGTCTGCTGTGTGTCTCCGGGCCCCATTTCCTAGGTTATACTGATCCCGTTTCATCACTGTGCATTGGTATATGAGGTGAGAGAGCTTAGCCTTTCAGCTCATAGGTCTCTGGATCTGAAGGAGCCACATTTGAACCTGTTGTAGAAACTGTCCCACATACTACCCAAAGATTCTAGACTTTGAACTTTATACTATGACATGATCGGACTTTTGGGTTGTCTCCCTTGGAAGAGGTTTATTACCACAGTAAAACCTAGTCACCCAAATACATGTTTGCTGGTTTCTGAGGTTATCCTGATTCCAGACTTTGAGATTCTAGACTGAGCTTTATACTATGACATGGTCAGACTTTTGGGTTGTCTCCCTTGGAAGAGGTTTATTACCACCACAGCAAAAGCTAGTCACCCAAATATATAGTTCTTTGCTGATTTCCTCTCTGCTATTTTCTCTGGTTCACTCTTTTGGACCTTTTTTATTTAGATGTTAAATCTTTTTTTCTTTTTTTTTGGAGACAGGGTCTCATTCTGTTGCCCAGGCTGGAGTGCAGTGGCAAAATCATAGCTCACAGTAGCCATGAACTCCTGAGCTCGAGGGATCCTCGGCCTTCTAAGTAGCTGGAACTACAGGCACATGTCACCATGCCCAGCTATAATTTTTGTGTTTATTTTTTGTAGAATGGAGTCTGACTATGTTGCCCAGGCCAGTCTTGAATTCCTGGCCTCAAGCAATCCTCCTACCTCTGCCTTCCAAAGTGCTGGAATTATAGGTGTGAGCCACCAGGCCCAACCAGATGTTAAACCTTATAGTGGAGATTGCTCGACTTCCTCCAACATCCATTCTCTCCTTCCTTTTAATGATAGAACTCCTGAGATTTAGCTGAACATGGCAAGACTACATGCTCCAACCTTCCTTGCAGTTAAGTGTGAACTGAAGTGCATATATCTTACTGGTCATATCTTTAAGTCATGAATTGTATCCACCCTCTTCCTGTTAGGAAATGTTTTTTGTTTTGTTTTGTTTTTGAGATGGAGTCTTGCTCTGTCACCTAGGCTGGAGTGTAGTGGTGCAATCTCAGCTCACTACAACCTCTGACTCCTGGGTTCAAGCAATTCTCTTGCCTCGGCCTCCTGAGTAGCTGGGATTACAGGTGCATGCCACTGCGCCTGGCTAATTTTTGTATTTTTAGTAGAGACAGGGTTTGGCCGTGTTTGCCAAACTGGTCTCAAACTCCTGACCTCAGGTGATCCACCCGCCTCACCTCCCAAAGGGCTGGGATTACAGGTGTGAGCCACTGCACCTGGACAGGAAATGTTAATAACTGAAACATCAGCCTGGATACAGAGATGGATATGGATGCAACATGTTTAGCATGACGGAGCCAGCTGGTCATAAAGCAGAGTCATCTACCTACTCTAGGCCCCAGAGAAAAGAACTTCTGTGCTATGAATGCCACTATATTTTGGAGTCCCTGTTACAGCAACTTAAGCTGATCCTAATGCAGTCCGCCTAGATGGTTACTTAAATTTTCTCAACTTCTATGTCCTCCTAGTTTTTCATCTCTTTGTATATTTTTATCGTACTTCCTAGAAATTTCGTTAACTTTGTTCTTCAATGCTTCTACTGAGTATTTTCATTTCTGCTATATTTTTAATTCCCAAATTTTCTTGTTTTGTAGATGCTATATCCTTTTTTTTTTTTTTTTTGAGATGGAGTCTCGTTCTGCCACCCAGGCTGGTGTGCAGTGACATGATCTGGCTCACTGCAAACTCTCCCAGATTCAAGAGATTCTCCTCCCTCAGCTTCCTGAGTAGCTGGGATTACAGGCACACACCACCACGCCCAGCTAATTTTTGTATTTTGTATTGGTCAGGCTGGCCTCAAACTCCCGACCTCAGGTGATCCGCCCTCCTTGGCATCCTATGTAGATGTTATATCTTTTTAAAGTCTTTGTTTTCCTCCTAGTCTGTTTCTTCCAAGTTACTTTTATTTATTTATTTTATTTTATTTTTTGAGATGGAGTCTCACTCTGTCACCCAGGCTGGAGTGCAGTGGCGTGATCTTGGCTCACTGCAACCTCTGCCTCCCGGGTTCAAGCAATTCTCCTGTCTCAGCCTCCCAAATAGCTGGGACTACAGGCACCCACCACCACACCTGGCTAATTTTTGTATTTTTAGTAGAGACAGGGTTTCATCATATTGGTCAGGCTGGTCTCGAACTCCTGACCTCAGGTGATCCACCCACCTCAGCCTCCCAAAGTGCTGGGATTACAGACGTGAGCTACCGCACCCAGCCAAGTTACTTTTATTCCTGTTTGTTTTTGTCTATACCTTTCTTTAAGTGCCTAGTTAACCTTGGCTTTCTTCTTACATTTAAGAGAGAGGCACTACAAAGCTGAATGGAAACTCTGTGTTTGTGGATAGTTCTTTTTGACTGTGGGTTTCAGTGTAGGCCAATGGTTCTCAATGGGGATAATTTTGCTCCCCACCCTTGTGGTATATTTAGCAATGTCTGGAAAAATTTTTGGTTATCAAAACTGGGAAAAGGGTATGATACTAGCATCTGATGAATGGAGACCAAGAACACTGCAAAACATCTTAAAATGCACAGGATGGTCACCCAAAACAAAGCATTGAAAACATCAGTATTTTAAATCGTTTCTCTTGGGCAGATTATCCTCTTCAGAGAAGACTCTGCCAGCATGCTACCTTGCTGCCAGTAATCTCTGATCCTGGCAGTGCTGGCAACTCAACTTCAGTGAATGAACTTTTACTTAATCCCCCTGTTTTAGCAAAATGTCCCTGCCCTCAAATATGCTTATGTCTCTTGGTCCAGACTCCCTTTGCTTCGCTTTCTCCAGATATCAGGATTTTAGTGGTATTCTGTTGGAGTTGGGATGGGACATAGAATAGTAGGGAGGGTATTATAAATAGCCTTTCAATCATCCTGTTTTGGTTCTTCTTTTATCTATATTTTCAGAGGTACCTGATGTCTTTTCACTTCTTGGGCTCTTTGAGGGTTCCATAATATAATTCAGTTGCCTTTTTTTCCTACTATAGGCATACAGATTAGCTTTTCTGCTTGGGTTCTGCTAAGTCAGTTTTTATTAGTCCACCTGCTTTCCAGCTTCCAATATATTTTTGAAGAGATGGGGTCTTGCTATGTTGCCCAGGCTGGACTTAAACTCCTGTGCTCAGCTGGGTGTGGTGGCTCATGCCTGTAATCCCAGCACTTTGGGAGGCCGAGGTGGGTGGATCACAAAGTCAGGAGATCGAGACCATCCTGGCTAACATGGTGAAACCCCATCTCTACTAAAAAATACAAAAAATTAGCCGGACATGGTGGCAAGCATCTGTAGTCCCAGCTAATCGGGAGCTGAGGCAGGAGAAAGGCGTGAACCCGGAAGGCAGAGCTTGCAGTGAGCCAAGATCACGCCACTGCACTCCAGCCTGGGCAACAGAGCAAGACTCCATCTCAAAAAAATAAACAAACAAACAATCAAACAAACAAACTCCTGTGCTCAAGTGATCCTCCTGCCTTAGCCTCCCAAGTAGCTGGGACTACAGGCGTGCATCACCATCCCAAGCACCAATATTTTTACTTTTTCTTTTCTCTTGTTCTCTATGTTCTTATGTGTCTTTTTAAAAGTCCTTTTACAAATCTTGTGGGATTTCAGGAAGGAACAGATCTAATCATGTGTTCAACTTGCTCTTTTAAATGGCAACCTTTTCTGTGTTTTACCTCACTCTTTATTAAAGTCAGAATGTATATCTTATGTCAACTCCAGCCATGAGATGATTTTATGGAGAATGTGGACTGTGTCCTATTTATATTTGTATACTTAGAAGCACTTAGCCTGATGTCTTGTACAGAGAAGGCGCTCAATACATTTGTTACATTGAATTTATGTAATACGAATGCACATCTGCTTTAAGTGCTTTTCAGATTGATACATCAATGGAAACATTTTTATTTTTGTAATTCTTTAATGGACAAAACAATGCTATAAGTAAATGTCCATGAGCTTTGCATGCCTGAGTAGAACGACCTGAACACATGGGACATGTAAAACATGTTGTTCATTCATGATACTCTGCAAATAGTCTAATCTACTCACTCCAGTGGCCAATCTCATTTCCAGATCTCTCACCTGAAGACAGATTTTTTTTTCACCTGAAGATAGATTATCTTATAGCTTTGGCATTAGAAGATATTTTTAAAACAATGAAATTGAATCACATTTACTTGACAAACTCTCTGGCTGTAAATGTGTATTTCTAATAGATGAATGGTATTAGAACTTTGAGTTTGTATCAACATAATTTTAATAAATATTTGTTCAATTTACAAATGAATGAAAATATACATAAAAAATGTGTGCTTCAGTAGATATATATTGTCAGTGACCAAAGTCTGATCACTGAACCCATTTCCTATTATAACAGAAACTCTCTTGTTAATTAGATGCCTAATATGTGGTACTATTTCTTGGAGAGCCAGCATTCACAAGTAGAAATGAGAATGGCACCACTCACTATTACTCCTAGTGACCCACTAGCAAAATTTTTGCTCCCTGTTCTAATGACTTTATGCCCTGCTGGGCTAGAGGTCCAAAGGAGGAGTGCATCCACCAGGAGATACAAGAATGAGTGAATTGGAATTTAAGATTGCCACCTGGCCACTTTGGGCTCCCTCTAAATCAATGGTTAAAGAAGAGAGTTACTGTGCTGGCTGGGGTGATACCAAGGGGAAATTGGACTACTACTCCACAATGGAAGTAAGGAAGAGTATGTCTGAAATACAGGAGATCCCTTACGGTATTTCTTAGTATTATTATGCCCTACTATTAAGACTGATGGAAAACTACAACAAGCTAATCTAGGCAGAACTGTGAATGGCCCAGGCAATTCAGGAATGGAGGTTTGGATTACCCTACAGGTAAAGGATCACCACCAGCTGAGGTGCTTGCTGACATCAAAGATAATACAGAATGGGCAATAGAAGGTAGTTATAAATACGAGCTATGACCATGTGACAAGTTATAGAAATTGAGAATATAATTATTATTAATATTTCTCCATATTTTGTTATGAATATGTGTGTGTATATATACACATATATATATACATACACACACACACACACACAAAAAAAAACCAAATATCTTTATTTTCTTCTCTCTTTTATTCTCTTATAAGTTATATTGACTTTAGGCTGGGTGCAGTGGCTCATGCCTGTAATCCCAGCACTTTGTGAGGCTGAGGTGTGTGGATCACCTGAGGTCAGGAGGTTGAGACCAGCCTGACCAACATGGCAAAACCCCATCTCTACTAAAAATACAAAAAAATTAGCCAGGCATGGTGCTGTGTGCCTGTAATCCCAGCTATTCCAGAGGCTGAGGCATGAGAATCACTTGAACCCAGGAGGCAGAGGTTGCAGTGAGTGAGCCGAGATTGCGCCATTGCACTCCAGCCTGGGCAACAAGAGTGAAAACTCCATCTAAAAAAAAAAAAAAAAAAAAAGATATGTTGACTTCATATTATCATACTATAATATAATATGTAAGTACTATTAATTTTATATCATCATATTTAAGTTATAAAATATCAAGGAGAAGAGTTAAACATCACTCAAGGACTTTATCTCCTCTTCTGGAATAGGGGTTAGTCATGTTCAGTTGTATGAAGATAGTGGTATCATACTAGGTATAATTATGATCTTGTTATTGTCTTTATTTGGAGATACATATAGATGCCAGGTTAACAAGGAATGGATTTATGATGGTTAATTTATTTGATCAAATGTCATTCTGGGTGCATCTGTGAGAGCATTTGTGGATGAAATTAACATTTGAATTGGTAGACTGAGTAAAGCAGATTGCCTTTCCTAGTGTGGGTGGGCTTCATTCAGTCAGTCCATTGAAGACCTGAAAAGAATAAAAATGCTGAATAAGAGGGAACTCCTCCTTCCTGACTGTTGGGGGGGTGCATTAGTTTTTTCTGCCTTAGGACTCAAACTGAAACATTGACTCTTTTTGAATCTCCAGCCTGCTGGCTTTCAGACTGGAACTACACATTAACTCTCCTGGGTCTCCAGCTTGTGGAATGCAGATGTTGGGACTTCTTAGACTTCTTAGCGTCCATAGTCATGTGAGCCATTTGTTGTAATTAATCTCACTGTCTACCCATATCTAGATATATATGTTTCCCATTGGTTCTGTTTCTCTGGAGAACTCTGACTCATAAAGATATGTTAATTATAAATAGAAAAGTGATTGCACTATTAAAAAATCTTGTTGTTCAGGCTGGGCACAGTGGCTCACGCCTGTGATCTCAGCATTTTGGGAGGCCAAGGCAGGTGTATCACCTGAGCCCAGGAGTCCAAGACCAGCCTGGCCAACATAGTGAAACCCCACCTCTACCTAAAATACCAAAAAATACAAAAATTGGCTGGGCGTGGTGGTGCACGCCTGTAGTCCCAGCTGCTTGGGAGGCTGAGGCAGGAGAATCACTTGAACCCCAAGTAGGCAGAGGTTGCAGTGAGCCAGGATCACGCCACTGCACTCCAGCCTAGGCAACAAAGCAAGAATCTGTCTCAAAATTAAAAAAAAAACAACAACTTGTTGTTCAATGCTTATTAATAACCACATATGGATTTTATGTGTCTCTTGACAGTTTTAAAGTATGTTTTATTATTTATTGTTTATTATCCATTTAATTTCCTAAGATACATAGATTACTAGAGAAATCAACAAGATGTTATTTCTATACAGCATGTCTTAAAAAATATATCAACATTTAAATATTCTTTATCAATAAGTTATATTTCATATTCACTGTGTACGTAACAACAGAAGCATAGGAAGTAAATGTTACAGTCAAGATGAAGTGTACGAATGTCCATGTCTCAGAGAAGTGGATGTTCCTGAATTTACCTATGGCAACATTTGGAGCAAGTACCACTTGTTACCATCCTTATGCTATGCTTACTTAAAGACAGGGCCAGCGTTAAAACGTTTGCTTCTTTTACAGCGATTTGATTTTCCTTTCAATTCTAATGTTGCCCAATTGCTCTATTCAGATAAAGTCATTTAATCTCTGCTCTTGGCTGGGCGCAGTGGCTCACGCCTGTAATCCCGGTACTTTGGGAGGCCGAGGCGGGCGGATCACGATGTCAGGAGATCGAGACCATCCTGGCTAACACGGTGAAACCCCGTCTCTACTAAAAATACAAAAAATTAGCTGGGTGTGGTGGCGGGGGCCTGTAGTCCCAGCTACTTGGGAGGCTGAGGCAGGAGAATGGTGTGAACCCGGGAGGCGGAGCTTGCAGTGAGCCAAGATCGCGCCACTGCACTCCAGCCTGGGCGACTGAGCGAGACTCCGCCTCAAATAATAATAATAATAGTAATAATAATAATCTCTGCTCTTCTGATTGATATTTTAATTATTCAATCCTTTCCAGCTGCGTCCACCCTAGCTCTTTATGAAGAATGGAGAACTATGCTTTTTATATTTGAATGATAAAACTATTGATAGGGTCATTTTTTTCTTAAAAAAAAAAAAAGAGAGAGAGAGAGAGAAAGAAATTACCCACCAAAAAGAAAAAAGAAAAAAAACCATTCTGCTGCTCAGAATACCACAGGGAAGATGGTTGCATATCATGCATATCAGTTCCCTTTTAGTGGTCTATTAACATTTTAAAGACTATGACAACTATTTAAACTAATTATTTGGTTTTACAACAAAGAAATATGTATACATTTGTGCATACATATAAATCTTGGATTAGTCAGATGTAAGCCAAAATCTCATTTTGATTCTCCTGGGGTCCCTTGTTTGTATTCCTAGGTCTTCAGAGACTAGATTCTCTGTGCATCTGAGGATAACTACTGGCTGATCTAGTAGAGGCAATAATGTGACTCTTGGACTGACGAATAGACTTCCATCAAGACAGCCTATCTGTTGGATCTTTATTGGTTTTGAGAAACAGAAACCAACGCAAGTTAACTTCAGCAAAAAGTGAGAAATTCAAGGATGAAACCAAGACCACGTCTCAGGATGGGATTGGAACTATGCACCAAACACTTGGTCTGTCCTTGTTCTACTCTACATGTCTCTAAGTTTTCCCAGGCTTTGTGGTAGAAAATATAGCTACACAAACTCCGTTATTATTATATATATATATATATTTTTTTTTGAGACAGAGTTTCACTCTTGTCACCCAGGCTGGAGTGCAATGGTGTGATCTCAGCTCACTGCAACCACTGCCTCCCAGGTTCAAGCAATTCTCCTGCCTCAGCCTCCCGAGTAGCTGGGATTACAGGCGCACACCACCACACCCAGTGAAGTTTTGTATTTTTAGTAGAGACGGGGTTTCACCATGTTGGCCAGGCTGGTCTCGAACTCCTGACCTGAGGAGATCCACCCACCTTGGCCTCCCAAAGTGCTGGGATTATAGGTACGAACCACCGTGCCCAGCCCAAACTCCCGTTTTTTTTTTGTTTTTTTGTTTTTTTGTTTTTTTGTTTTTTTGAGACGGAGTCTCGCTCTGTCGCCCAGCCCAGGCTGGAGCGCAGTGGCGCGATCTCGGCTCACTGCAAGCTCCGCCTCCCGGGTTCACGCCATTCTCCTGCCTCAGCCTCCCGAGTAGCTGGGACTACAGGCGCCCACAACCGCGCCCGGCTAATTTTTTTTGGTATTTTTAGTAGAGACGGGGTTTCACCATGGTCTCGATCTCCTGACCTTGTGATCCGCCCGCCTCGGCCTCCCAAAGTGCTGGGATTACAGGCGTGAGCCACCGCGCCCGGCCTAAACTCCCGTTTTTAATATATCTTGCATTAAAGATTTCAACCCACACAAAGACCAGACCTCATTCCCAATCCCAATTTTTCCAAGGAATCTCTATTCAGCCCAGATTGTAGCCAACATGATGGTTACGGGCCATATATATGCCTAAGGTGAGCAGCAACTATCTGGGCTGGTGGTGAGGTATGGGATTTGGGGTGGGTAAGAATTTACCAAGACAGTTGTAGGTAAAGAAAGGCAGATTTATTAAAGAAAGTATGAGAATATGTTGCCAGGGAGCAGTGGGCAGAACCAGCAGAAGAGGAGCTGTCTACAAGGAAACAAAGGCTTGCTGGAGATTTTATTGGATGGTTGTTGGGCTGATTGATAATGTGAAGGTAGCAGAAAGCCAACTTGCATTCTTCTGTCAGCCAACGTGTTTGATGATGAATTGAAGCATTTGGTGATAAGCAGAAAGTTTGTGAGTTGTGTATGTTATTTGCTCAGTAGGACTATATGTCCTGGGCCATAAAGAGAGACAGACTTATAGCTTATCTGATTCCTCTTTTCGCTTATACGTCCTGGACCATGAAGAAAGGCAGACCTATAGCTTATTTACTTTATCTCTTTGCTTTCCCTTCATCCTACCAGTCTGACTCCTTTTCCCTAATTAGGACTCCACAATATATAGCCATGGCTGCTTGGAAGCCTACCTGTGACCATGTGGATGAGCAGAGAAGGGAGAGGTTTGTAGAAAAGGGGAACTGGGTGCCAAATCTAATAGGTGTCCAGTGCAAGGCCCTCTCTTCCCTCTTAATGGAAAATGAATCTTAAACAGTGCCCTTCTGGAGACCACACTGGGGAAAAGGAAGTAGATGGTATTAAGTAGGTTTGGTAAAGGGAGGAATTTTGAGGCAACTGGACCTTTCCGGGACCCTTCAATTCATACCATATGTATGGTTCTTTACAAAAATATAAAACTCATTATTTGGGCCATTCTTTTTTAAACTTATATTTTATGTTTTATTTTTAAATTTTTATCTATTTACCTATTTTGAGACCAGGTTATGAGACTGGCTAATTTTTGTATTTTTGGTAGAGACAGGGTTTCACCATGTTGCCCAGGCTGGCTCAAACTCCTAGGTTCAAGCAATCCACCTGCTGGGCCTCCCAAAGTGCTAAGATTACAGGAATGAGCCACCACATCCAGCTGCATATTTGGACCATTTTTATACAAAAAGATTTAATTGATTGTGGCAAACATTATTGGATTATGATCCGTCTTCAAATGCAAATATATATTGATTATCTGGATCATCTTTGCCAAGATTCAATTCAGTTACCATAGTGCCTGAAATGACCATAATGTACAAGCAGTGACTCTGTTGTCACCATTCTGTAAATCAATGGGTTTCAGCCTCAGATCCCAGGACATCTAGGGATCTACAAGGAAAAAACTGAAGACCCATAAGGTATTTCTAGTATTTCATAAAGTCTAAAGCAAATAATACACTTACCGGGCACAAAGCTATGATGGATTACCTAAAACATCAAAACATCAAAACCATCAAATTTCTCTGCTTTAGAATGAAATGATATCAACTCAGGACAGCAAGTCTGTTATTCCATGCTGGTCTTAATCTCTGCTTTAGTGCATGCGTGCTTGCGTGCATGCACACGTGTGTTTATGTGTATCCTTGGTTATACATTCTGAGCAAATGAATGGCATTCTGGAAGAAATGTGATTTAATGTCATCCTGAGAGGCATTATATGTGGCCACCACTACTCAGGTTATATTCTAAAAAATGTAGAAAAAGAAATTTAAAGCTCAAGGTTAATAAAGTCATCTTTCCTGGAGATCTTTAAACATGAGATAATTAGCCATCTCTCTAAAATAATTACCTCTAGAAGATCCTTCTACTTCCTTTCAAAATATATTAAAATATCATCTACCCCATTATTAGAAGTTGTACTGATTAGGA
Organism: Macaca fascicularis; assembly: GCF_037993035.2. Classification (NCBI taxonomy): domain Eukaryota; kingdom Metazoa; phylum Chordata; class Mammalia; order Primates; family Cercopithecidae; genus Macaca; species Macaca fascicularis. The sequence goes on from NC_088378.1 coordinate 12,195,826, forward strand.
TAATATATTGTCTTAATGGCTGAGACCTGTGGATAATAAATTGTCTCCAGAGACGTTCTGCATTTAGAGCATAAATTCTGGGCCACCCTCTGAATGTCAAGACTTTGAGTGTTCTGGATTTCCTGCAATTTCTGGTCTCCATAATGTTTGCAAGCACTTGGTTATTTCTCTGCTTCATCCCATGATTAGGCCCTCTGGACTTGGATGTAAAGAACAGGATGGATAGAAAAGGTTTCTATAATACGAATCTACTTATAGTCCAGGTTATCAGAAACCTTTCAAGCCTTAGGCACTTATACATGTAATTTCCAGAAATCCACGCTGGAGCAAAGTCACTCCTCTTTCTTATAGTCAGCTGACATCAATAGGTCATTTTCAGCAGCCTCACCAAGGCTCACAGTTCTACACTAAATTGCTATTCCAACCCACCATTCAGAAAAGCAATTAATCTCAATTCAAATGAGAAGCCTGTTTAGGGTGGTATGGCTGTAGATGCAAATCACCTTTAAATATCCCCTCTGTTTCAGTCTTTGAAATGGTATTTCTAAATTTCAAAAAAGTTAATGATACTTCTAAATTTGAAAAAAGTTAGAAGGCCCAAATTCTAGTAAGTATTAGTTTTTTAAAACATCATTTAAAGTTACATATTTATTAAAAATCAATTCATATGTGATGGACAAAGCACTTCCTAAACGTGCATCTTTGTGAGGCTATAAAAATTGGGAGAGGACCGGACACGGTGGCTCGTGCCTGTAATCCTAGCATTTTGGAAGGCCGAGGCAAGCAGATCACGAGCTCAGGAGTTCAAGACCAGCCTGACCAACATGGTGAAACCCCGTCTCTACTAAAAATACAAAAATTAGCCAGGCGTGGTGGTATGTGCCTGTAGTCCCAGCTACTCAAGAGGCTGAGGCAGGAGAATTGTTTGAATCCGGGAGGCGGAGGTTGCCGTGAGCCGAGATTGTGCCACTGCACTCCAGCCTGGCTGACAGAGAGAGACTCCATCTCAAAAAAAAAAAAAAGAAAAAGAAAAAAAGTGGGAGAAGTAGGTAGGACATGTATTAAGGAGAGTAAAATCTTCTCCTCACCCTTGAATGCTTGTACAGGATATTCTTTGTAACGCACATATGCTGAAAATTCCCCTTTTCTTCCTTGAAGCATCTGTGAGCCTTTCTTTTTTAGATAAAATGAGCTTTTTTGGTGGACACATGACAAGGAAGAGGTTCAATGTAACAAGTGATCATGTTATTTTAAAAAGCTCCGTCTCAAATTAAGTTTACATATGGTAGCCTTTTAAGGCTGTGGGTTGCAACATGTGAACAATTTTAAAGTGTAACATTTCATTTACAGGTTCAGAGTAGCTTTCAATTCTCTTACTAGTGTGCTTCTGATTAAATCTTAATTGTACCATTCATTGTGAAACGAAAGAAATGCTGTTATACTGGGTTTTTGCTAAGGGGAAATCAAGATGGCCCTCAAAAAAACTAAGTCATCCATGGAAAAGGAATAAAACTATGTGGAAATGAGCCATAAAATTAAAGCCTACCATTTAGATTTGCATAATTAAAAAATTATCACAAGTAATACCTTTTTTGATAGACCCAAGTTATTTAAATATAGGTGATTAGTTATTATAAATCATCTGAATGCATGAAGAACACTGAGTAAGTGGCAGGCAACATGTAATGAAAATGACATATTCAATAATTGAAGTTGCTACTTTACCATACACTAATTTTTTTTTTTTTTTTTTTTGAGACGGAGTCTTGCTCTGTCGCCCAGGCTGGAGTGCGGTGGCGCAATCTGGGCTCACTGCAAGCTCCGCCTCCCGGGTTCCCGCCATTCTCCTGCCTCAGCCTCCCTGAGTAGCTGGGACTACAGGCGTCCGCCACTACGCCCGGCTAATTTTTTGTGTTTTTAGTAGAGACGGGGTTTCACCATGTTAGCCAGGATGGTCTCGATCTCCTGACCTTGTGATCCGCCCACCTCGGCCTCCCAAAGTGCTGAGATTACAGGCATGAGCCACCGCACCCGGCCACCACATACTAATTTAAAAATATATCCTTGTGACTTTTTTTTTTTTTTTTTGGAGACAGAGTTTCACTCTTGTTGCCCAGGCTGGAGTGCAACGGCATGATCTCGGCTCACTGCAACCTCCACCTTCTGGGTTCAAGCGATTCTTCTGCCTCAGCCTCTCGAGTAGCTGGAATTACAGGCATGCTCCACAACGCCCGGCTAATTTTGTATTTTTAGTAGAGACAGGGTTTCTCTATGATGGTCAGGCTGGTCTCGAACTTCCGACCTCAGGCGATCCACACGCCATGGCATCCCAAAGTGCTGGAATTACAGGCGTGAGCCACCACACCCCACCGGCCAATAATTTTTTTTCGAGACAAGGTCTCACTCTGTTGCCCAGGCTGGAGTTCAGTATATGATTGTAGCTCACTGCAATCTGGATCTCCTGGGCTCATGATCCTCCTGCTTCAGCCTCGTGAGTAGCTGGGACTACAGGCGTGTACCAGCATGCCGGGCTAATATTTGTGATTTTTAGTAGAGATGAGGTCTTTCTATGTTGCCCAGGCTAGTCTCCAACTCCTGAGCTCAAGCAATCCTCCCATCTCAGCCTCCCAAAGTGCTGGGATTCCAGCACATGTGACCTTTATTTCATATAATTATCTATATCTGACCTATTCCAATTTTGTGTAGGCAATTTTGTGCCACTCTATCACTGTTTTAATCAATGTCATTAGTATTATTTGTAACTCTCAAATTGAAGTAACCAAGGTGTCCTTCAATAGGCACATAAACTGTGGTATATCCACATGATGGCGTATTTTTTGGCAATTAAAAAAATATCAAGCCAAAAAAGAGATGGATAAACCTTAAATGCATATTGCTAAGTGAAAGAAGCCAGTTTAAAAATACTACATGCTGGCCGGGTGCGGTGGCTCACGCCTGTAATCCCAGCACTTTGGGCACTTTGGGAGGCCGAGGCGGGCGGATCACGAGGTCAGGAGATTGAGACCATCCTGGCTAACACAGTGAAACCCCGTCTCTACTAAAAAATAAATTTTAAAAAAATTAGCCGCGCGGTGGCGGGCGCCTGCAGTCCCAGCTACTCAGGAGGCTGAGGCAGGAGAATGGCGTGAACCTGGGAGGCGGAGCTTGCAGTGAGCCGAGATCGCGCTACTGCAGTCCAGCCTGGTCGACAGAGTGAGACTACGTCTCAAAAAAAAAAAAAAAAAAGAAAAAGAAAAAAGAAAATACTACATGCTGTATAATTCTAACTATATGGCATTCCTGAAAAGGTAAAACTACAGAGACAGTAAAAAGATTCGTGGTTGTCAGGGGTTTGTGAGGGGAGAGGAGGGCTGAACAAGTGAAGTGCAGGGAATTTGGGGGAATGATGAAACTATTCTGTCTGATGCTCTAATGGTGGCCACCTGATTACTATGCATTTGTGAAAACTGTAGAAGTTTCTAGCAGAAAGGGTGAACTTTAATATAGGCAAATGTAAAAAAAATAGTCATTTAGGATGTTGGAGGATAACAGGACAGAATGCATACAGTGACAAGAAAATGAAACTGTATTGTAAACGTACAAAACAACCTCACTGAAGAGGGTGGGCAGTAGAGGGGGTTCTGACCTAAGTAACTTTGGAAATGAATAGAATTTGTAAGAATAAATACATCCTAGTCAACATACTACTGGAAGTCCTAGCCATAGCAATTAGGGAAAAGAAAGAAATAAAAGGCATCCAAATTGGAAAAGAGAAAGTCAAATGATCTCTGTTTATTGACGACATGAAAACCTCAAGACTTCTCCAAAATGCTCCTAGACCTGATAAATGATTTCAGTAAAGTTCCAGGATACACAATCAATGTACAAAAATGAGTAGCATTGGCCGGGCGCGGTGGCTCAAGCCTGTAATCCCAGCACTTTGGGAGGCCGAGACGGGCGGATCACGAGGTTGGGAGATCGAGACCATCCTGGCTAACACGGTGAAACCCCGTCTCTACTAAAAAAAAAAAATACAAAAAATAGCCGGGCGAGGTGGTGGGCGCCTGTAGTCCCAGCTACTCGGGAGGCTGAGGCAGGAGAATGGCGTGAACCCGGGAGGCGGAGCTTGCAGTGAGCTGAGATCCGGCCACTGCACTCCAGCCTGGGCGACAGAGCGAGACTCCGTCTCAAAAAAAAAAAAAAAAAAAAAGAGTAGCATTTCTATACACCAATAATGATCAAACTGAGAACAAAATAAAGAAGTCACTCCAACTTACAATAGCCATTCACAAAAATAAAATACCTAGGGATACATCTAACCAAGAAGATGAAAGATCTGTTCAAGAAGAACTGTAAAACACTAATGGAAGAAATAATATGACACAAACAAATGGATAAACATGCTCATGGATTGGAAGAATTAATATCACTAAAATGACCATACTGCCCAAAGCAATCTACAGATTCAAAGCATTGCCTATCAAATTACCAATATAACTTTTCACAGAATTAGAAAACCCAATCCTAAAATTCATATGGAACCACACAAAAGCCTGAATAGCCAAAGCAATTCTAAGCAAAAAAAAAAAAAAAAAAAAAGCTAGGTCAGGTGTGGCCCACACCTGTAATCTCAGCAGTTTGTGAGGCTGAGGCAGGATGATTGCTTGAGCTCAGGAGTTTGAGACAAGCCTGGACAACATGGTGAGAACCCATAGCTACAAAAATAATAAAAAAACAGCGGGGCTTGGTGGCACTCACTTGTAGTACAAGCTACTTGGCAGTCTGAGATGGGAGGATCATTTGAGCCTGCGAGATTGAGGCTGCAGTGAGCCAAATCATGCCACTGCACTCCAGCCTGGACAGCAGAGTGAGATCCTATCTCAAAAAAAAAAAAAAAAAAAAAGAATGAAAAAAATATTAACAAGAAACAAAGCTGGAGGCATCACATTACTTGACTTCAAATTTTTCTACAGGGGTATAGTAACCAAAACAGCATGGTTCAAAAATAGACACACAGATCAATGGAACAGAAAGAGAATGCAGAAATAAAGCCACATACCTACAACCAACTGATCTTTGACAAAATCAACAAAAATATACAATAGGTAACGGACACCCTATTCAATAAATGGTGCTGGGAAGATTGGAGCGCCATATGCAGAAGAATGTAGCTGGACCCCAACTCTCACCATAAACAAAATGTTTAATTCAAGATGGATTAAATACTTAAATGTATGAAAAATCATAGAAGAAAACCTAGGGAAAACTCTTCTAGACAATGGCCTAGGCAAATAATTTATGACTACGACCTCAAAAGCAAATGCAACAAAATCAAAAACAGACAAATGGGGCTTAAATAAATTTAAAAACTTCTGCACTGCAAAATAAATAGTCAACAGAGTAAACAAACAACCTACAGAATGAGAGAAAGTATTTGCAAACTATGTGTCCAACAAAGGACTGATATCCAGAATCTATAAGAAACTCAAATAGCTCAACAAGAAAAAAAAAAAAAATTAAAAAGACACATGACAAAAGACACGAACAGACATTTTTCTAAAGAAGACATACAAGCAGCCAATAAACACACAAAAAAATGCTCAACATTACTAATCATCAGAGAAATGCAAACTAAAACCACAATGAGATATGATCTCAACACCAATCAGAATGGCTATTGTTAAGAAGTCAAAAAATAACAGATGTTGGTGAGCATGTGGAGAAAAGGCAATGCTTATACACTGTTGGTAGGAATATAAATTAGTACATCCTCCATGGAAAACTGTATGACAATTTCTCAAAGAACTAAGAATAAAACTAATATTCAACCCAGCAATCCACTACTGAATACTTATCCAGAGAAAAAAAATGTTATATCGAAAAGATACCAGCAAAAAAAAAAAAAAAAAAAATTGTACAGGATCTTGATTTTATATATATATATAAAAAAAAGACACCTGCATTCATATGTTTATTGCAGCACTATTCACAATAGCAAAGTCATGGAATCAACCTAAATATCCATCAACAGATGATTGGATTAAAAATATGTAGTGTATATATATATATATATATATACACACACACACACACACACACACACACACACACACACACACCATGGAATACTATGCACCCATAAAAAAGAATGAAATGATGTCTTTTGCAGCAACGTGGATGAAGCCAGAGGCTATTATCCTAAGTGAAATAACTCAGAAACAGAAAATCAGTGCCATATGTTTTCACTTTTAAGTGGGAGCTAAACAATGGGTATACATGGACATGCAGAGAAAAATAATAGACACTATGGACAACAAAATGGGGGAAGATAGGAGAGGGGTGAGGTTCGAACAATTACCTATTGGGTACAATGCTCACTGTTCAGGTGATGGGTACACTAAAAGCCCAAACCTCATCATTACATAATATATCCATGTAACAAACTTGCACATGTACCCCTTGAATATATAAAAAAAAATTAAAAATAAAGAAAACTAAATAAATTGCAAAGAAAAAAAGATGAAAGACAAAAGGGATTCTACAAAAACCCTACACTGGTGGGAATATGTCAAAGGGACACAGGAGCCAACTGAAAGAGCTCCCAATGGTGAGAGTTGTAACAATTTGAGCAGTAAAATAAAACAGTACAAGTTGAACATCCCTAATCTGAAATGCACCAAGTCCGAAACTTTATGAGTGCTGATGTGATGCCACAAGTAGAAAATTCCACACCTAAGTACTTAACACAAACTTTGTTTCACGCACAAAATTATTTTTAAATATTGTATAAAATTGCCTTCTGGCTATGTGTATAAGGTGTATATGAAACACAAACGAATTTTGTGTTTAGACTTGGGCCCCATCTCCAAGATATCTCATTATGTATATGCAAATATTCCAAAATCCAAAATCTAAAATACTTCTTATCCCAAGCAGAATACTCAGCCCACATTGAATTATACCATAAATTATAAACATTCAGGAGTTCATACTGACATAAATGATTGAATAAATAAACGGGGGAGGAGACAAATCTCCCTTGCAGAAAAATTCCAAATAATTTATGTAGATGCTCTGTCCTCAAGAAGGTGGAATACAGCTCCCCAGTCCTTAAGTGTGGAATATGTATACTGGGCGCCTTGCAAAGAGTACATTATGGAAAGGAGGGAGAAAAGAAGAGTAGCTTTATGGTGGAGAAATCTGACAAATACCACGTCAGCCAGGTGATCAAGGTCAACGTCAACAATGGTAGAGTATGTTAATGGTAGGTACCCTTGATATAATGTGATGAAAATGGCACTTTGCCTTTGTGATATTCCCCATAAAAACCCATAACTCCAGTCTAATGATGCACAAAACATCAAACAAATCCCAAGAGATGGACAGCCACAAAATATTTGAGCCATATCCATGAAAACTGTCAAGGCCATCAAAAATAGGAAAAATCTGAGAAACTCAAAGTTAAGAGGAACCTAAGGAGACAAGAAAGCCAGATGTAATGACTTCAATTAATAAGAATGTATAAACAGTGGTGTATGAATAGTAATACATTTATGATACTAATGTAAGATGTTAATAACAGGGGAAATGATATGGGGTATATGGAAACTCTGCACTATCTTCTTGGCTTTGTAAAATCTTTAAAAAAAATAACTGCTCAGGATATTTCCCTCTTTCACTCTTTTATTTGAAAGTAACCTTTAATGTTTTTTCTGAGTTTCTCTTGTAAAAATTTTGTTTTGTCAGGTCGCAATCTGATAAGATTGGGAATTATTTGGGGCATATAATAAACCTATACAGTAACTGTAGGGAGGGGCGCAATCAAGCATTCTGTATTACTGATTAATAGGAGACCCAACTGTTCTAGCAACCAGGCATAGAAGAAACTGTATGAAAGAGTAAGGCTTTGCAGGCTTAGCCAAAAGTTTTCCCAAACAGATCTATGCCACAAGACAACCATTGAATTTTGAGGTCAGGCGTTTCTATATAAACTGCTTCCACTATTCAAAAAAGTTCACATTGTTCATGTAGAATGCTTAAGTTTGAGTAGTACAGTTACCCTAAGGATCTTAATAAAGTTCTCCTCTTTAATCGAAATGTTAATCTGATGGGTGGAGTTGTTTAAAATTATCCAACTGAGAATAGTGGTTTTCACACTGTGATCTGAAAGTCTTCAAATACTACTATGAGTTGAACTGTGTCCCCTTCCAAATTCATATATTGAAGTCCTAACCCCTAGTACCTCAGAATGTGACCTTATTTGGAGATCGGGCCTTTAAAGATGTAATCAAGTTAAAATGAAGTCAATTAGAGTGGGCTCTAATCCAACATGACTGGTGTCTTTATAAAATGGTGCTGGTTGGACCATATGTATGCTGGGGATACATAGAGGAAAGACAAGGTAAGGAGACACAGGGAGAAGGTGGCCATGCATAAGCCAAGGAGACAAGACTGGCACAGATCCTTCCCTCACAGCCTGCAGAAGGAGCCAGACCTGCTGACACCTTGATCTCAGGCTTCCACCCCCAGAACTGTAAGACAACACATTTGCTGTGTAAGCACCCCACCACCACCCAGTGTGTGCTACTTTGTCATGGCAGCACTAGAATGCTAACACAAATACATTTTAGGCACTTTCTGGAAGAAGGATACAAGTGGAAGCCCAGTTCTCTTTGTACATTGGATTTCTGAATAAGATTTATTTATATAAAGAGCTCCAAACGAATGTTTGAAAAACATTGTTGTTCAAAAATGATTTTGATGTAACTAATTTTGAATTCTTTCTAATCAACAGGTCCAATTGCTTCTTGAGGCCAGGGCATTCCCCAACCCCCCACCACTTTTTTTTTTTTTTTTTAAAGATACAGTGTCTTACTTTGTTGCCCAGGCTGGAGTGCAGTAGCACTATCTAGCTCATTGCAGCCTTGAACTCATGGCTTCCTGAGTAGCTGAGAACCTAGGACTACAGGCATGTGATACCATGCCAGGTTAATTTTTTTTTTTTTTTTTCTAATTTTGTTTCTTTGTAGAGATAGGGTTTGCTATGTTGGCCCAGACTGATCTCAAACTCGTGGCCTAAGTGATCCTCCCACCTCGGCCTCCCACTGAGATTAGTGGTGTGAGACATTGCACACAGCCTGAACCCATTCCTTGATAGTAAATGTCTGTCATTGTCTCAACCTAGATGCTTCCAAAAAACAGAGCTTGAACTGAAGACTTGTGCTTAGGCAGTTTATTTAGGAGGTGATTTCAGGGAGTTTCAGGTGCTTCTCCAGTGCTATGCATTCATTATTCTCCTTTTGAATAAACCATTGCCATCTGTGATGTATTGTTTTTGCTCAATGTTTTTCTTCTTAGATGTTAAAAAGATTTCAAAACAGCATGCATCTAAAGAGTTAAAATTCCACACTAATAAAATTCTGAGAGGAAGCCAAACTAATTTGCAATATATACCATACACATGCTCAAAATTATTCTGGTCTATAAAGCAGATTGTATGAGTTAGGGTCCTCTGGAGAAACAGAACCAATCGGATATATACTGTATATATGAGATGATCTCTATGGAATAAATAAAGGCATTGGCTCACACAGTTACGGCAGCTAGCTAGTCTGAAATTTGAGGGGCAGGTAAGCAGGCCAGAAACTCAGGCAGGAGTTGATGTTGCAGTCTTGAGGCAGAATTTCTTCTCAAGAAACCTGTTTTTGCCCTTAAGTCCTTCACTGATCACTGATTAGATGAGGCCCCCCTACCTATTGAGAGTCATTTCTCTTATGTAAAGTCAACTGACTGTACATGTGAACCACATCTACAAAATACCTTCATGGCAATATCTAGATTACTATTTGATTAAATACCTGGGTACTGCTATATTTTAGCCAAGTTAATACGTAAAGTTGGCCATCATGCTGGTCAAGAACTAAAAACCTAGAGGCATGCATCTCCTTCCCTGTGTCACTCTGGGAAAGTCAGAACATCTTCCGGTTCAGTTTCTTTTAAGGAGCAGCCACAGTGACACCATCATTTTAGCCCACCTAAGTAGCATCATAGAAGAAAAGAATAAGGAGTTAGTGAAACAACTGTATTCTTGTAGGGAAAAAATGCTACCTTAGATAGAAATAATGTTTGTGACTATGATAGAACAATTTATTTCTGCATCATCCCTGAACTATCCCGATAATGTATGAAAATACAGCCAAATAATCTTTAGGCCTACAGGTTATCAGCTCTTCAAATACTGGTCCATTCTCTTTGTTTACAACCAAGAGACAAAGAGGAATTAAGCAACATATAAGTGGAAGACCCAAAAATAGAACCCAGGTGTCCTCAGCCCTAGAGCGCTGTAGCTTTATGTCCAAGCTACCTCTGTGGACATAAAGATGAATATCAGTAGCTAGAGAATGGGTTTCTCTACTTAATGTTCATAATTCCATTTGCCCATGAAATGACCATGTGAAGCTTATTTTGTAAAGTAGACATTAGAGAATATTAGAGAATATTGGCTAATTTTGTCAGGTGTGATAAGGCATTGAGGCTGTGTAGACAAATTGTTCTTAACTTTTAGGGATGTATACTGCATGTATTTTCCTCAAAATACTTTAGTAAAAAAAATTAAGCAAATGAGGCAAAATACTAACAATTGTTACACATAAGTGATGGACATATGGGTGTTTATCATATTATGTCCTTACTCTTGGTAATGTTTTAAATTTTTCATAATAAAAAGTAAAAAAAAAAAAAGAAGTTCACTTTCTTTCTCTTCATAGGCTTGTAGGCAGCTAATGCCTACATATATCCAAATATATCCATTTTCATACATCCAACATGCATTCTCCTTGCATGGCCACTGAGTCAATAAACCTATATCCACAGACCTGTGCACACCCACTTTTCTAGACTAGGACTTTTTTTTTTTTTTTTTGAGACAGAGTTTCTCTCTTGTCACCCAGGCTGGAGTGCAATGGTGTGATCTCGGCTCACTGCAACCTCCACCTCCTGGGTTCAAGCAATCCTCCTGCCTTAGCCTCCTGAGGAGCTGGGATTACAGGCACCCGCCACTATGCCCAGCTAATTTTTGTATTTTTAGTAGAGACAGGGTTTCATCATGTTGGCCAGGCTGGTCTCGAACCCGTGACCTCAGGTGATCCATCTGCCTCGGCATCCTAAACTGCTGGGATTACAGGTGTGAGCCACTGTGCCTGGCCTAGACTAGGAAATCTAATTCCACGGCAGGGGATCCCAAATTGACCCTACCTTGGTGTGTCCATTTCCTCTTGATACTTGTTCTAATATTTTCAAAAAGAAAAATTATCACAACGTGTTTATATCTCTTAAAAAGGCACAAACTCTTTGTATCCTTCCCTTCATAGGTCATCAAATTTTAAAAAAGGAAATTGAAGATTGAGCTAGAGAAAGAATGCTGACAGTGGTCTAGTGGCCTCCTAGCTTTTTTTTTTTTTTTTTTTTTTTGAGACGGAGTCTCATTCTGTCGCCCATGCTGGAGTACAGTGGCGCGATCTCAGCTCACTGCAAGCTCCGCCACCCGGGTTCACGCCATTCTCCCAGACTCCCGAGTAGCTGGGACTACAGGTGGCCACCACCACGCCCGGCTAATTTTTTTTTTTTTGTATTTTTAGTAGAGACGGGGTTTCACTGTGTTCGCCAGGATGGTCTCGATCTCCTGACCTCGTGATCCGCCTGCCTCGGCCTCCCAAAGTGCTAGGATTACAGGCTTGAGCCACAGCGCCCGGCCTTTTTTATTTTTTGAGATAGGGTCTCACTCTGTTGCTCCCAGCTTTGCTGCTCAGCATGAAGACAAAGTAGGAGCTCTGGAAAGAGGAAATAGGAGGTAAGAACCTCTTACAGCCTAAACTGGGATCCTGCTCAACCCAGCCAACTCCTCTCTCATGCCTCGGTACTACTACTCAGACGAATTGTGAAAACCATTGATTTGTCTGCCTACCGTCCAATTTCCACATCTACAAAGTCAGTTTTGCCTCAAGCGATCCTCCCACCTCAGCCTGAGGAGTAGCTGAGACCACAGTCACTCACAACCACACCCAGCTAATTTTTAAATGTTTTGTAGAGATCAGGTCTCCTTGTGTTGCCCGGGCTGGTGTCAAACTCTTGGGTAAAGCGATCCTCTCCCCTTGGCCTCCCAAAGTGCTGGGATTACAGGTGTGAGCCATGCATGCCAGGCTGATCTCCCAGCATTTTTATTCAGCCTGAAACTATACGACATACAGTGAAGCTTTTATTAGTAGTAGTACTTTGTGTGTAAAAAGATTTGATGGAGAGGATCATGCTATAAAATGTTAGTTATCACCCTCATGATTAAGCATTAATTAAGTACCCACTGTATACCTATGTTAAAAACTAGATTTGGGAGGTCAAGGTGGGTGCATCACTTGAGGTCGGGAGTTCGAGACCAGTTTGACCAACATAGTGAAACCCCATCTCTACCAAATGTGCAAAATTAGCCACACGTGGTGGCGTATGCCTGTAATCCCAGCTACTTGGGAGGCTGAGGCAGGAGAATCACTTGAACCCAGGAGGTGGAGGTTGCAGTGAGCCGAGATCGCACCATCGCACTCCAGCCTGGGCAACAAGAGCAAAACTCTGCCTCAAAAAAAAAAAAAAAAAAAAAAAAAAAAAAAGAACTAGATTGATTAACATGAGAAAATCTAGGCTTTGGACTCTAAATTACCCAAATAAGCTACCTAAAGGTTCAAATGAACCAAATAATTACAAATCTCTGCTTCATTGAGTGTTATTTGGTTATAGCCATCTCTGTGTTCCAAAGTCCCACAGCCAGCACTCACATTCCAGAGACATCTACTAACAGTGCAGTAAACTGCATATAAACTGTATAAGCTAATGAATAAAAATTGCATTGTCTGCTAGAGTAAAATTGGAAGCACTCCATTCCTTTGTGATTATCATTTGCTTGACCTTTAAAGAATTTAAAGATTGTGCTGATGTGGTAAGGGTTGGGAGTGGGAAGAAAATGTTCAAACTGAAATTCAGTTTATTTAACAGCTAAAGCTCAAGATTACTAAAGAATTTTTTACCTCCTCAAATTAGAATATGTACACTAATGCTATACAGATATGTAAATTCCCATTCAGATATTCCACTTTGTAAAAGTTTCACTTAATTTAGTCCTTTGACTAATCGCTGTGACTCTAGTCATTTAATCTCTCTGAGCCTCAGTTTACTTATCAAATAAGAGAGGCAAATTATTTTAAGGCAATCTCAAGATACAACATTCTATTGGTATTATAATTTTTAAATTCGGTGATAATTTAAAACATTTTAAAGGAATGTTGTTGCTTACACACAGTTTTGATGAAGTTCTCAATACTATTTCACTCATTGCTTTTTTCCTTGGTTTTTACATGTGTGGGACTGTATTTTTCAGGCTTAGTATTAACTGTTTCTGAGGACATATACGATAGCAGAAAAACAGAAAAGCAGTGAAGCAGATGAGGCATACATAACAAAGGCCCCAGCAGACACATAGCAGATGTGGGCACAGGGGAGGCGGCCCACTGGAGGACTGGAACTTGAGAAACCCAGGGGCTTGATCGGGTAATAATGGCTTCCCAGGGGCAGGGACTTGACATTTGGTTCAAAGACAAAGGGCTAGGTAGAGGAGAGAGATGATTTTGAGCACACCAGGAAGTCTGACATGGACTCCCTCCCCAAGGCCAACCCCCTTCCATTTCTCCTGTTTTGAGCAAAGGGGCTGCAGTGGAACCAGCAGGAACTAAAATATGTTGTTTTGTTTTAAAAATTATACTAAGTTAAGAGGCATCAATATCCCCAGAGGCAATATCGACAACTCTACAGGCAGCATTAGGGACTTGTCACTGATGGGAGAAAGGCCAGCAATGTGCTCTAATGGTGGCACCAGGGGCCTTGCACAGCCAGGCTGTGCACACAGACTAGAAGTGCTCAGCGTGGGGACTTTGGCAGGGAGCCATGGGATAGGTCACCAGAATGCATCGGAGGAAAAGGGTCAACACCCCAGGATTGCCACAGGACTAGTTCTAGGAACAAGGTACAACTCTCCCGAGGGCTCTCAGAAGCATTGGGCCTGGAGTTCTCATAAAGTCATGCTGACTCTGACTGTTACTGTGATCCTGTTTGGAAAAGATGAGTTATGTTTTTCTGACCCTAGACTTGGCTTTCTGCTCATTTCCACATTTTGTAGTTCTGCCTTACTTCTTTCTTCAGACAATCCTTCCCCACTCAGAGGAGCTAATACTGGTTCTTGTATGGACAATACTTTCCTATTGCGCTGGCCCTCTTGCCAGCCCCCAGCTGCGATTCTGTTTCCCTGTTGTGGCTGTGGGGATGGTGTCTTTTATTCTGATATGAATATCCTGCAAGGGTCATAGTCAGGCCCCAGTCTTGTGAATACACCTCTCAGCTGAAGAGGGAGGTCATTTGGGGAGTCAGTCATGTGAGTAAGTTGTGGGAGATCGGACAGGGACCTAGAACTCTAGCCAGAATCTAAAGAGGCATACCTTCAAAAGATCTCTTTCCCTGGGTTCCCTGAGTAATGGCATGGGTCTTTAATTACAGTACAAGCTGTGTCTGAAAACCGGATTATTAAATCAAGAAAAAAAATTTTTTAAGATAAAAACAGAAACTGGATTATCTATGAGCTGTGTGTTTCACTTTTATTATGCCTTTTGCTATTTAGCCTCCAGCAAAGTCTTTGTGTGTTTGTTTGTTTGTTTGTTTGTTTGTTTGTTTTTGGAGATGGAGTCTGGCTCTGTTGCCTAGGCTGGAGTGCAGTGGCGTGATCTCAGCTCACTGCAACCTCTGCCTCCTGGGTTTAAGTGATTCTCCTGACTCAGCCTCCGAAGTAGCTGGGATTACAGGCACCCACCACCACACCTGGCTAATTTTTGTATTTTTAGTAGAGATGGGGTTTCACCATGTTGTCCAGGTTAGTCTCGAACTCCTGGCCTCAAGTGATCCACCCACCTCAGCCTCCCAAAGTGCTAGGATTACAGGTGTGAGCCACGGTGCCCAGCCCCATTTGTTTAAAATCCTAACTAGAGCTCTGCTGTGCTACAGGACACAAAAAGACTGATTTCTTGCTCTTGGTCCCTGGAAGTGAAGAATCTGAACTTTATTTATTTATTAATATTTTTAAAAATGTTTTTTTTGTAGGGGTGAGGTCTCCCTGTGTTGCCCAGGCAGATCTCGAACTCCTAGGCTCAAGCAATCCTCTCACCTCGGCCTCCCAAAGTGCTGGGACTACAGACATGAGCCACCGCATCTGGCCTGAACTTTATTTAAATTAAATAATAATGACATTATTTTTCCTATCAGCCCTTTATATTTTGGGGGAAAAAAAAGTTAAGTTTAATTTTCCAGAACGATTTAAATTTTCACATTATTGCTAACTATGATAGAGATTTTGTCCACTGTAAGGGGGAGTTTCAAACATTCAAAAATCATATGGGTTCAGTGGCTCACACCTGTAATCCCAGCACTTGGGGAGGCCGAGGCAGGCAGATCACAAGGTCAGGAGATTGAGACTGCGGTGAAACTCTGGCTCTACTAAAACTACAAAAAATTAGCCAGGCGCGGTGGCAGACACCTGTAATCACAGCTACTCAGGAGGCTGAGGCAGGAGAATGGCGTGAACCCAGGAGTGGGAGCTTGCAGTGAGCCGAGATTGCGCCACTACACTCTAGCCTGGGCAAAAGAGCTACACTCTGTCTCAAAAA